>NC_054387.1:29318981-29643981 GCF_017654675.1 Xenopus laevis
TGAATAATGTAAACTTGCTGGAAAACACTGCGTAAAGTTGTGTGTGTGAGCCAAAAGATAAACATATAACGACCTAGACTGGAGAGAATGTGATAAGAAGCTTAGATTTAAGCTCCCGTGGGCATGGACAGATGTGAATGGAAGTATAATTTGTGTAATGCACTGCGTAAATGTGATGGCGCTAAAAAATAAGAAAGAAGCCAGAAGACAAAGAAAATGATTGATGGCGCTAAAGAATAAGAAAAGGAAGACAGAAGACATGGGAAAATAAATCAGAATGGCAGGCCTTGAAGTACGGAAGTCGGATTGTTTTTATGATTAATATTACCTTTTAAAGTAAAAACCCTTTTACACTCACAGCCATAAGCTAAGCTCTGTCGCTACTGTCCCGTCTGTTAGTGCCACAGCTCGACTTAATGTGGGAAGAAGGCATACCATTACCGGAAGATAGACCAGTAGTGCCTGTTCGTGCGGACCATGAAGGCTGAGGGTATTCACTGCTCTATGAGGGGTAAAGCCAGCTTTATCATCAAGGATGTCCCCTCCAACATGCAATGAGTTAACCCTTGATTCTTGCTTCTTCAATAGTAGCCAGTTCTGTCGTTCATACACAGCATTCACTCCATCATCCACATTGATTCCGATCATACTTTAACAACCACACGCCACAACTGGACCCTACTAGGTATGATGTGATAGAATCCTCGATTGTAAGCTCCCCTGTGGCAGGGACTGATGTGAAGGATGTAAACTGCTGGAAACCACTGCGCCCTAAAGTGTGTGTGTAGCCAAAAATAAACAGTACGGACTGAACTGTGAGAGATGTGATAGGAAGCTTAGATTGTACGCTCCGTGGGCAGGGACAGATGTGAAGAAAGTATTAATTTGTTGTAAGCACTGCGTAAAATGTGACGGCGCTAAAGGAAATAGAAAAGGAAGCAGAAGACAAAGAAAATGATGTTATGGCGCCTAAAATAAGAAAAGGAAGCCGAAGACAGGGAAAATAATCAGACATGCCACGCCTGAAGTACGGAAGGTAGGATTTTTAGATTATATACCTTTAAGGTTAAAAACCTTTTAACACTCACAAGCCAGAAGCTCAGCTCTTCGCACTGTCCCGTCTGTTAGGCACGCTCGACTGATAATGTGGGAAGAAGCATACCTCATGACGGAAGACAGACAGTCATGCCTGTTCGCTCGGACCAGAAGGCTGAGGGGTACACTGCTATTGAGGGGTAAAGCCAGGCTTATCCAATCAGGATGTCCTCCCAACACTGCCACATGAGTTAAACACTTGGCATCTGTGCTTTTCACTAGTATGCAGTTCTGTAGTTCATACAGCATTCACTCCATCATCCAAGTGATTCCGATCAATACTGTTATACAACGCCAACCGCCAATACTAGACCCTACTAGGTAGGAATTGTGATAGATGATTTGATTGTAGCTCCCCCTGTGGGCAGGACTGATGAATGATTGTAAACTGCGGAAACCACTGCGTAAAGTGTGTGAGCCAAAAAGAAAACATAAACGGACCTAACTGTGAGTAATGGATAGGCAAGCTAGATTGTCGCTCCCGTGAGCGGACAGATGTGAATGAGATATTTGTGTACATGCACTGCAAAATTGACGCGCCAAGAAATAAGAAAAGAAGCCAGAAGACAAAGAAAATTGATGTGATGGCCACTAAAGAAAATAAGAAAAGGAAGCCAGAAGACATGGGAAAATAACAGAATGGCACGCCTGAAGTAACGGAAGGTAGGATTTTTATGATATGTATACCTTTTAAGGTAAAAACCCTTTTACACTCACAGCCAGAAAGCTAAGCTCTTCGCTACGTCCCGTTGTTAGTGCACGCTCGACGTAATGTGGGAAGAAGGCATACCTCATTACGGAAGACAGACAGTAGTGCTGTTAAAACGCTCGACATGAAGGCTAGGGTATCACTGCTCTATTGAGGTAAAGCCAGGCTTTATATCAGGTGCCCTCCCAACATGCAATGAGTTTAAACAACCTTGGCATTCTAGTGGCTTTTCACTATTATGCAGTTCTTAGTTACATCACAGCATTCACCCCATCATCCACATTGATCCGATCAATCTTTATACAACCACAGCACACACACTGACCATAGGTATGAATGGATAGAAGTCATTAGATGTAAGCCTCCCCCTGTGGGCAGGGACTGAATGTGAATGATGTAAACTGCTGGAAACCACTGCGTAAAGTGTGTGAAGCCAAAAGATAAACATATAACGGAATAACTGTGAGTGAATGTGATAGGAAGCATTAGATTGTACGCTCCCTGGGGCCAGGGACAGATGTGAATGAAGTATAATTTGTGTAATGCACTGCGTAAAAGTGACGCCGCTAAAAAAATAAGAAAAGGAAGCCAGAAGACAAAGAAAATGAATGTGATGGCGACTAAAGAAATTAAGAAAAGAAGCCAGAAGAAATGGAAAATAATCAGAATGGCACGCCTGAAATACAGGAAGGTGGATTTATTTTATATTATAACAATATGTAGATAAACCCTTTACAATCACAAGCCAGAAGACCTGATCGTACCCTAATGTCCTACTTAGGCACGCTGATGATAATGTGAGAAGAAGCTACTCAAATACGAAGACAGACAGATTAGTTGGCCTGTTCCCGGACCATGAAGGACTACGAGCGAGTATCACTGCTCTACTTGAGGGGTAAAGCCAGGCTTTATTCAATCAGGATGTCCCTCCCAACATGCCAAATAGAGTATACAACACCTTGGCATTCTGGCTATACTTCCACCTAGTATAGCAGTTCTGTAGTCATACACAGCATTTACCCATCATCCACATGATTCCGATCAAACATTATTACAACCCACACGCACAATTACCACCACTAGGTATGAATTGTACTAGAATCATTAGATTGAATAAGCTCCCCCTGTGGGCAGGACTGATAGTGAATGTGTAAACTTGCTGGAAACCACTGCGTATAAATGTTGAGCCAAAAGATAAACAATATAACGACAATAATGGGTGAGTACCATAGGGCTTAGATTGTAACTCCCGTGGAGACGGACAGATGTGAATGAAGATAATGTTAATGCACGCGAAAATGTGACGGCCGCTAAAGAATAAGAAAAGAAGCCAGAAACAAAGGAAAATGATGTGTGGCAGCTAAAGAACATAAGAAAGGAAAGCCAGAAGAACATAGGACAATAATCAGAATGGCCACCCGAAATACGGAAGTAGGATTGTTTTTAATGATTATAATACCTTGTAGATAAAAACCCTTTTACACTCACAACCAGAAGCCTAAGACTCATTCGCTACTGTCCCATTCTGTTAGATGCCACGGCTCACTGAATTGGGGAAGAAGGCTACTCATTACGAAGACAGACAGTAGGCCTGTTCCTCGACCAGGAAGCTGAGGGGTATCACTGCCTATTGAGGGGAAGCCAGGCTATCAATCCAGGATGTCCCTCCCAAACATGCAATGAGTAACACCTTGCATTCCTGCTCTTCACTAGTATGCAGTTCTGTAGTTCATACACAGCATTCACTCCATCATCCACAGTGATTCCGATCGAATACGTTATACTAACCTAACAACCCACATGCCAATACTGACCCATAGTATGAATGTGATAAACCTTAGATTGTAGTCCCCCTGTGGGCAGGGACTGATGTGAATGATGTAAACTTGCTGAACCACTGCGTAAAGTGTGTGAGCCAAAAGATAAACATATAACACATAAACTGTGAGGTGAATGTGCATAGAGCTTAGTGTACGCTCCCGTGGGCAGGGACAGATGTGAATGAAGTATTAA
Organism: Xenopus laevis; assembly: GCF_017654675.1. Lineage (NCBI taxonomy): Eukaryota > Metazoa > Chordata > Amphibia > Anura > Pipidae > Xenopus > Xenopus laevis. The sequence continues at coordinate 29,322,799 of NC_054387.1, forward strand.
TTTGTGTAATGCACTGCGTAAAAGTGACGGCGCTAAGAATAAAGAACAAGGAAGCCAGAAGACAAAGAAAATGATGTGATGGCGCTAAAGAAATAGAAAGGAAGCCCAAAGAAATGGGAAAATAATCAGAATGGCACGCCTGAAATACCGGAGGTAGATTGTTTTAATGATTATAAGCTTGTAGATCAAAAAACCCTTTACACTCACAAGCCAGAAGCTAAGCTCTCGCTACTTGTCCCGTGTAGTGCACGCTCCGACTGTAAGGTGGGAAGAAGGCATACCTCATTACGGAAGACAACAGTAAGTGCCTGTATCGCTCGGACCATGAGGCTGAGGGTATCACTGCTCTATTGAGGTAAGCCAGGCTTTATCAATCAGGATGTCCCTCCCAAACACTGCAATGAGTTAAACACCTGCATTCTGTGCTCTTCACTAGTATGCATTCTTAGGTTCATACAAGCATTCACTCCATACATCCACATATTCGATCAATACTTTATACAAACCCAACACCGCCACAATGACCCTAACTAGGTATGAATGTGATAGAATCCTTAGGATTGTAAGCCCCTGTGCAGGGACTGATTGAATGATGTGAATGGAGTAAACTCTGGAAAAACAGCGTAAATGTGTGGAGCCAAAGATAAACAGTATAACGGACCTAACTGATGAGAGAATGTGATAAGAAGCTTAAGATTGTAAGCTCCCGTGGGCATGGACAGATGTGAATGAAGTATAATTTGTGTAATGCACTGCGTAAAATGTGATGGCGCCGCTAAAGAATAGAAAAGGAAACCAGAAGACAAAGAAAATGACTGTTGATGGCGCTAAAAGAAATAAGAAAAGGAAGACAGAAGACATGGGAAAATAAGCAAATGGCATGCCCTGAAGTACGAAGTCGGATGTTTTTATGGTTATATACCTATTTAAGGTAAAAACCTTTTACACTCCACAAAGCAGGAAAGTAAGCGCTCGCTACTGTCCCGTCTGTTAGTGCACGCTCGACTGTAATGTGGGGAAGAAAGGATACCTCATTACCGAAGACAGACACGTAGTGCCTGTTCGCTCGGACCATGAGGCTGAGGGGTATCCACTGCTCTATTAAACGGGTAAAAGCCAGGCCGTTATCACAGGATGTCCCTCCCAACATGCAAATGAGTTAAACACCTTGGCATTCTGTGCTCTTCACATAGTATGCATTCTGTCGTCATACACAGCATTCACTCCATCATCCACATGATTCCGATTCAATACTTTTATACAACCCACACGCCACAAACTGACCCTACAGGTATGAATGTGATAGAACTCCTGCGATCTTAAAGCTTCCCCCTTGTGGGGCAGGACTGATGTGAATGATGTAAATATGCTGAAACCACTGCGTAAAGGGTGTTGAGCCAAAAAAAGATAAACATATAACGGACCTAACTGTTGCCAACACAGCCGGCAACCACACAACGAAGCCGCGAACACAGTGAATGTGATAGGAAGCTTAGATTGGACGCTCCCGTGGGGCAGGACAGATGTGAATGAAGGGTATAATTTGTAATGCACTTTATATATATTGTGACGGCGCTAAAGAAATTAAGAAAAGGAAAGCAGAAGACAAAAGAAAATGAATGTGATGGCGCTAAAGAAATAAGAAAAGGAAGCCAGAAGACATTGGGAAAATAATCAGAATGGCACGCCTGAAAGTACGGAAGGTAGGATTTTTTTATGGATTATATACCTTTAAGGGTAAAAACCCTTTACACTCACAAGCCAGAAGCTAAGCTCTTCGCTACTGTCCCGTCTGTTAGTGCACGCTCGACTGTAATGTGGGGAAGAAGGCATACCTCAATTACGGAAGACAGACAGTAGTGCCTGTTCGCTCGGACCATGAAGGCTGAGGGGTATCACTGCTCTATTGAGGGGTAAAGCCAGGCTTTATCAATCAGGATGTCCCTCCCAACATGCAATGAGTTAAACACCTTGGCATTCTGTGCTTCTTCACTAGTATGCAGTTCTGTAGTTCATACACAGCATTCACTCCATCATCCACATTGATTCCGATCAATACTTTATACAACCCACACGCCACAAACTGACCCTACTAGGTATGATGTGATAGAATCCTTAGATTGTAAGCTCCCCCTGTGGGGGCAGGGACTGATGTGAATGATGTAAACTTGCTGGAAAACCACTGCGTAAAGTGTGGTGAGCCAAAAGATAAACATATAACGGACCTAACTGTGAGTGAATGTGATAGGAAGCTTAGATTGTACGCTCCCGTGGGGCAGGGACAGATGTGAATGAAGTATAAATTGTGTAATGCACTGCGTAAAATGTGACGGCGCTAAAGAAATAAGAAAAGGAAGCCAGAAGACAAAGAAAATGATGTGATGGCGCTAAAAGAAATAAGAAAAGGAAGCCAGAAGACATGGGAAAATAATCAGAATGGCACGCCTGAAGTACGGAAGGTAGGATTTTTTTATGGATTATATACCTTTTAAGGTAAAAACCCTTTTACACTCACAAGCCAGAAGCTAAGCTCTTCGCTACGTCCCGTCTGTTAGTGCACGCTCGACTGTAATGTGGGAAGAAGGCATACCTCATTACGGAAGACAGACAGTAGTGCCTGTTCGCTCGCGACCATGAAGGCTGAGGGGTATCACTGCTCTATTGAGGGGTAAAGCCAGGCTTTATCAATCAGGATGTCCCTCCCAACATGCAATGAGTTAAACACCTTGGCAATTCTGGTGCTTCTTGCACTAGATGCAGTTCTGTAGTTCAACACAGCATTCACTCCATCATCCACATGATTCGATCAATACTTTATACAACCCACACGCCACAACTGACCCTACTAGGTATGAATGTGATAGAATCCTTAGATTGTAAGCTCCCCTGTGGGGCAGGGACTGATGTGAATGATGTAAAACTTGCTGGAAACCACTGCGTAAAGTGTTGGTGAGCCAAAAGATAAACATATACGACCTAACTGTGAGTGAATGTGATAGGAAGCTTAGATTGTAGCGCTCCGTGGGGCAGGGACAGATGTGAATGAAGTATAATTTGTGTAATGCACTGCGTAAAATGTGACGGCGCTAAAGAAATAAGAAAAGGAAGCCAGAAGACAAAGAAAATATGTTGATGGCGCTAAAGAAATAAGAAAAGGAAGCCAGAAGAAATGGGAAAATAATCAGAATGGCACGCCTGAATACGGAAGGTAGGATTGTTTTTAATGATTATATACCTTTAAGGTAAAAACCCTTTTACACTCACAAGCAGAAGCTAAGCTCTTTCGCTACTGTCCCGTCTGTTAGTGCACGCTCGACTGTAATGTGGGGAAGAAGGCATACCTCATTACGGAAGACAGACAGTAGTGCCTGTTCGCTCGGACCATGAAGGCTGAGGGGTATCACTGCTCTATTGAGGGTAAGCCAGGCTTTATCAATCAGGATGTCCCTCCCAACATGCAATGAGTTAAACACCTTGGCATTCTGTCTTCTTCACTAGTATGCAGTTCTGTAGTTCATACACAGCATTCACTCCATCATCCACAGTGATTCCGATCAATACTTTATACAACCACACGCCCAATACTGACCCTACTAGGTATGAATGTGATAGAATCCTAGATTGTAAGCTCGCCCCTGTGGGGCAGGACTGATGTGAATGATGTAAACTTGCTGGAAACCACTGCGTTAAAGTGTGTGAGCCAAAAGATAAACATATAACGGACCTAACTGTGAGTGAATGTGATAGGACGCTTAGATTGTACGCTCCCGTGGGCAGGGACAGATGTGAATGAAGTATAATTTGTGTAATGCACTGCGTAAAATGTGACGGCGCTAAGAAATAAGAAAAGGAAGCCAGAAGACAAGAAAATGATGTGATGGCGCTAAGAAATAAAGAAAAGGAAGCCAGAAGACATGGGAAAATAATCAGAATGGCACGCCTGAAGTACGGAAGGTAGGATTTTTTCATGATTATATACCTTTAAGGTAAAAACCCTTTACACTCACAAGCCAGAAGCTAAGCTCTTCGCTACTGTCCCCGTCTGTTAGTGCACGCTCGACTGTAATGTGGGGAAGAAGGCATACCCTCATTACGGAAGACAGACAGTAGTGCCTGTTCGCTCGGACCATGAAGGCTGAGGGGTATCACTGCTCTATTGAGGGGTAAAGCCAGGCTTTATCAATCAGGATGTCCCTCCCAACATGCAATGAGTTAAACACCTTGGCATTCTGTGCTTCTTCACTAGTATGCAGTTCTGTAGTTCATACACAGCATTCACTCCATCATCCACAGTGATCCGATCAATACTTTATACAACCACACGCCAATACTGACCCTACTAGGTATGAATGTGATAGAATCCTTAGATTGTAAGCTCCCCCTGTGGGGCAGGGACTGATGTGAATGATGTAAACTTGCTGGAAACCACTGCGTAAAGTGTGTGTGTGAGCCAAAAGATAAACATATAACGGACCTAACTGTGAGTGAATGTGATAGGAAGCTTAGATTGTACGCTCCCGTGGGGCAGGGACAGATGTGAATGAAGTATAATTTGTGTAATGCACTGCGTAAAATGTGACGGCGCTAAAGAAATAAGAAAAGGAAGCCAGAAGACAAAGAAAATGATGTGATGGCGCTAAAGAAATAAGAAAAGGAAGCCAGAAGACATGGGAAATAATCAGAATGGCACGCCTGAAGTACGGAAGGTAGGATTTTTTTATGGATTATATACCTTTTAAGGTAAAAACCCTTTTACACTCACAAGCCAGAAGCTAAGCTCTTCGCTACTGTCCCGTCTGTTAGTGCACGCTCGACTGTAATGTGGGGAAGAAGGCATACCTCATTACGGAAGACAGACAGTAGTGCCTGTTCGCTCGGACCATGAAGGCTGAGGGGTATCACTGCTCTATTGAGGGGTAAAGCCAGGCTTTATCAATCAGGATGTCCCTCCCAACATGCAATGAGTTAAACACCTTGGCATTCTGTGCTTCTTCACTAGTATGCAGTTCTGTAGTTCATACACAGCATTCACTCCATCATCCACAGTGATTCCGATCAATACTTTATACAACCCACACGCCAATACTGACCCTACTAGGTATGAATGTGATAGAATCCTTAGATTGTAAAGCTCCCCCTGTGGGGCAGGGACTGATGTGAATGATGTAAACTTGCTGGAAACCACTGCGTAAGGTACTGTGTGTGAGCCAAAAGATAAACATATAACGGACCTAACTGTGAGAGAATGTGATAGGAAGCTTAGATTGTACGCTCCCGTGGGGCAGGGACAGATGTGAATGAAGTATAATTTGTGTAATGCACTGCGTAAAATGTGACGGCGCTAAAGAAATAAGAAAAGGAAGCCAGAAGACAAAGAAAATGATGTGATGGCGCTAAAGAAATAAGAAAAGGAAGCAGAAGACATGGGAAAATAATCAGAATGGCACGCCTGAAGTACGGAAGGTAGGATTTTTTTTATGGATTATATACCTTTTAAGGGTAAAAACCCTTTTACACTCACAAGCCAGAAGCTAAGCTCTTCGCTACTGTCCCGTCTGTTAGTGCACGCTCGACTGTAATGTGGGGAAGAAGGCATACCTCATTACGGAAGACAGACAGTAGTGCCTGTTCGCTCGGACCATGAAGGCTGAGGGGTATCACTGCTCTATTGAGGGGTAAAGCCAGGCTTTATCAATCAGGATGTCCCTCCCAACATGCAATGAGTTAAACACCTTGGCATTCTGTGCTTCTTCACTAGTATGCAGTTCTGTAGTTCATACACAGCATTCACTCCATCATCCACATTGATTCCGATCAATACTTTATACAACCCACACGCCACAACTGACCCTACTAGGTATGAATGTGATAGAATCCTTAGATTGTAAGCTCCCCCTGTGGGGCAGGGACTGATGTGAATGATGTAAACTTGCTGGAAACCACTGCGTAAAGTGTGTGGTGTGAGCCAAAAGATAACATATAACGGACCTAACTGTGAGTGAATGTGATAGGAAGCTTAGATTGTACGCTTCCCGTGGGGCAGGGACAGATGTGAATGAAGTATAATTTGTGTAATGCACTGCGTAAAATGTGACGGCGCTAAAGAAATAAGAAAAGGAAGCCAGAAGACAAAGAAAATGATGTGATGGCGCTAAAGAAATAAGAAAAGGAAGCCAGAAGACATGGGAAAATAATCAGAATGGCACGCCTGAAGTACGGAAGGTAGGATTTTTTTTATGGATTATATACCTTTTAAGGTAAAAACCCTTTTACACTCACAAGCCAGAAGCTAAGCTCTTCGCTACTGTCCCGTCTGTTAGTGCACGCTCGACTGTAATGTGGGGAAGAAGGCATACCTCATTACGGAAGACAGACAGTAGTGCCTGTTCGCTCGGACCATGAAGGCTGAGGGGTATCACTGCTCTATTGAGGGGTAAAGCCAGGCTTTATCAATCAGGATGTCCCTCCCAACATGCAATGAGTTAAACACCTTGGCATTCTGTGCTTCTTCACTAGTATGCAGTTCTGTAGTTCATACACAGCATTCACTCCATCATCCACATTGATTCCGATCAATACTTTATACAACCCACACGCCACATACTGACCCTACTAGGTATGAATGTGATAGAATCCTTAGATTGTAAGCTCCCCCTGTGGGGCAGGGACTGGATGTGAATGATGTAAACTTGCTGGAAACCACTGCGTAAAGTGGTGTGGTGAGCCAAAAGATAAACATATAACGGACCTAACTGTGAGTGAATGTGATAGGAAGCTTAGATTGTACGCTCCCGTGGGGCAGGGACAGATGTGAATGAAGTATAATTTGTGTAATGCACTGCGTAAAATGTGACGGCGCTAAAGAAATAAGAAAAGGAAGCCAGAAGACAAAGAAAATGATGTGATGGCGCTAAAGAAATAAGAAAAGGAAGCCAGAAGACATGGGAAAATAATCAGAATGGCACGCCTGAAGTACGGAAGGTAGGATTTTTTTTATGGATTATATACCTTTTAAGGTAAAAACCCTTTTACACTCACAAGCCAGAAGCTAAGCTCTTCGCTACTGTCCCGTCTGTTAGTGCACGCTCGACTGTAATGTGGGGAAGAAGGCATACCTCATTACGGAAGACAGACAGTAGTGCCTGTTCGCTCGGACCATGAAGGCTGAGGGGTATCACTGCTCTATTGAGGGGTAAAGCCAGGCTTTATCAATCAGGATGTCCCTCCCAACATGCAATGAGTTAAACACCTTGGCATTCTGTGCTTCTTCACTAGTATGCAGTTCTGTAGTTCATACACAGCATTCACTCCATCATCCACAGTGATTCCGATCAATACTTTATACAACCCACACGCCAATACTGACCCTACTAGGTATGAATGTGATAGAATCCTTAGATTGTAAGCTCCCCCTGTGGGGCAGGGACTGATGTGAATGATGTAAACTTGCTGGAAACCACTGCGTAAAGTGTGTGTGTGAGCCTAAAAGATAAACATATAACGGACCTAACTGTGAGTGAATGTGATAGGAAGCTTAGATTGTACGCTCCCGTGGGGCAGGGACAGATGTGAATGAAGTATAATTTGTGTAATGCACTGCGTAAAATGTGACGGCGCTAAAGAAATAAGAAAAGGAAGCCAGAAGACAAAGAAAATGATGTGATGGCGCTAAAGAAATAAGAAAAGGAAGCCAGAAGACATGGGAAATAATCAGAATGGCACGCCTGAAGTACGGAAGGTAGGATTTTTTTTATGGATTATATACCTTTTAAGGTAAAAAACCCTTTTACACTCACAAGCCAGAAGCTAAGCTCTTCGCTACTGTCCCGTCTGTTAGTGCACGCTCGACTGTAATGTGGGGAAGAAGGCATACCTCATTACGGAAGACAGACAGTAGTGCCTGTTCGCTCGGACCATGAAGGCTGAGGGGTATCACTGCTCTATTGAGGGGTAAAGCCAGGCTTTATCAATCAGGATGTCCCTCCCAACATGCAATGAGTTAAACACCTTGGCATTCTGTGCTTCTTCACTAGTATGCAGTTCTGTAGTTCATACACAGCATTCACTCCATCATCCACATTGATTCCGATCAATACTTTATACAACCCACACGCCAATACTGACCCTACTAGGTATGAATGTGATAGAATCCTTAGATTGTAAGCTCCCCCTGTGGGGCAGGGACTGATGTGAATGATGTAAACTTGCTGGAAACCACTGCGTAAAGTGTGTGTGTGAGCCAAAAGATAAACATATAACGGACCTAACTGTGAGAGAATGTGATAGGAAGCTTAGATTGTACGCTCCCGTGGGGCAGGGACAGATGTGAATGAAGTATAATTTGTGTAATGCACTGCGTAAAATGTGACGGCGCTAAAGAAATAAGAAAAGGAAGCCAGAAGACAAAGAAAATGATGTGATGGCGCTAAAGAAATAAGAAAAGGAAGCCAGAAGACATGGGAAAATAATCAGAATGGCACGCCTGAAGTACGGAAGGTAGGATTTTTTTTATGGATTATATACCTTTTAAGGTAAAAACCCTTTTACACTCACAAGCCAGAAGCTAAGCTCTTCGCTACTGTCCCGTCTGTTAGTGCACGCTCGACTGTAATGTGGGGAAGAAGGCATACCTCATTACGGAAGACAGACAGTAGTGCCTGTTCGCTCGGACCATGAAGGCTGAGGGGTATCACTGCTCTATTGAGGGGTAAAGCCAGGCTTTATCAATCAGGATGTCCCTCCCAACATGCAATGAGTTAAACACCTTGGCATTCTGTGCTTCTTCACTAGTATGCAGTTCTGTAGTTCATACACAGCATTCACTCCATCATCCACAGTGATTCCGATCAATACTTTATACAACCCACACGCCAATACTGACCCTACTAGGTATGAATGTGATAGAATCCTTAGATTGTAAGCTCCCCCTGTGGGGCAGGGACTGATGTGAATGATGTAAACTTGCTGGAAACCACTGCGTAAAGTGTGTGTGTGAGCCAAAAGATAAACATATAACGGACCTAACTGTGAGAGAATGTGATAGGAAGCTTAGATTGTACGCTCCCGTGGGGCAGGGACAGATGTGAATGAAGTATAATTTGTGTAATGCACTGCGTAAAATGTGACGGCGCTAAAGAAATAAGAAAAGGAAGCCAGAAGACAAAGAAAATGATGTGATGGCGCTAAAGAAATAAGAAAAGGAAGCCAGAAGACATGGGAAATAATCAGAATGGCACGCCTGAAGTACGGAAGGTAGGATTTTTTTATGGATTATATACCTTTTAAGGTAAAACCCTTTTACACTCACAAGCCAGAAGCTAAGCTCTTCGCTACTGTCCCGTCTGTTAGTGCACGCTCGACTGTAATGTGGGGAAGAAGGCATACCTCATTACGGAAGACAGACAGTAGTGCCTGTTCGCTCGGACCATGAAGGCTGAGGGGTATCACTGCTCTATTGAGGGGTAAAGCCAGGCTTTATCAATCAGGATGTCCCTCCCAACATGCAATGAGTTAAACACCTTGGCATTCTGTGCTTCTTCACTAGTATGCAGTTCTGTAGTTCATACACAGCATTCACTCCATCATCCACAGTGATTCCGATCAATACTTTATACAACCCACACGCCAATACTGACCCTACTAGGTATGAATGTGATAGAATCCTTAGATTGTAAGCTCCCCCTGTGGGGCAGGGACTGATGTGAATGATGTAAACTTGCTGGAAACCACTGCGTAAAGTTGTGTGTGAGCCAAAAGATAAACATATAACGGACCTAACTGTGAGAGAATGTGATAGGAAGCTTAGATTGTACGCTCCCGTGGGGCAGGGACAGATGTGAATGAAGTATAATTTGTGTAATGCACTGCGTAAAATGTGACGGCGCTAAAGAAATAAGAAAAGGAAGCCAGAAGACAAAGAAAATGATGTGATGGCGCTAAAGAAATAAGAAAAGGAAGCCAGAAGACATGGGAAAATAATCAGAATGGCACGCCTGAAGTACGGAAGGTAGGATTTTTTTTATGGATTATATACCTTTTAAGGTAAAAACCCTTTTACACTCACAAGCCAGAAGCTAAGCTCTTCGCTACTGTCCCGTCTGTTAGTGCACGCTCGACTGTAATGTGGGGAAGAAGGCATACCTCATTACGGAAGACAGACAGTAGTGCCTGTTCGCTCGGACCATGAAGGCTGAGGGGTATCACTGCTCTATTGAGGGGTAAAGCCAGGCTTTATCAATCAGGATGTCCCTCCCAACATGCAATGAGTTAAACACCTTGGCATTCTGTGCTTCTTCACTAGTATGCAGTTCTGTAGTTCATACACAGCATTCCACTCCATCATCCACATTGATTCCGATCAATACTTTATACAACCCACACGCCAAACTGACCCTACTAGGTATGAATGTGATAGAATCCTTAGATTGTAAGCTCCCCCTGTGGGCAGGGACTGATGTGAATGATGTAAACTTGCTGGAAACCACTGCGTAAAGTGTGTGTGTGAGCCAAAAGATAAACATATAACGGACCTAACTGTGAGTGAATGTGATAGGAAGCTTAGATTGTACGCTCCCGTGGGGCAGGGACAGATGTGAATGAAGTATAATTTGTGTAATGCACTGCGTAAAATGTGACGGCGCTAAAGAAATAAGAAAAGGAAGCCAGAAGACAAAGAAATGATGTGATGGCGCTAAAGAAATAAGAAAAGGAAGCCAGAAGACATGGGAAAATAATCAGAATGGCACGCCTGAAGTACGGAAGGTAGGATTTTTTTCATGGATTATATACCTTTTAAGGTAAAAACCCTTTTACACTCACAAGCCAGAAGCTAAGCTCTTCGCTACTGTCCCGTCTGTTAGTGCACGCTCGACTGTAATGTGGGGAAGAAGGCATACCTCATTACGGAAGACAGACAGTAGTGCCTGTTCGCTCGGACCATGAAGGCTGAGGGGTATCACTGCTCTATTGAGGGGTAAAGCCAGGCTTTATCAATCAGGATGTCCCTCCCAACATGCAATGAGTTAAACACCTTGGCATTCTGTGCTTCTTCACTAGTATGCAGTTCTGTAGTTCATACACAGCATTCACTCCATCATCCACATTGATTCCGATCAATACTTTATACAACCCACACGCCACAACTGACCCTACTAGGTATGAATGTGATAGAATCCTTAGATTGTAAGCTCCCCCTGTGGGCAGGGACTGATGTGAATGATGTAAACTTGCTGGAAACCACTGCGTAAAGTGTGTGTGTGAGCCAAAAGATAAACATATAACGGACCTAACTGTGAGTGAATGTGATAGGAAGCTTAGATTGTACGCTCCCGTGGGGCAGGGACAGATGTGAATGAAGTATAATTTGTGTAATGCACTGCGTAAAATGTGACGGCGCTAAAGAAATAAGAAAAGGAAGCCAGAAGACAAAGAAAATGATGTGATGGCGCTAAAGAAATAAGAAAAGGAAGCCAGAAGACATGGGAAAATAATCAGAATGGCACGCCTGAAGTACGGAAGGTAGGATTTTTTTTATGGATTATATACCTTTTAAGGTAAAAACCCTTTTACACTCACAAGCCAGAAGCTAAGCTCTTCGCTACTGTCCCGTCTGTTAGTGCACGCTCGACTGTAATGTGGGGAAGAAGGCATACCTCATTACGGAAGACAGACAGTAGTGCCTGTTCGCTCGGACCATGAAGGCTGAGGGGTATCACTGCTCTATTGAGGGGTAAAGCCAGGCTTTATCAATCAGGATGTCCCTCCCAACATGCAATGAGTTAAACACCTTGGCATTCTGTGCTTCTTCACTAGTATGCAGTTCTGTAGTTCATACACAGCATTCACTCCATCATCCACAGTGATTCCGATCAATACTTTATACAAACCCACACGCCACATACTGACCCTACTAGGTATGAATGTGATAGAATCCTTAGATTGTAAGCTCCCCCTGTGGGGCAGGGACTGATGTGAATGATGTAAACTTGCTGGGAAACCACTGCGTAAAGTGTGTGTGTGAGCCAAAAGATAAACATATAACGGACCTAACTGTGAGTGAATGTGATAGGAAGCTTAGATTGTACGCTCCCGTGGGCAGGGACAGATGTGAATGAAGTATAAATTTGTGTAATGCACTGCGTAAAATGTGACGGCGCTAAAGAAATAAGAAAAGGAAGCCAGAAGACAAAGAAAATGATGTGATGGCGCTAAAGAAATAAGAAAAGGAAGCCAGAAGACATGGGAAAATAATCAGAATGGCACGCCTGAAGTACGGAAGGTAGGATTTTTTTTATGGATTATATACCTTTTAAGGTAAAACCCTTTTACACTCACAAGCCAGAAGCTAAGCTCTTCGCTACTGTCCCGTCTGTTAGTGCACGCTCGACTGTAATGTGGGGAAGAAGGCATACCTCATTACGGAAGACAGACAGTAGTGCCTGTTCGCTCGGACCATGAAGGCTGAGGGGTATCACTGCTCTATTGAGGGGTAAAGCCAGGCTTTATCAATCAGGATGTCCCTCCCAACATGCAATGAGTTTAAACACCTTGGCATTCTGTGCTTCTTCACTAGTATGCAGTTCTGTAGTTCATACACAGCATTCACTCCATCATCCACATTGATTCCGATCAATACTTTATACAACCCACACGCCAATACTGACCCTACTAGGTATGAATGTGATAGAATCCTTAGATTGTAAGCTCCCCTGTGGGGCAGGGACTGATGTGAATGATGTAAACTTGCTGGAAACCACTGCGTAAAGTGTGTGTGTGAGCCAAAAGATAAACATATAACGGACCTAACTGTGAGTGAATGTGATAGGAAGCTTAGATTGTACGCTCCCGTGGGGCAGGGACAGATGTGAATGAAGTATAATTTGTGTAATGCACTGCGTAAAATGTGACGGCGCTAAAGAAATAAGAAAAGGAAGCCAGAAGACAAAGAAAATGATGTGATGGCGCTAAAGAAATAAGAAAAGGAAGCCAGAAGACATGGGAAAATAATCAGAATGGCACGCCTGAAGTACGGAAGGTAGGATTTTTTTTATGGATTATATACCTTTTAAGGTAAAAACCCTTTTACACTCACAAGCCAGAAGCTAAGCTCTTCGCTACTGTCCCGTCTGTTAGTGCACGCTCGACTGTAATGTGGGGAAGAAGGCATACCTCATTACGGAAGACAGACAGTAGTGCCTGTTTCGCTCGGACCATGAAGGCTGAGGGGTATCACTGCTCTATTGAGGGGTAAAGCCAGGCTTTATCAATCAGGATGTCCCTCCCAACATGCAATGAGTTAAACACCTTGGCATTCTGTGCTTCTTCACTAGTATGCAGTTCTGTAGTTCATACACAGCATTCACTCCATCATCCACATTGATTCCGATCAATACTTTATACAACCCACACGCCAATACTGACCCTACTAGGTATGAATGTGATAGAATCCTTAGATTGTAAGCTCCCCCTGTGGGGCAGGGACTGATGTGAATGATGTAAACTTGCTGGAAACCACTGCGTAAAGTGTGTGTGTGACCAAAAGATAAACATATAACGGACCTAACTGTGAGAGAATGTGATAGGAAGCTTAGATTGTACGCTCCCGTGGGGCAGGGACAGATGTGAATGAAGTATAATTTGTGTAATGCACTGCGTAAAATGTGACGGCGCTAAAGAAATAAGAAAAGGAAGCCAGAAGACAAAGAAAATGATGTGATGGCGCTAAAGAAATAAGAAAAGGAAGCCAGAAGACATGGGAAAATAATCAGAATGGCACGCCTGAAGTACGGAAGGTAGGATTTTTTTCATGGATTATATACCTTTAAGGTAAAAACCCTTTTACACTCACAAGCCAGAAGCTAAGCTCTTCGCTACTGTCCCGTCTGTTAGTGCACGCTCGACTGTAATGTGGGGAAGAAGGCATACCTCATTACGGAAGACAGACAGTAGTGCCTGTTCGCTCGGACCATGAAGGCTGAGGGGTATCACTGCTCTATTGAGGGTAAAGCCAGGCTTTATCAATCAGGATGTCCCTCCCAACATGCAATGAGTTAAACACCTTGGCATTCTGTGCTTCTTCACTAGTATGCAGTTCTGTAGTTCATACACAGCATTCACTCCATCATCCACATTGATTCCGATCAATACTTTATACAACCCACACGCCACAACTGACCCTACTAGGTATGAATGTGATAGAATCCTTAGATTGTAAGCTCCCCTGTGGGGCAGGGACTGATGTGAATGATGTAAACTTGCTGGAAAACCACTGCGTAAAGTGTGTGTGTGAGCCAAAAGATAAACATATAACGGACTTAACTGTGAGTGAATGTGATAGGAAGCTTAGATTGTACGCTCCCGTGGGGCAGGGACAGATGTGAATGAAGTATAATTTGTGTAATGCACTGCGTAAAATGTGACGGCGCTAAAGAAATAAGAAAAGGAAGCCAGAAGACAAAGAAAATGATGTGATGGCGCTAAAGAAATAAGAAAAGGAAGCCAGAAGACATGGGAAAATAATCAGAATGGCACGCCTGAAGTACGGAAGGTAGGATTTTTTTAATGATTATATACCTTTTAAGGTAAAAACCCTTTTACACTCACAAGCCAGAAGCTAAGCTCTTCGCTACTGTCCCGTCTGTTAGTGCACGCTCGACTGTAATGTGGGGAAGAAGGCATACCTCATTACGGAAGACAGACAGTAGTGCCTGTTCGCTCGGACCATGAAGGCTGAGGGGTATCACTGCTCTATTGAGGGGTAAAGCCAGGCTTTATCAATCAGGATGTCCCTCCCAACATGCAATGAGTTAAACACCTTGGCATTCTGTGCTTCTTCACTAGTATGCAGTTCTGTAGTTCATACACAGCATTCACTCCATCATCCACAGTGATTCCGATCAATACTTTATACAACCCACACGCCAATACTGACCCTACTAGGTATGAATGTGATAGAATCCTTAGATTGTAAGCTCCCCCTGTGGGGCAGGGACTGATGTGAATGATGTAAACTTGCTGGAAACCACTGCGTAAAGTGTGTGTGTGACCAAAAGATAAACATATAACGGACCTAACTGTGAGTGAATGTGATAGGAAGCTTAGATTGTACGCTCCCGTGGGGCAGGGACAGATGTGAATGAAGTATAATTTGTGTAATGCACTGCGTAAAATGTGACGGCGCTAAAGAAATAAGAAAAGGAAGCCAGAAGACAAAGAAAATGATGTGATGGCGCTAAAGAAATAAGAAAAGGAAGCCAGAAGACATGGGAAAATAATCAGAATGGCACGCCTGAAGTACGGAAGGTAGGATTGTTTTTATGATTATATACCTTTAAGGTAAAAACCCTTTTACACTCACAAGCCAGAAGCTAAGCTCTTCGCTACTGTCCCGTCTGTTAGTGCACGCTCGACTGTAATGTGGGGAAGAAGGCATACCTCATTACGGAAGACAGACAGTAGTGCCTGTTCGCTCGGACCATGAAGGCTGAGGGGTATCACTGCTCTATTGAGGGGTAAAGCCAGGCTTTATCAATCAGGATGTCCCTCCCAACATGCAATGAGTTAAACACCTTGGCATTCTGTGCTTCTTCACTAGTATGCAGTTCTGTAGTTCATACACAGCATTCACTCCATCATCCACATTGATTCCGATCAATACTTTATACAACCCACACGCCACATACTGACCCTACTAGGTATGAATGTGATAGAATCCTTAGATTGTAAGCTCCCCCTGTGGGGCAGGGACTGATGTGAATGATGTAAACTTGCTGGAAACCACTGCGTAAAGTGTGTGTGTGAGCCAAAAGATAAACATATAACGGACCTAACTGTGAGTGAATGTGATAGGAAGCTTAGATTGTACGCTCCCGTGGGGCAGGGACAGATGTGAATGAAGTATAATTTGTGTAATGCACTGCGTAAAATGTGACGGCGCTAAAGAAATAAGAAAAGGAAGCCAGAAGACAAAGAAAATGATGTGATGGCGCTAAAGAAATAAGAAAAGGAAGCCAGAAGACATGGGAAAATAATCAGAATGGCACGCCTGAAGTACGGAAGGTAGGATTTTTTTTATGGATTATATACCTTTTAAGGTAAAAACCCTTTTACACTCACAAGCCAGAAGCTAAGCTCTTCGCTACTGTCCCGTCTGTTAGTGCACGCTCGACTGTAATGTGGGGAAGAAGGCATACCTCATTACGGAAGACAGACAGTAGTGCCTGTTCGCTCGGACCATGAAGGCTGAGGGGTATCACTGCTCTATTGAGGGGTAAAGCCAGGCTTTATCAATCAGGATGTCCCTCCCAACATGCAATGAGTTAAACACCTTGGCATTCTGTGCTTCTTCACTAGTATGCAGTTCTGTAGTTCATACACAGCATTCACTCCATCATCCACATTGATTCCGATCAATACTTTATACAACCCACACGCCACAACTGAC
Organism: Xenopus laevis; assembly: GCF_017654675.1. Taxonomy (NCBI): domain Eukaryota; kingdom Metazoa; phylum Chordata; class Amphibia; order Anura; family Pipidae; genus Xenopus; species Xenopus laevis. Next base: position 29,339,240 of record NC_054387.1, read on the forward strand.
CCTACTAGGTATGAATGTGATAGAATCCTTAGATTGTAAGCTCCCCCTGTGGGGCAGGGACTGATGTGAATGATGTAAACTTGCTGGAAACCACTGCGTAAAGTGTGTGTGTGAGCCAAAAGATAAACATATAACGGACCTAACTGTGAGTGAATGTGATAGGAAGCTTAGATTGTACGCTCCCGTGGGGCAGGGACAGATGTGAATGAAGTATAATTTGGTGTAATGCACTGCGTAAAATGTGACGGCGCTAAAGAAATAAGAAAAGGAAGCCAGAAGACAAAGAAATGATGTGATGGCGCTAAAGAAATAAGAAAAGGAAGCCAGAAGACATGGGAAAATAATCAGAATGGCACGCCTGAAGTACGGAAGGTAGGATTGTTTTTAATGATTATATACCTTGTAAGATAAAAACCCTTTTACACTCACAAGCCAGAAGCTAAGCTCTTCGCTACTGTCCCGTCTGTTAGTGCACGCTCGACTGTAATGTGGGGAAGAAGGCATACCTCATTACGGAAGACAGACAGTAGTGCCTGTTCGCTCGGACCATGAAGGCTGAGGGGTATCACTGCTCTATTGAGGGGTAAAGCCAGGCTTTATCAATCAGGATGTCCCTCCCAACATGCAATGAGTTAAACACCTTGGCATTCTGTGCTTCTTCACTAGTATGCAGTTCTGTAGTTCATACACAGCATTCACTCCATCATCCACAGTGATTCCGATCAATACTTTATACAACCCACACGCCAATACTGACCCTACTAGGCATGAATGTGATAGAATCCTTAGATTGTAAGCTCCCCCTGTGGGGCAGGGACTGATGTGAATGATGTAAACTTGCTGGAAACCACTGCGTAAAGTGTGTGAGCCAAAAGATAAACATATAACGGACCTAACTGTGAGTGAATGTGATAGGAAGCTTAGGGGGGCAGGGACAGATGTGAATGAAGTATAATTTGTGTAATGCACTGCGTAAAATGTGACGGAGCTAAAGAAATAAGAAAAGGAAGCCAGAAGACAAAGAAAATGATGTGATGGCGCTAAAGAAATAAGAAAAGGAAGCCAGAAGACATGGGAAAATAATCAGAATGGCACGCCTGAAGTACGGAAGGTAGGATTTTTTTATGGATTATATACCTTTTAAGGTAAAAACCCTTTTACACTCACAAGCCAGAAGCTAAGCTCTTCGCTACTGTCCCGTCTGTTAGTGCACGCTCGACTGTAATGTGGGGAAGAAGGCATACCTCATTACGGAAGACAGACAGTAGTGCCTGTTCACTCGGACCATGAAGGCTGAGGGGTATCACTGCTCTATTGAGGGGTAAAGCCAGGCTTTATCAATCAGGATGTCCCTCCCAACATGCAATGAGTTAAACACCTTGGCATTCTGTGCTTCTTCACTAGTATGCAGTTCTGTAGTTCATACACAGCATTCACTGAATCATCCACAGTGATGCCGATCAATACTTTATACAACCCACACGCCAATACTGACCCTACTAGGTATGAATGTGATAGAATCCTTAGATTGTAAGCTCCCCCTGTGGGGCAGGGACTGATGTGAATGATGTAAACTTGCTGGAAACCACTGCGTAAAGTGTGTGTGTGACCTAAAAGATAAACATATAACGGACCTAACTGTGAGTGAATGTGATAGGAAGCTTAGATTGTACGCTCCCGTGGGGCAGGGACAGATGTGAATGAAGTATAATTTGTGTAATGCACTGCGTAAAATGTGACGGCGCTAAAGAAATAAGAAAAGGAAGCCAGAAGAAAAAGAAAATGATGTGATGGCGCTAAAAAAATAAGAAAAGGAAGCCAGAAGACATGGGAAAATAATCAGAATGGCACGCCTGAAGTACGGAAGGTAGGATTTTTTTTATGGATTATATACCTTTTAAGGTAAAAACCCTTTTACACTCACAAGCCAGAAGCTAAGCTCTTCGCTACTGTCCCGTCTGTTAGTGCACGCTCGACTGTAATGTGGGGAAGAAGGCATACCTCATTACGGAAGACAGACAGTAGTGCCTGTTCGCTCGGACCATGAAGGCAGAGGGGTATCACTGCTCTATTGAGGGGTAAAGCCAGGCTTTATCAATCAGGATGTCCCTCCCAACATGCAATGAGTTAAACACCTTGGCATTCTGTGCTTCTTCACTAGTATGCAGTTCTGTAGTTCATACACAGTATTCACTCCATCATCCACATTGATTCCAATCACTCCTTTATACAACCCACACGCCACAACTGACCTTACTAAGTATGAATGTGATAGAATCCTTAGATTGTAAGCTCCCCCTGTGGGGCAGGGACTGATGTGAGTAGGCGGTAGGTAGAGTAGGCGCCTGCCTAGGGCGCAATTAGTAGGGGGCGCACTTTTAAGGGGAGAATTCTTTTCTTTTTTAATAAATTTTTTTTTTCTATGTTAATATGTATCACACCGCCTGGCCGTGCGATATCGCTAGCATAGCGGCGTCATCTAGCTCTGGCAGCGCTGTCCAGCCCCCACCTCCCTCTAACCTGCAGGTATAAGCGTCTCCTGCTTGATGTTGCTGTGGCGCATGCGCTCTAGGAAGCCGTGCGTGCAGATGTCAGCAGCACGCACATTGAGACTGCAGTGGACAGCAGAGAGAGGCAGGGAGCTGGACTGGCGCATTGGCATGGCGGGGTAATTGGCTTGGGAACCTGGGGCGTGGATTGAAGAGAGCTGGGCCTGGTGGTAACTTGTGCACACCAACTGCTGGGCTTATTTTCTGCTTCCTGCTGGCACAAACAGGTACAGATCATCTGGGGCAATAATCTTGGCTGCTGGCTGGCAAAGGTATTAATTTGGGGGCAATATTTGGCTGCTGGTTGGCACAGGTACTATTTTGGGGCCCAATATTTGGCTGCTGGTTGGCACAGGTATTCATTTGGGGCAATATTTGACTGCTGGCTGGCACAGGCACTAATTTGGGGCCAATATTTGGCTGCTGGCCGGCACAGGTATTCATTTGGGGGCAATATTTGGCTGTTGGCTGGCACAGATATTAATTTGGGGGCCACCTGGTATAGCCTACTGAGGTGGGTTAATTTGGGTTGACAGTATGAATAGTTGGTGGCAAATATGTTTTCCATAAATGTGCAGATATTCTAGTGCCTTTTAAGATTACAGCATTGAGGTGAGGCTAGCGAGCGTCCGTGCTGGAGATATAAGCCAAGCTTAACCAAGTGGGAAGCCAATCCAAAATGTCACGGATGAAAAGACCTTAGCATTATGTGCTTGATTCCACTTCATTACTTCTCACCCTCAAATACACCTTCCAATACTACTGCTGTTAGACTGCAACACCTTAGTAGGTAGGTTTCTTCAGTAGTTCTCTTTACTAGTATGAAATTCAATCGTTTATTCGCTCCATCATCCACATTGATTCCAATCATACTTTATACAATACACACGCTACAACTCACTGGGTATGAATGGGATAGGATCCTTAGATTGTAAGCTCCCCTCGTGGGGCAGGGACTGATGTAAATGATGTAAAATCTCTGGAAAGTACTGTATAAAGGCAAGTAGGGAGCCAAAATGCCATGGGAGAAAAGACCTTAGCATTATTTGCTTGATCTCACCTTGCAATACGTCTGCTTTTTAGACTGCAACACCCTACCATTCAGTGATTCTTCTAGTAGTATGCAATTCAATTCATTCACACCACAATCCATGTTAATTCTATTCACTCCTATTGACAAACCACATGCTACATCTGACCCTACTCTGTATATATGTGATAGGATCCTTAGACTGTAAGCTCCTGTGAGGTAGGGACTGATGTGAATGATGTAAAACCTCTGGAAAGCACTGCATGAAGTGTGTGAGACACACACTTTAAGCAGCAAGTGCTCCCCTATACAGTAAAGAAAGCCAGGAAAAAAATGGAAACACAGACAACGTGCAATTATAAGTCCCTCCCACGTCATGTCCTGCAAAAACAGCTGAATCATAAACAGACAGCCAACCAGACTATTGAAAATTATGTATAGAAGCAACATATAGGTTACAGACTGATATGAATAAGTCAGCTGACCGACCTACCTCATAAAATGACTATTTCAGAGATGGAAGACAGCATTTCTTTCATAGAAGATAACTCTTCATCCACAAAAAATAAATTGTTGCATCTGGGAAAAAAAGTTTAAAAGGGTTAGCAAGAAAAGCTATTGGGAAAACAGGTCTAAATGAGAAAAAATGTACGTTTCAAAGGCATTCTTGAACTTTATAAACAAGACTCGCTTGCTTTATTACTATCAGACTCTGTCTCTGGTAATTCTAATGACTCCCTACCCAACCTGAAAGATGATTATTCGATATTCAGGGAGCAGAGTTCTCTTTTTTCCAGAAAAGCCAGCCCTATCAAATGAAGGGACAATGAAAAAAATATCTATAGTCAATAATCCAGATCCTCTCTAACGAAGAGCATCTCCCCTTCACATCAATTAGCGATGGACACTTGAGCGATTGACTGACACAGGGGAATATTTACTATGTTGTGTAAATATACAGCAAAGAAATGGCATTCAAATTCACAACACATCAAAAGGAAATGATGCACTTGTCAAGCATTATATTTTTCTAATGCCTTCAAATGCAGAATTTGGAAGGCGTACAGACTTTAAGAAATTTGCTGTTTATTTTACAAAACGTTTAGGGTGAAAACACACAGAGCAATTAGTAGTAGCTACTTTTTGTGGCTACAAAAAGCCAAAAAACATACCCTGCCATAGACAATACTGAGACTTGCCTCTGCTAAGACACATGTAGTATGTAGTAGCTGCTACTAGTATGTGTGTCTTCACCCTTATCACCTTTTTTGGGAAGACTACATTTACACAGCATAATAGACAGGCCCCTTTATGTGACATCAGAGCTCACCACAGGAAAACTCAGCAACTTTCTAGTCATTCCGATGGGATTTTTAGAAGTATATTTATCAAAAGGCGAACTGCAACTTTCACCCATTAAATATGCTCCTTAAAAATCACAAAGGAATTAAAAGAAAGTGGGTGGGTTTTTTTGTGGTGAGCTCTGATCTCACATTTTGAAAAATCTACCGCTAAATCTTCTGCAACACTGGTTGATTAGAGGATGCAGAACATGTTTCTTAATGTTTATTTTTAGTTTTCTTTTGTGCTGACATTTATATATAAATGTTCTTCGCTGAACAAGGCAGCTTTGTAAAAGGAATATCTGGGATGAAGAACTAATATAAAGGTTATCTACACTGCAAAACAGGTAATAAAAAAAACTGCCTTGGTTATAATTGGCACTGTAAAGGCGCTTCGATAAGATCTGTAGGAAACATCTAAACGACTCTCTATGAACCCTTTAAATTATAGGCCCTTTCATAGATTTTATTTAACTGCTCCTAAGACAATTATAATTGCAGCTGGTGAAATATGAGGAGTAATCCTAAAAAGAGGGACGAGACATGGTTTGTCTCTCTCACTCCTACTGTTCAACATAACATTGGAACCCCTCGTCAGATATCTCAAGATGTCGTCCTGATTACCTGGTCTGGATATAAATTATCTATTGCTAATAAGTGTGTTTACCAGTGTTTGACTTTTCTTAATTGTGAAAAATCCTACTCATAATAAAACAAAATCTTCTACACACTTTTGAGTCTATTTCTGAATTTAAACCCAAAAGACTGCACTAATAAATATATAAGACCTTTGTTCTGCTAAAGTCCTATAGCAACGAGGTACTGAAAAGAAACAATCCTACATCAACAATCTAGGTATATAACTTCCGGCAGATCTTTATTGGCTCTATTTGATGACCTGCCATGATAAAAAAAATAAATTACACATTTTTAAAAATGCACCATTACATTTAAAAGGACGGATTGCCTTCTTAAAAATGTTGACCTTTCCTAAATACATCTATCCTATGGTGAATACTTTTACAATTCATTTGGAAAGAAAAAAATCCAAAAACTGTTCTTCAGAAACTAAAATAATGTCTAACATTAATTAAAATGTAATGCAGTGTTGCTCTGCACTGGTAAAATTGGTGTGTTTGCTTCAGAAAGGCTACTATCGTTTATACAGATAAGCTGCTGTGTAGCCATGGGGACAGCCATTTCGTCTAAAAAAAGGAGAAGAGGTACAGGTGACATAATAGATAACAGTAAAGTTCTGTAGAATCCCATTGTATTCTACAGAGTTTATCTGTTATCTGCTATGTAAACCTGTGCCTTTTCTCAGCTTTGAATGGCTGCCCCCATGGCTACCCAGCAGGTATGGTATAACGTGTATCCCAAGGGATCTGAAGTATGATACTAGTGGGGGTCAGTACCTTGGTGAAAACGTGTGGCACAGTACAAAATCTGTAAATTGATAGTGACAGTTGTTGATTGCAAACCTGAGAAAGACTCGAGGACTTAGGCAGATGGGTATATGTAGGTACACGTACTGTAAGTCTATTGAGATCATGAAAATTTCCGATTCCATGGCCGCAATCACTGACGGGACTACATCTGGAATTTTTTGTTCAGGACCCTTGGGTTTAAAGGTTTAAAGAGATTTGAGTAGAAACTCCTGTATCGCTGGGATACTGGGACCTGCTCCACCACTCCTATTGTCAGAAGTGTGTCTACTGCCAGCTGGAGTAAGGTCTCCTTGTGAGGGGTAGTGGAAGATGCAAAGAACCTTCTTGGTGGAAGGGATGAGAAGGGAATTCTGTAGCCCTGACCCAGAATGGTCAATACCCAAGTGTCTTTCACGTGTGCTTCCCATGTTCGCAAGGATTTTTTGAAGTCTGCCTCCTATCCTTGGTGGTTTGGCCTGTGGAGTGGAGTCAGGCCGAGCTCTTCTTTGCAGTGTTGGGTTTCTTGCTGTTGCCAGGTGGGTCTACCCCGTCTGGTATTTTGGACGGTTGGGGAATATCTATAGCTGGAGTAAAAGGGTCGAAAGCATCTGTTGTTTGAGGACCATCCCTTTCTCCCTGAGAAATGTAAAAAAATTTAAAAAATCTTATTTTTCATAATATTTATATAATTTATACCAGAAAAATATTTCATTTTACGCGTGAAAATCCAACTGATTTGGAAAGCCTCATGTCTCTCAAAATTATTCAATTATACAATTTTGAAAGTACTAAGGCAGAAATCGGCATACTTTAGATTCCAAGGCAAAAAAATCCTGAAACAGTAGGTTTACCCCAGAGAATCATATATTTTTGAGTACATATTTGGCTGATTCCAAAATGAGTAACTTTGTCTCTCTACTCCTAACTACCAAACATCAAAGCTTGTCTGAACCTAGCGTTTTTTATAAAAATGTATTCAAATTCTGAAAAATACCTTCAAAGTTTTTATTTTGCTGCTCCACATATCCCACATTGTATTAGGTACCAAGAAAAAGCACCCTAAATATGATTGCCAGGGGTCCACTGAACAGTTTTATGCCCATTGTGCATGGGTTTACCATAGTATCTGGCATAGAGACACACAAAAATCATGAAAATCGGAAAATCATCACAAAGCTTGCATTTTACCACATTATATACCCCACATTTCGTAACTCACCAGCATAAATCGTCCTAAATATGAACGCTAGGGGTCTACTGAATAGTTTGATGCTCGATATGCAATGATTAACAAAACCATGTGGCATACAGAGACCCCAAATGGAAAATAGTACATATGAATTTTCACGAAGGCACACTGACAATATAAGCACCCGGCATGTGTATTATGCGCCATCATGCCTGAAGCAGCAGGCCCAATGGCCGCTACAAATCAGTCTAATGTAATTGTATGAGGGTCAGGTGTGCGTAGGGTTGCCACCTTTTATAGAAAGAAAAAAAAATACCGGCCTTAGCCCCGCCCAAAGCCACACCCAAAGCCACACCCCCAAGATTTGCCTACCAAATTCAGATTTTTATTTTTTTTTGTGTACGTACCAAAAGCTTTCTACCTTTTTATTTGCATCCGCTGCATTCTCTTAAGAGTTTGCAACCTTTTACTCAATCTTGAAACATAATAATAATAATACAATTCAGGCACTACTAGCAGGATGGACTGGCAATCTGTGAGTTCTGGCAAAGGGGGTGCTGTAAAATGCCATAGACAGTCACTATTTAGTGTGCTAGTGGGGGTCTGTTGGAATGACAGGGCCTATTTTGACTCTCAGTCCAGACCTGACCTGATCACAAGTTAATCAGAATCTAGCTTAAGGCAACAAAGAGAAAAGCAGTAGAAATAAATCATTCCTTTGTACTGCTGTTATTCGACAAAATATACAACTTAGTTTTTAATTTTGTGCAAGATGTATATTTTCACAAAAAAAATATAACATGGCCAAAAACATTCTCTTAATATGCAAAAAAAAGGGGGTTTTGGGTAAGACACCCCTTCAGCAAATGCAACAAACTGTGAATCTTCCTATTAGTGTTTGATACAAAAAAACAGAAGACAATGAAAAATATTATGCTACAAATAATTTAACAGTTTAGAGTCACAGATTAGGGTTCCTAGTGTGCACAAAATGCCTTGTCTTTCCCTTGGAATACAAGTGCAAATTAGTGCAAGTAGCAACAAAACACATAACTTCCTTATGGTTTGCCTAGAACACTTTCAAGAATAGTCTATTCTTATAGCAACCATTCCATCAGTTCTCATGTTACTGTAAATGAGCTAAATCACTAAACAAAACAGTAGTAGTAGTGATTACAACCTGTAAGTGCAAACAAAATGGTAACCAATAAGTGCAGATTATCAAATGAGACCGATGGGTTGGAATAGTAAAATAAAAAGATGTGCTGCAGGAATGCATTTACTGGCATCTGTGGCAATGGCAAACGTACAAGAATATTCTTGCATTTCCTGTATAGCACAGTGAACAGAAGGGGGAACAAGGCCTGCATAGGGCCGATGTGAGGATAGGCAGGGTCCCTCCTCCCCCATAGATGTGGACGTGCAGTTTCGGTCCCTCTCAGCCCCCCTCCTGCAGTGGGTAGAACAATGGCCAGGGACCTTCGGCAGAAAAAAGGGGGCAGCTGGAGGGCTGAGCCAGGGAGCTGGTAAGCCAGGAAGGGGTTCTTAAGGAGAGGCAAAGCGGCAGCAACAGATAACTTTGTTTTTTCTTTCTCCCACTCTCCCATCTCAAGTCAAAAGGAAGAAGTTTACGAAAGACGGTGCTCCAGGGTTCTCGCAACTGATCGCCTTGAAGGGGTCAGGAAGGAATTTTTCATCAGGCTGCTAATTGTCTGAAAGAACCTGAGTTTTTTGCCTTCCTCTGGGGTACCATTATCTGTGTTAGTCAAATAGGTACTCCCATGACACAGCTGCGGCTCCTAGGTTTTGGCATCAGATGGACGGTTTCAGTGAAGTGCAGGCCTACCCTTGGGAAGTCACGAGTGTGGAGCAGACTTTGACTGCACAGTCTTGTCTGAATCATGCGAGAGGCTGAGTTAGTGCCATTATTGCACATAATGGTGAGGCAGAAGGATGGGCTACTCGTTGGTCAACAGAGGGCGCTCTGCCCCATGATCCCTGCTCCCTTAAAACGATTGGTTACGGTATGGGCAGCAGTCCCATGTTTTCTACGAGTATAGGAGCCGCAGCTGGTGGTCAGGGTGTTACCTAGTCCTTTAAATATAAGATTGTTAAATAAAAAATGTGACCTTCACAGAATTTGCCACCATAACAAGTCTCTGTGTTTTTATTAGGTTGGTGGTAAACACAATCGAAGGGGGTAGGGGGATCCTTTGCCTATAGGGTGCCAGCACATTTTCCACAAGACTCTCCATTTTTTGTTCTGCCGAGATGCAGTTTACTAGTTATTTGGGAATTACTGAATAATTTTACATTTAACTTGCTTCCATAGTCTGATGATAGATAGCTGTGGTGGTGCTGCATTGCATTGCATGAAAGACTTGGGTTAGCTCTGCTGCCGTTACAAAATCTTCCTCCTTATTCTGTGCACTACAGAAGAACTTTGTTATGAGGCTGCCCTTCTTCTTACTCTGCATAGCAGATAGATGTCTCTTTCCAGTGGCATGCTACTTTACTGCATCAACACCATCATATTTTATACCAAATGTACTTTCACAAACGATGCATCGTGCAGAGTTTTCATCTGATGTGCGAGCCAACCAGGATGTAAAGGCAGGAACTGCAAGCTAATTATCATTAAATCTGCAATTTCACAGTCTGCCTTTCTTCCTTGGAGGAGAATTTGGAGTAGCTGCGGAACCTTCTCTTTGTTGAGACACCGAGCTGCTCTTGCTATCTGTATGCAAAGTACACAACATTGGTATGGTGTATATGAAGTACATAAATGGAACAAATTGGTCTTAAATGAGCAACGTATAGCTCACAGTTTCCCCAAGAGTTCATCACACTGCTCACAATAACATCACATAGGCCGTAGCAACCACTGCTAAAAGTAAACAGCTAAACTTTGTGTAGACCACAGTGCCTCCCCTAAATATATTATTTTGTAAAGTGAAAAAGTGATGGAAAATGATCATCTTACATATCATGAATGGATGTGTGAAGTGTCCTGAACTTCTGTACCCCGGCGGTTTCAAAACACTTCACAAATCCATTCATGCAACTCTCACAAGTAACAGCTGTTTATAGAAGTTGCATGACACATTGGATAATCCTATCACAGTAACTACAAAGAATCAACATCTATGTGAACCTCAGATGTCACCTCTCTGAAGAGTTACAATGTGCCATTGTGATTGGATTAGTGGAAGAGTCTATATGGCGAGAACTTACCACACCAGTCAGTTGAACAGAAGAGGCTGCTCGGATGAGTACTGAAACATCTTCAATAGCGAGTCCAGTTATTTATTAATTACGTATATTGGATACGCATGATGTGCACTTACAATGCCCGTTTGCTGCTATGATTCCATACTGCATGTTGTATATGGTAATCTTGAGGAACGCCAAATGTGTAAGACAATGGTAATATTGTGGAATAAATACACACTCTAGACAACACACCACTATATAACATTAACATTTAATACTAGTTAATCAATAAATCAGCTATTAATATGCTCTGATAATAGAGTTACACCCAAATGACAACAAAAGGTATGTTGTATTTACCTATATAGTTTTATTAATTAGGCATACTCATTAATACTGCTATATCTACTATCTACTAGCATATCTTATACCTAATGAGGTAGATCTACAACTCTCTGATCATAGGCTTGTTTATGAGGGTGATAATGAATTTTAGAAATGGAAAGGGTTGCCATGGTACTTTGGCAGTCTGGCCAGTCAGAATTATGCCTTACTCCAATGTTATGAATAAGAAAAAAAGGGAGCAGAGTATGGACTTATACTATAGGGCTGATATGTTTTTTCATAAAGGGTGATAAAAGCCCTGCTATTAACACAGCATCAACCATTTGCACATAAAATAGTAGTAATGTTGTACTTACGCAATAAATATTCTTACTCTGCTCTCACAACTGCAATTTGTCAAACTTTTTAGGTAGTGGTCAATTAACAGGCTGTCTGCCGGTCCAGTAAGCTTCAGAATCCGTAAGGGAGGATGGAGCTTGGGTGCTGCAACTTACATAGTAAGTTAGGTTGAAAAAAGACACATGTACACCAGGTTTAATCTTAAGTCTTAAGTCTATATAAAAAATCCCATTTGAAGACTCTAAAATTTGCCTCAGAGGGGGAAAAATGGCTGATTAACGCTAGTACAAAGATATAACAATGTGCCGGCTGCACAGCAATGTGAATTTCTCTACATCAAGCATAAAAAAAGCTTAATCACAATGGCATTTGTCATTTGTAAATACATACAGCGCTGCCAAACAGCCCGCAGTCCAGAATTGCTACACCTTCCACAGTCACTTTTGCTCTGGTAGACTGGCAGGCTTGAGCCTTCAGTAACCAACGCTGTCCATTCCACATATGCATAAATGCATACTGCCTAACAGTTCCTAACATACACAGCCCGCAGTCCAGACACTTCCACTGTCCACAGTCTGCTCTGCAGTGCATAGCTGTGCGCGGTGCTGTCAGTTTGACAGGCAGTCCGCACAGTCCCCTGCTCTTCCGTTTATGTCAGCATGCTCCCCCTGCATTCGCATCTTTAAAGATGCCAGTAACTCCGCCCACAAATGGCATCACGTGAGATTGTGACGTCACAACGTCACGTAAGCGCCGTGACGTCCCAGGCGCTGCAGCCCGCATATCTGGGGATTTTGAGCAGGGAGAGAGGAGGGAGCGGCAAAGCTGCTATGGCCATTTCTCCCCTCAGAATTTTACTGGCCTTGTAATGGACGGTATTTCTTAAATACCGGCATCGGCCTTGAGACCTGTTTTTCCGGCTGGGCAGGTTAAATACCGGCTGGGTGGCAACCCTACCTGTATTCATCTGAGTGTTCTGTCACGAAGTCTTAGCTGTGCATTGTCATGTATGCCCTGGCTCCACCCCGCCCTGCCCTGCCGTTGATTTCCAGCCTCTGTGAACTTCCAGAACTTTTGTGGGTCAGGCTTGTGTACTAGAGACTGTAGAATTAAGAGAGAGAGATTGACATTATAACATCAATAAAAATCATCTAATTACATATTTACAATTCCAACATTTGCTCCTGTTTTTCAGTATCTTAACAATTAAGGACAGCTCATTCCTATTCTGTTGGGTAGTGAGAGTTTTCTTCTCTGAAATTAGCTACAGTAGAACCCAAATGTAACATTTTTCTGGACCAGAAAAACTTTAGGTATAATACGCAACAATGGAAATTGGGGAAAGCAACTTAATCTTTAAAGGGGTTGTTAACCTTTACATTATCTTTTAGCATGATAAAGAGTGATATTCTGAAACAATTTTCAATTGGTTTTCATTTTTTATTATTTGTGGTGTTTTATTTATTTATTTAGCTTTTTTTTTGCAAATCTTTGTTTATTGATTTTCAAGATAAACCAGGGAGGGATACAGAAAGAAAATAGGGGGGGGAGGGAAGGGTAAGAATGTGATGAGCAAAAGTATTAACACATGTCCGGGTAAATAATGAGTCATATCTATGCATACAACACTTAAATCTAGTTCCAATGAACAGAAAAGTAACCAGAGAATGTAGACAGTCAAATATACATAAAATTAAAATGATAATGTGAATAATAACATAAGTCATATGCTGAAAACCTGACCATACAAAATCCTTTCTGTCTGGTTCACGACCCTCAGTTCGTGCTCCCAAGATATGATATCCAGGGCTCCCAAATCTGTTTGTATTGATCGACATTGTTATTAAGTAGACTCGTTATCTCCTCTAGTTTCCTTGTTTCATCTACTAAGTTTAACCATTCTACGAATGAAGGGGAAATTGGTGATTTCCATTTTTTTGGTATTAATGCCAGCGCCGCTTGAAACAAGAATCGGGAAAGTTTATCAGTTAACCAGGTTTTGTTTTGTGTATCTATACCGAACAGAATAACAGGGATGTCTAGGTGGAGCAGATTAGACCCCGTCATTGCGTTGACTGCTACACATATGGATTCCCAAAAAGAGGAAACGCTGGGGCAGGAGAACCAAATATGTTTAAATGAACCCGGTTCCGAGTTGCATCTCCAGCATAGCGTAGAAGTATTTGGGAAGAGTCCATGTAATTTCACCGGAACATAGTACCATCTGGTCACAAGTTTATAAAGCATCTCTCGAACTCTAATTGCTCTAGAGGATTTGTGGAGTTGTGTCAAAATTCTCCTTCTCATTGACATTGATAATTCAATATCTAAATCTTTTTCCCAAGCGTCAAAGTAATTAGGATGATTCAGTGTTTTCCCATGTTGCAACATCTTATATACTAATGATAGCGGTCTAGATGGGAGTTTATTAGTCTCTAAGATATTTTCCCACATTGTGGGCTGGTCATCAACTGAATGTATTTTTAAAGAGTCCAAAAAGTGGTGAAGTTGATTATAGCACCAATAATCTCTAGGGTGCTTACCCCAGATTTTCTGTATAAGGGCTAGGGAAATAATCGTGTTGTTTTAATAAAAATCAACTAATTTGGTTTCTCTATTTCTAAACGAGCTCCATCTTTCAAATGCTTTAGGATCAAGACTAGGGGGAAAGTCAGGGTTGAGTGAAAGGGGTTGTTGTGTGGGGAGTTGAGACATAAGGTTGAGAGAACCTCTATGTCTAAACCAAATGTCCAGTGTCGCCGATATGGTAGGATGGGATAATAGGACTTTGGGTACATTGACATGACGAGCCCATAAGGTATTACAAAGGGGAATGGTTGTCGTAGCTTGCTCAATATCTTTCCAAGACTTTGAATCTTCTTTTAGATACCAATGGAGAGTTCTAATCAAGTGGACAGAGACATAATATAAGTAGGAGTCCGGAAGTGCAAGTCCCCCCCTTATCTTTCGGGAGTGTAAGAGTCTCATATTTGATTCTAGGAGTTTTATTTTCCCATATAAAGTTAGTAAATAGTCCCCGCACTTTAGCAAAAATTGTTTAGGTATTTTAATTGGTAGGGTTTGTAGGAAATAAAGAATCTTTGGCATAATGGACATTTTAATAGCCTGTATTTTACCAAACCACGTGAGCCCCAGTGTCTTCCAAGAATTTATCTGTTTTATTTATTTAGCTTTTTAATCAGCAGCTCTGCAGTTTGAATGTCTCAATTTGGTTACTATGGTCCAAATTACCCTAGCAACCATGAATTAATTTGAATAAGAGACTTAAATATGAATAGGAGAGGACCTGAATAGAAAGTTCAGCCATCAAAAATAGCAATAAGAATATATTTGTAGCTTTACAGAGCATTTGTTTTTTAGTGAGGTCAGTGACTTCCATTTGAAAGCTGGAGTCAGAAGGCAGATAATGCAAAACTATAATTAAATAATAATGACCATTTAAAACTTGGCCATTCTATAAAACAGTAAAATTGGACCCCTTCAAGCACAGCTGTCTCCTTTACTCTGAAAATAATATTTACTTTGTTAATGACAAGGGTTAAGCATTCCAAATTGAATGTTACACTAGGGAAAGTATATGCAAGACCTCTCTGTCAGTCACATACACAAGATACAGCAATACGTGAGTTGTGCATGGCTGTATGAGGTACAGCCTAATTAGAATTGACTATTTACAGGCACAACCAAGGCATGCAACTGGTTAGCATTTTAAACCTCTTTTTACAATAATAATAACATTCATAGAAAAGAAATGGCAGATTTTGGGATCACCATTTTTATGTTAAATTTTGGAAAATGTTATGTAAAATCAGGGAAAAACACCCACTTAAATGCATTATAAATTGGTGGGACAACAAAATTTAAAATGTGGGAAATATAAAATCAGGGTACTCAAAACTGAAAAATAGAAACAAGTAGAGCAGCCAGAATGTGGAACACAGGCAGTGTAGGGCAGACAGAAAATGGCACACACATGTAGAGTAGGGCAGACAGAATATGCAACATACAGAGCACATGAAAACAGAGTACGGCACACACAGGCAGAGTAGGGCAGGTGTAATGGTACTCAGAGGCAGATTAGTGCAGGCAGAGTATTGTTCATACAGGCAGAATAGTGCAGGCACACACAGACAAAGTATAGCACATACAGGGAGAATATGGCAGGCAGAGTATGACACACATGTCATGTGCTTGCCATTGTTTGGTTTCCTGAAGAATTTCCTGTATGCAATGTGTGATGTTATGTATATATATATCATGTGAATTCTTCTGTATTTGTCTGTAAAGTAAGTGATTGTGTTGTTGGCCCATTTAAAGCTGTATTTTCTACTTCATCTGGGCTTCCCTTTATTACTCATTAGTAATGTTTCACATCAATGCTAATGCAATACCCAGAGACTTGGCCATATTGTTGGATGCAGGATAGGATGTGTGGCCCTTTTTTCGGCTTTGTTATATATAACAAAATGCTGTAAGCTTTGTTTCATGTGAAAAGATTTTGATACCTTGGAATGCTGTCATATCTCTAAGGAGCCTAAGGAGAGGGCCTAATGTTAGGTTAAACAAGATAAGGGAGAGGAGGCACACCTCCGTTTATGTCTATTGAGTTGGTTATGGTGCCATTGATGAGTAGCTTAGTTTGAACATGAGTGTATAATTTCCTGATGCAAGTACTTGTACTACTCAATGTACCAGGGGGTTTCAAAGGTGGTGAGCTTCAATCTACCATCTTTCTAAATAAACAGGTACTTAAACTGGGGGATTTCCAGATTTCCATAATCCGATCAAAATCTGTGCCACTTGACAGGACTGCCTATGACATGTAACAACACTGTAAATCTCTCAACATTTTTACCAGCAGTTCCTATGTGGGCTCTCGACACAGTGGGATTAGCTATCAGATGCTGATTAGCTATCAGCATGCAATAACAGCTAACAATATCAGGCTTGCAATGACATCAACAACATGAATTATGTTTGAAATGTTTCTGGCATTTCTGCACTTGTAGCTTAGCTGCCCCCCCCTTCCTATTTTAGCTAGTGGTTTAGCCCAACTACCTTACTGGTTAAGCTCTCTTTCCTAGTGTCCTGGTATTGTCTGTGAAGCTGCATCCTCCATATGTCTAAGGCCAACTTACTGATTGGCTAAACACTTTCCCATCATGCCCTGGTACCAGCTGTGGGAGGAAGTCGCTGTTGGCAAGAGAAGGCAGTGAAGTGAACAGGATTTTATCTCGCATCAGCTACAGCTCGACATAAGGACGTTTTCCCAGGTAGGGACACCACCAAATTCCCTTACCTCAAGGGTGTGGATCTTACTATTAGCAGATGGATTGGGTTGTGCCTTTTGGTTTTAGGTTTTTTAGTTAAATCCCCAATTTGCATATTTGCACACTGGGAACAGCTTGTGTTGCAACAAAAGCCAAAGGCTGTCACACCAACCCAGATCTAAAAGCATCCATGTGCAGGTTGACCATACCTACTATGCCCCCAGACATTGCATGTGTACTAAATCATGTTTTACTGTTTAAAGTGTGTATAGTAATATCTCCAGTGAGACAAGCTGGAATCAGTAACAAGTAACATGATTGTCAGATGCAGCTTTAGATCTGAGGTAAGGACAGCACAGATGCAGTAGAGGCACATATTAGGGGAAATGGCATTTGTACTAAGTCATGTTTTAATCGTGTTTAAAGTGTGTATAGTAACTTTCTCAGTAAGACAAGCTAGAATTAGTAACACTTTAGAGAAGGGCTTTCCAACCTGCAGATTGTAGCTTTAGTTGAACTACAAAGTGACCGTTGAAAACACTAGTGACAGTTACAAGATTGTCAGATGCACCTTTAGATCAGAGGTAAGGACAGCACAGATGCACTAGAGGCACATATTAGGGGAAATAGCATTGCATTTGTACTAAATCATGTTTTAATCACGTTTAAAGATGTATAGTAACTTTTTCAGTAAGACAAGCTGAAATCAGTAACACTTTGGAGAAGCGCTTTCCAACCTGCAGATTGTAGCTATAGTTGAACTACAAAGTGACAGTTGAAAACACTAGTAACAGTTACAAGATTGTCAGACGCAGCTTTAGATCAGAGGTAAGTGCAGCACAGATGCACTAGGAACACATATGATGGGAAATGATAATTAATTTGCACTAAATCAGGTTTTAATCATGTTGAAAGTTTGTAAAGCAACCTTTCTAGCAAGGTAAGATGGAGCCAGTAAGTGCAGCACAGACATGCTAGGGACACATTTTGTGGAAAATAATGCATGTGTACTTAATCAGGCTTAAATAATTTAGATTGGAATAGGCAGTACCAGTTTGTTTTAGGAGGTTTTAGGTGCTTTTAAAGAATATATCAAACGTAACGGTTGCTATTAGTGATGACGGGCACCTAAGCAAAGTAACACTGGGCCCTGGTTCTAACATAGGGCAAGCAGAGTATGGCACACACAGGCAGCATGCAGCAGACAGTGTATGACACAGACAGGAAAGAACAAGCAGAGTATTGCACATATAGGTAGAATACTGCAGGCAGAGTATGGCACACACGGGTACAGTAGGGCGGGCAGAATGTGGAACAGACAGGCAGCATAGGGCTAGCAAAAATGATTGTAGCCATTATTGCCACCCTAATACCCCGTGTTGACTGTCGCTTGCATACAAAGCCTAGCTGGTGCTTTGTTAAAGGGCTGTTCATTTTTCTGTTAGCTTTTAGCTTGTTATAGAATGGCTAGTTCTAAAACTATTTTGCTTTGGCCTTTTTTTTTTTTTCTTTTTTTATAGTTTTTGAAATATTTGCCTTCTTCTAACTTCCAGCTTTAAAATAGGGGTCACTGACTCCATATAAAAAACAAACGTTCTGTAAGGCTACACATTTATAGTTAATGCTACTTTTTATTACTTATCTTTCTGTTCAGTCCCTATCCGATTCATATTCCAGTATCTTATTCAAATCAATGCATGGTTGCTAGGGTAATTTGCATCCTAGCAACCAGATTGCTGAAATTGCAAACTGGAGCACTAGTGAATAAAAAGCTAAATAACTCAAAATAGAAAAGGATTGAAGGACAACTGTTATTGTTTTAGAATGCCACTCTCTACATCATACTTAATATAAATTTAAAGGTGAAAACAACTAAAGCTGATGTCTCTAGGCCAGTATCTTAATAATTCTAAGGTTGACATTCAACTGGAATATTAGGTGGCAGGAGGTAATTTGCATGGGGTTTGTATTTGGTTTAGCGATTAGTGTATGCTTCCGTGAGGTCAATATTTATTTCACCTCTCTGGAACATTGCATTATAGACATTCCTTAATGGTGTATGATATGTGGGTTCAGTATTTTATAATATTCTGCTGTGTAACCATCTGGGCCTGGTGATTTATGAGTGGCCAGTGCTTTTATTAGGTCTGATATATCTGCTGTCCATATTGGCAAATTTAACATCTCCCTCTGCATCTTGTGTATTTTTGTTAGTTTTATCAGGTCTTTAGGTGGTTCCTCAGCAGAGTATTTCACTACTCTCTAAATGCTGGTAATCAATTTAGGGTTGATACATGATTTGTTGGTCCCTGGAGTTTGCTATTTCAATATGTATTTAGCTTTGGAGTGTGATTTGGTTAACCAGCAAGCTCCCTGTTTAGTTTCCCCATCCCTAGAATTTCTATTTGGAATATTCCAGTTTATGTTTTGGCTTGGGTTTGTATGTGGGTTTCTAACAATTGCTTAACCTCTATATGTTTTTCCTTTGATGCTCATCGCCCTCTGCATCTGATCTATTTTTGTTAGTTTTATCAGGTCTTTAGGTGGTTCCACAGCAGAGTATTTCATTACTCTCTAAATGCTGGTAATCAATATAGGGTTGTTGCATGATGCGTTGGTTCAATTTCAATATGTATTTAGCTTTGGAGTGTGTTAACCAGCATGCTCCCTGTTTCTTTTCCCATCTACAGAATTTATATTTGAAATATTCCAGTTTTTCTTTTGGCTTGGGTTTGTATGTGGGTTTCTAACAATTGCTTGACCTCTATATATTTTCCTTTTGATGCTGGGTTGTGATTTTTAATATAAATCTCATGGGCCTTTTTAGCATCTTCCATCATTAGACTAAAGGTAGAGTTTCCGTTTAGCTACATAGGTTATTTTGTTCTTCTGATGACTGCCCTCAAAATTGGGTCTTCCTGGTGATCTTTTCTCAATGGAGTTTTGCTAATGTTTTTTTCCAGGAAGGTGGTTCAAAAAGGTTCAGATTGTGAGAGGTAGGTAGGAAAGTCCATTTTCTACATTGCATTATTGGTTTGGCTAAGTATTTGCTTATGTGTATTGCTGTAAGATCTGAAATTAGTAGAAGGAAGAGGCCTTTCTGTGTCAGTATGAATATTGTCTTTCCCTGGGGTCGAATAATTTCAGGAGATTCAGTAGAGTTAAATAGTTTTTGAGTTGGTATAGTTTTCCTGTAATCAGTCTATTATGTTTTGTAGGGGGTCCTGTCTTTCTGTGTCTGACTTACAGAGCAAGTTTGATGAGGGGTTTTCCATAGGTTCCTGCATGAGGCAAGTAAAAATGTCCCGATTTCAGATATTTAGTGCATATATGTTGGCTACCATGTATTTTTTGTCTGATATACATATAATATACAATATTAAATAGCGACTTATAATCAGGTCATACAATTTGTATGTCAGAGATGTGCAAATAAGAATGGCTGCTCCCTTTTGTTTGGATTTATAGAGAGCTGAGTGGAATTCATATAACCATGGCGCTTTAAGCACACTAGTATCTCCCGATTTCCAGAGGTTCTTTTATAAACATATTCTATTGAGTTTTAGTTTCTTGAGATTTGTTAATATCTTTATTCTTTTGATTGGTGAGGTCAACCAACCTACATTGCAAGAAATGTCTCATAGGTTGTTTGAACATGTGTAGTGTGTTGGTTGTGATGTTACCTGTATTCATCTGAGTGTTCTGTCATGAAGTCTTAGCTGTGCATTGCCAGGTATGCCCTGGCTCCACCCCGCCCTGCCCTTGATTTCCAGCCTCTGTGAACTTTCAGAACTTTTGTAGGTCAGGCTTCTGTACTAGAGACTGTAGAATTAAGAGAGAGATTGACATTATAACATCAATAACAATCATCTAATTACATATTTAAAATTCCAACATTTGCTCCTGTTTTCCAGTATCTATTCTGTTTGGTAGTGAGAATTTTCTACTCTGAAATTATCTACAGTAGAACCCACATTTTATATATTTCGGAGGACCAGAAAAACTTTAGGTATAATCTGGGACAATGGAAATTAGGGAAAGCAACTGATTGTTAACCCTTACATTATCTTTTAGTATGATAAAGAGTGATATTCTGAAACAAATTTTCAATTCAAACTGCAGAGATGCTGATTAAAAAGCTAAATAAATAAAACACCACAATATTTTTTATTATTTGTGGTGTTTTATTTATTTAGCGTTTTAATCAGCAGCTCTGCAGTTTGAATGTCTCAATTTGGTTACTATGGTCCATATTACCCTAGCAACCATGAATTAATTTGACACATATTAAAATGAGAGGACCTGAATAGAAAGTTCAGCCATCAAAGATAACAATAAGAATATATTTGTTGCTTTACAGAGCATTTGTTTTTTGGTGAGGTCAGTGACTTTCATTTGAAAGCTGGAAAGAGTCAGAAGGCAGATAATGCAAAAATATAAAAAGTAAATAATAACAACCAATTTAAAAGTTGGCCATTCTATAAAACACTAAAATTGGACCAGTTCAAGCACAGCTGTCTCCTTTACTCTGAAATACAATATTTACTTTGTTAATGACAAGGGTTACTAATTGCAAAATTAATGTTACACTAGGGAAAGCATATGCAAGACCTCTCTGGCAGTCAAATACACAAGCTACAGCAATAAGTGACTTGTGCATGGCTGTATGAGGTACAGCCTAATTAGAATTGACTATTTACAGGCACAACCAAGGCATGCAACTGGTTAGCAGGTTAAACCTTTTTTTTCACTAATAATAACATTCATAGAAAACAAATGGCAAATTTTAGGATCACCATTTTCAAGTTAAAATTTGGAAAATGTTATGTAAAATCAGGGAAAACACCCACTTTAATGCATTATCAATTGGTGGGACAACAAAAAAAAGTCAAATGTGGGAAATATAAAATCAGGGTAATCAAAACTCAAAAAAAGAAAAAAGTAGGGTAGGCAGAATGTGGAACACAGGCAGTGTAGGGCAGACAGAAAATGGCACACACATGTAGAGTAGGGCAGACAGAATATGGAACATACAGAGCACATGAAAGCAGAGTACACACAGGCACAGGAGGGCAGCTGGTGGCAGATTAGCGCAAGCACAGTATTGTTCATACACGCAGAATAGTGCAGGCAGAGTATGGCGCACACAGGCAAAGTATAGCACATACAGGGAGAATATGGCAGGCAGATTATGACACACATGTGATGTGCTTGCCATTGTTTGGTTTCCTGTAGAATTTCCTGTATGCAATATGTGATGTTATATGCATATATATTATGTGAATTCTTCTGTATTTGTATGCTAAAGTAAGTGATTGTGTTGTTAGCCCATTTAAAGCTGTATTTTCTTCTCCATCTGGGTTTCCCTTTATTATTCATTAGACTTGGCCATATTGTTGGATGAAGGATAGGATGTGTGGCAGGCCCTGTTTCTGCTTTGTTAAATAAAACGAAATGCTGTAAGCTTTGTTTCATGTGAACAGATTTTGATGCCTTGGAATGCTGTCATATCTCAAAGGAGCCTAAGGAGAGGGCATAATGTTAGGTTAAACAAAAGAAGGGAGAGGAGGCACACCTCAGTTTATGTCTATTGAGTTGGTCATGGTGCCATTGATGAGTAGCTTATTTTGAGTGTATACATTTTCTGATGCAATATGTGAAAGTGTCACCCAGCATTCCAATATGGAGTGCACTGAAGTAAAAGCCATAAAATGTTTTCAAATGCTGTCTCCGTGTCAAGGCTCAAAGGGAAGTCTCTACTTTCCTTGTCCCTAGCAAAAATTATTGTAGCCGTTATTGCCACCCTAATACCCCGTGTTGACTGTCGATTGCGTACAAAGCCTAGCTGGTGCTTTGTTAAAGGGGTGTTCATTTTTTCTGTTAACTTTTAACTGGTTATAGAACGGCTAGTTCTAAAACTATTTTGCTTTGGCCTTTATTTTTCCTTTTTTATAGTTTTTGAAACATTTGCCTTCTTCTAACTTCCAGCTTTAAAATAGGGGTCACTGACTCCATCTAAAAAACAAATGTTCTGTAAGGCTACACATTTATAGTTAATGCTACTTTTTATTACTTATCTTTCTGTTCAGTCCCTATCCGATTCATATTCCAGTATCTTATTCAAATCAGTGCAGGGTTGCTAGGGTAATTTGCATCCTAGCAACCAGATTGCTGAAATTGCAAAATGGAGCACTAGTGAATAAAAAGCTAAATAACTCAAAAATAGGAAAGGATTGAAGAACAACTGCTAATTGTTTTAGAATGCCACTCTCTACATCACACTTAATATACTTCTTAAGGTGAAAACAACTTGACAAGTTGATGTCTCTAGGCCAGTATCTTAATAATTTAAGGTTGACATTCAACTGGAATATTAGGGTGGCAGGAGGTCATTTGCATGGGGTTTGTATTCGGTTTGGCGATTAGTGTATGCTTCCGTGAGGTCAATATTTATTTCACCTCTCTCGAACATTGCATTATAGACATTACTTAATTGGTGTATGATATGTGGGTTCATTATTATATTCTGCTGTGTAACCATCTGGGCCTGGTGATTTATGAGTGGCCAGTGCTTTTATTAGGCCTGATATATCTGCTGTCCTTATTGGCAAATTAAACATCTCATTCTACATCTTGTGTATTTTTGTTAGTTGTATCAGGTCTTTAGGTGGTTCCTCAGCAGAGTATTTCACTACTCTCTAAATGCTGGTAATCAATTTAGGGTTGATGCATGATGTGTTGGTCCCTGGAGTTTGCTATTTCAATATGTATTTGGCTTTGGAGTGTGATTTGGTTTGGTTAACCAGCATGCTTCCTGTTTCGTTTCCCCATCTACAGAATTTATATTTGGAATATTCCAGTTTTTGTTTTGGCTTGGGTTTGTATGAGGGTTTCTAACAATTATTTAACCTCCATATATTTTTCTTTTGATGCGGGGTTCTAATATTAAATATAAATCTCATGGGCCATTTTAGCATCTTCCATCATTTGTATAAAGGTAGAGTCTTCTTTTAGCTACATAGGTTATTTTGCCCTTAAAATTGGGTCTTCCCAGAGATCTATTCTCAATGGAGTTTTGCCAATGTTTTTTCCAGGAAGGTGGTTCAAAAAGGTTCAGATTGTGAGAGGTAGGTAGGAAAGTCCATTGTCTACATTACATTATTGGTTTTGGCTAAGTATTTGCTTATGTGTATTGGTGTATGATCTGAAATTAGTAGAAGGAAGAGACCTTTCTGTGTCAGTATGAATATTGTCTTTAATATATTTAATAATTTCAAGAGATTCAGCAGAGTTAAATAGTTTTTGAGGTGGTATACGTTTCCTGTAATAAGTCTATTATGTTTTCTAGGGGGTTCTGTCTTTGTGTGTCTTAGTTGGAGAACAAGTTTGGTGAGGAGGTTTCCACAGGTTTCTGCGTGAGGCAAGTAAAAATGTCCCGATTTCAGCTATTTAGTGCATATATGTTGGCTACCATGTATTTTTTGTCTGATATCTGATATACATATAATATACAATATTAAATAGCCACTTAAAACCGGGTCATACAATTTGTATGACAGAGATGTGCAAATAAGAATGGCTGCTCCCCTTTGTTTGGATTAATAGAGAGCTGATAGGAATCCACATATCCATGCCGCTTTAAGCACACTAGTATCTCCCGATTTCCAGAGGTTCTTTTAGAACAATATTCTATTGGGTTTTTGTTTCTTAAGATTTGTTAATACCTTTTTTCTTTTATTGACGAGGTCAACCAACCTACATTCTAAGAAACTGTCCCATATGTTGTTTGAACATGTGTAGCATGTTGGTTGTGATGTTACCTGTATTCATCTGAGTGTTCTGTCATGAAGTCTTAGCTGTGCATTGTCAGGTAAGCCCTGGCTCCACCCCGCCCCGCAGTTGATATCCAGCCTCTGTGAACTTTCAGAACTTTTGTGGGTCAGGCTTCTGTATAAGAGACGGTAGAATTGAGAGAGAGAGATTGACATTATAACATCAGTAACAATCATCTAATTACATATTTACAATTCCAACATTTCCTGTTTTTCAGTATCGTAAACATTTCAAGGACAGCTCATTCCTGTTCTGTTGGATAGTGAGAGTTTTCTTCTCTGAAATTAGATACAGTAGAACCGACATTTTACATTTTTAGGGGTACCCAGAAAAACTTTAGGTATAATCGGGGACAATAGAAATTGGTGAAAGCAACTTATTCTTTCAAGGGGTTGTTAACCCTTACATCATCTTTTAGTATGATAAAGAGTGATATTCTGAAACAATTTTCAATTGGTTTTCATTTTTTATTGTTTGTGGTGTTTTATTTAGTTCGCTTTTTAATCAGCAGCTCTACAGTTTGAATGTCTCAATTTGGTTACTATTGTCCAAATTACCCTAGCAACCATGCATTAATTTGAAAAAGACTTATATATGAATAGGAGAGGACCTGAATAGAAAGTTGAGCAATCAAAAATAGCAATAAGAATACATTTGTAGCTTTACCGAGCATTTGTTTTTTGGTAAAGTCAGTGACTTTCATTTAAAATAGTCAGGAGACAGATAATGCAAAACTATAAAAGTTAATAATAACAACCAATTTAAAAGTTGTCCATTTTATAAAACACTAAAATTGGACCCCTTCAAGCACAGCTGTCTCCTTTACTCTGAAATACAATATTTACTTTGTTAATGGACAAGGGTTAAGAATTGCAAAATTAACGTTACACTAGGGAAAGCATATGCAAGGCCTCCTTTGGCAGTCACCATACACAAGTTACAGCAATAAGTGACTTGTGCATTGCTGTATGAGGTGCAGCCTAATTAGAATTGACTATTTACAGGCACAACCAAGGCATGGAACAGGTTAGCATTTTAAACCTCTTTTTTCACCAATAACAACATTCATAGAAAACAAATGAAAAAACTTAAATGCATTATAAATTGGTGAGACAACAAAAAAACATGTAAAATGTGAGAAATATAAAATCAGGGTACTCAAAATTGAAGTTTCGCTGTAGCTGTCTGATTTTACTGTACACTTTCAAAGCTCTACTGGTTCTCTCTGTGTTAAAACCAAGTGCCCCTTGCTGTTTGGGGTTGGGGAAGACCATTCAAATGAATACATAGTTTTGCTGGGTATGTAAGAGAGAAGTGCATGTCATTTTGAAATAAGTATCTGCATATTGATGTGAATTCTGTCTCATCTGTGATACTTAGGCTGAGAAATCCGGAAAGACCTGTATCTTATAGTCTTGTACCTGGACATCTCTTACTTTTCAATATGCCTGTAACATCAATTCTGCTATAACCGGGTGACTTCTTTTTCCTATTCTAGGCTTGCTCACTCCCCAGCCTTTGTGCCCTTTCAATGCTGTTGTCAGATAACTGATACTGTAGGATCAGATAATTGCAGAGAATATTGATGTTAAACTTGGCCATGACTGTCAGACGTATTGATGCTGGTACCCCAATAAAACTTGCTTCTCCAAGATCTAGATTATTTATTGTATCACACAGTTAATTTAGTAATTGAGTCCATAGGCTGATCTGGTTTTCCGTTGTGTTAATTTGGTCCTCTACTTTATCTATTTTTTATAATGATTATATTCCTTGTAAGGTAAAAACCCTTTTACACTCACAAGCCAGAAGCTAAGCTCTTCGCTACTGTCCCGTCTGTTAGTGCACGCTCGACTGTAATGTGGGGAAGAAGGCATACCTCATTACGGAAGACAGACAGTAGTGCCTGTTCGCTCGGACGCATGAAGGTTGAGGGGTATCACTGCTCTATTGAGGGGTAAAGCCAGGCTTTATCAATCAGGATGTCCCTCCCAACATGCAATGAGTTAAACACCTTGGCATTCTGTGCTTCTTCACTAGTATGCAGTTCTGTAGTTCATACACAGCATTCACTCCATCATCCACATTGATTCCGATCAATACTTTATACAACCCACACGCCACATACTGACCCTACTAGGTATGAATGTGATAGAATCCTTAGATTGTAAGCTCCCCCTGTGGGGCAGGGGACTGATGTGAATGATGTAACTTGCTGGAAACCACTGCGTAAAGTGTGTGTGTGTGTGTGAGCCAAAAGATAAACATATAACGGACCTAACTGTGAGAGAATGTGATAGGAAGCTTAGATTGTAAGCTACCCGTGGGGCAGGGACAGATGTGAATGAAGTATAATTTGTGTTAATGCACTGCGTAAAATGTGACGGCGCTAAAGAAATAAGAAAAGGAAGCCAGAAGACAAAGAAAATGATGTGATGGCGCTAAAGAAATAAGAAAAGGAAGAACAGAAGACATGGGAAAATAATCAGAATGGCACGCCTGAAGTACGGAAGGTAGGATTTTTTTTATGGAATTAGATACCTTTTAAGGTAAAAACCTTTTACACTCACAAGCAGAAGCTAAGCTCTTCGCTACTGTCCCGTCGTTAGTGCACGCTCGACTGTAATGTGGGGAAGAAGGCCATACCTCATTACGGAAGACAGACAGTAGTGCCTGTTCGCTCGGACCATGAAGGCTGAGGGGTATCACTGCTCTATTGAGGGGTTAAAGCCAGGCTTTATCAATCAGGATGTCCCTCCCAACATGCAATGAGTTAAACACCTTGGCATTCTGTGCTTCTTCACTAGTATGCAGTTCTGTAGTTCATACACAGCATTCACTCCATCATCCACATTGATTCCGATCAATACTTTATACAACCCACACGCCAATACTGACCCTACTAGGTATGAATGTGATAGAATCCTTAGATTGTAAGCTCCGCCTGTGGGGCAGGGACTGATGTGAATGATGTAAACTTGCTGGAAACCACTGCGTAAAGTGTGTGTGTGAGCCAAAAGATAAACATATAACGGACCTAACTGTGAGTGAATGTGATAGGAAGCTTAGATTGTACGCTCCCGTGGGGCAGGGACAGATGTGAATGAAGTATAATTTGTGTAATGCACTGCGTAAAATGTGACGGCGCTAAAGAAATAAGAAAAGGAAGCCAGAAGACAAAGAAAATGATGTGATGGCGCTAAAGAAATAAGAAAAGGAAGCCAGAAGACATGGGAAAATAATCAGAATGGCACGCCTGAAGTACGGAAGGTAGGATTTTTTTTATGGATTATATACCTTTTAAGGTAAAAACCCTTTTACACTCACAAGCCAGAAGCTAAGCTCTTCGCTAAGGGACTGATGTGAATGATGTAAACTTGCTGGAGCGTAAAGTGTGTGTGTGAGCCAAAAGATAAACATATAACGGACCTAACTATGAGAGAATGTGATAGGAAGCTTAGATTGTACGCTCCCGTGGGGCAGGGACAGATGTGAATGAAGTATAATTTGTG
This sequence comes from Xenopus laevis, assembly GCF_017654675.1. Taxonomy (NCBI): domain Eukaryota; kingdom Metazoa; phylum Chordata; class Amphibia; order Anura; family Pipidae; genus Xenopus; species Xenopus laevis. Next base: position 29,367,311 of record NC_054387.1, read on the forward strand.
TAATGCACTGCGTAAAATGTGACGGCGCTAAAGAAATAAGAAAAGGAAGCCAGAAGACAAAGAAAATGATGTGATGGCGCTAAAGAAATAAGAAAAGGAAGCCAGAAGACATGGGAAAATAATCAGAATGGCACGCCTGAAGTACGGAAGGTAGGATTTTTTTTATGGATTATATACCTTTTAAGGTAAAAACCCTTTTACACTCACAAGCCAGAAGCTAAGCTCTTCGCTACTGTCCCGTCTGTTAGTGCACGCTCGACTGTAATGTGGGGAAGAAGGCATACCTCATTACGGAAGACAGACAGTAGTGCCTGTTCGCTCGGACCATGAAGGCTGAGGGGTATCACTGCTCTATTGAGGGGTAAAGCCAGGCTTTATCAATCAGGATGTCCCTCCCAACATGCAATGAGTTAAAACACCTTGGCCATTCTGTGCTTCTTCACTAGTATGCAGTTCTGTAGTTCATACACAGCATTCACTCCATCATCCACAGTGATTCCGATCAATACTTTATACAACCCACACGCCAATACTGACCCTACTAGGTATGAATGTGATAGAATCCTTAGATTGTAAGCTCCCCCTGTGGGGCAGGGACTGATGTGAATGATGTTAAACTTGCTGGAAACCACTGCGTAAAGTGTGTGTGTGAGCCAAAAGATAAACATATAACGGACCTAACTGTGAGAGAATGTGATAGGAAGCTTAGATTGTAAGCTCCCGTGGGGCAGGGACAGATGTGAATGAAGTATAATTTGTGTAATGCACTGCGTAAAATGTGACGGCGCTAAAGAAATAAGAAAAGGAAGCCAGAAGACAAAGAAAATGATGTGATGGCGCTAAAAAATAAGAAAAGGAACAGAAGACATGGGAAAATAATCAGAATGGCACGCCTGAAGTACGGAAGGTAGGATTTTTTTTATGGATTATATACCTTTTAAGGTAAAAACCCTTTTACACTCACAAGCCAGAAGCTAAGCTCTTCGCTACTGTCCCGTCTGTTAGTGCACGCTCGACTGTAATGTGGGGAAGAAGGCATACCTCATTACGGAAGACAGACAGTAGTGCCTGTTCGCTCGGACCATGAAGGCTGAGGGGTATCACTGCTCTATTGAGGGGTAAAGCCAGGCTTTATCAATCAGGATGTCCCTCCCAACATGCAATGAGTTAAACACCTTGGCATTCTGTGCTTCTTCACTAGTATGCAGTTCTGTAGTTCATACACAGCATTCACTCCATCATCCACATTGATTCCGATCAATACTTTATACAACCCACACGCCAATACTGACCCTACTAGGTATGAATGTGATAGAATCCTTAGATTGTAAGCTCCCCCTGTGGGGCAGGGACTGATGTGAATGATGTAAACTTGCTGGAAACCACTGCGTAAAGTGTGTGTGTGTGAGCCAAAAGATAAACATATAACGGACCTAACTGTGAGTGAATGTGATAGGAAGCTTAGATTGTACGCTCCCGTGGGGCAGGGACAGATGTGAATGAAGTATAATTTGTGTAATGCACTGCGTAAAATGTGACGGCGCTAAAGAAATAAGAAAAGGAAGCCAGAAGACAAAGAAAATGATGTGATGGGCGCTAAAGAAATAAGAAAAGGAAGCCAGAAGACATGGAAAAATCAGAATGGCACGCCTGAAGTACGGAAGGTAGGATTTTTTTCATGGATTATATACCTTTTAAGGTAAAAAACCCTTTTACACTCACAAGCCAGAAACTAAGCTCTTCGCTACTGTCCCGTCTGTTAGTGCACGCTCGACTGTAATGTGGGGAAGAAGGCATACCTCATTACGGAAGACAGACAGTAGTGCCTGTTCGCTCGGACCATGAAGGCTGAGGGGTATCACTGCTCTATTGAGGGGTAAAAGCCAGGCTTTATCAATCAGGATGTCCCTCCCAACATGCAATGAGTTAAACACCTTGGCATTCTGTGCTTCTTCACTAGTATGCAGTTCTGTAGTTCATACACAGCATTCACTCCATCATCCACAGTGATTCCGATCAATACTTTATACAACCCACACGCCAAATACTGACCCTACTAGGTATGAATGTGATAGAATCCTTAGATTGTAAGCTCCCCTGTGGGGCAGGGACTGATGTGAATGATGTAAACTTGCTGGAAACCACTGCGTAAAGTGTGTGTGTGAGCGTGGCACACACAGGCAGAAAAGGGCAGGCAGAGTAGGGCACACAGATAGAGTAGGGCAGGCAGAATATGAAACACACAGGTAACATAGGGCAAGCAGAGTACACGCAGGCAGCACAGAGCAGAAAGAGTATGGCACGCAAAGGCAGAATAGAACAGGCAGAGTATGGCAAACACAGACAGATTAGCGCAGGTAGAGTTTTTGATCATACAGGCAGAATATCACAGGCGGGAGGGCAGGCAGAATGTGGAACACAGGCAGTGTAGGGCAGACAGAAAATGGGACACATGTAGAGTAGGGCAGAAAGAATATGGAACACACAGAGCACATGAAAGCAGAGTATGGCACACACAGGCAGTGTAGGGCAGGTGGTGTGTGGTACTCAGAGGCAGATTGGCGCAGGCAGAGTATTGTTCATAAAGGAAGAGTAGTGCAGGCAGAGTATGGCGCACAAAGGCAAAGTATAACACATACAGTGAGAATATGACAGGCAGAGTATGACACATATGTTATGTGATTGCCATTGTTTGGTTTCCTGTAGAATTTCCGGTATGCAAAATGTGATGTTACATGCATATATATTATGTGAATTCTTCTGTATTTGTCTGCTAAAGTAAGTGATTGTGTTGTTGGCCCATTTAAAGCTGTATTTTCTCCTCCATCTGGGTTTCCCTTTATTACTCATTAGTAATGTTTCACATCAATGTTAATGCAATACCCAGAGACTTGGCCATATTGTTGGATATTGGATGAAGGATAGGATGTGTGGCAGGCCCTGTTTCTGTTTTGTTATACATAACGAAATGCTGTAAACTTAATTTCATGTGATCAGATTTTGATGCCTCGGAATGCTGTCATATCTCAAAGGAGCCTAAGGAGAGGGCCTAATGTTAGGTTAAACAAAAGAAGGGAGAGGAGGCACACCTCCGTGTATATTTATTGGGTTGGCTATGGTGCCATTGACGAGCAGCTTAGTTTGAACATGAGTGTATAGTTTTCTGATGCAATATGTGAACGTTTCACCCAGCATTCTAATATGGAGTGCACTGAAGTAAAAGACATAAAATTTTATCAAATGCCGCCTCTGTGCCAAGGCTCAAAGGGAAGTCTCTATCCCTTATCCCTAGCAAAAATTTATTGTAGCCGTTATTGCCACCCTAATACCCTGTGTTGACTGTCACTTGCGTTCAAAGCCTAGCTGGTGCTGTGTTAAAGGGGTGTTCATTTTTTTCTGTTAACTTTTATCTTGTTATAGACTGCTAGTTCAAAACTATTTTGCCTTGGCCTTTATTTTTCCTTTCTTATAGTTTTTGAAATATTTGCCTTCTTTTAACTTCCAGCTTTCAAATAGGGGTCACTGACTCCATCTAAAAAAACAAATGTTCTGTAAGGCTACACATTTATAGTTAATACTACTTTTTTATTACTTATCTTGCTGTTCAGTCCCCCAGTATCTGATTTGAATCAGTGCAGGTTTGCTACGGTAATTTGCATCCTAGCAAACAGATTGCTGAAATTGCAAACTGGAGCACTAGTGAATAAAAAGCTAAATAACTCAAAAATAGAAAAGGATTGAAGGACAACTGCTAATTGTTTTAGAATGCCACTCTCTACATCATACTTAATCTAAATTTAAAGGAGAAAACAACTAAAGTTGATGTCTCTAGGCCAGTATCTTAATAATTTTAAGGTTGACATTCAACTGGAATATTAGGTGGCAGGAGGTCATTTGCATGGGGTTTGTATTCGGTTTGGCGATTAGTGTATGCTTCCGTGAGGTCAATATTTATTTCACCTCTCTCGAACATTGCATTATAGACATTACTTAATTGGTGTATGATATGTGGGTTCATTATTATATTCTGCTGTGTAACCATCTGGGCCTGGTGATTTATGAGTGGCCAGTGCTTTTATTAGGCCTGATATATCTGCTGTCCTTATTGGCAAATATAACATCTCCCTCTGCATCTTGTGTATTTTTGTTAGTTTTATCAGGTCTTTAGGTGGTTCCTCAGCAGAGTATTTCACTACTCTCTAAATGCTGGTAATCAATTTAGGGTTGATGCATGATGTGTTGGTCACTGCAGTTTGCCATTTCAATATGTATTTGGCTTTGGAGTGTGATTTGGTTGACCAGCAAGCTCCCTGTTTTGTTTCCCCATCCCTAGAATTTCTATTTGGAATATTCCAGTTTATGTTTTGGCTTGGGTTTGTATGTGGGTTTCTAACAATTGCTTAAACTCTATATATTTTTCTTTTGATGCTGGGTTCTGATATTTAATATAAATCTCATGGGCCTTTTAGCATCTTCTATCATTTTTCTAAAGGTAGAGTTTTCTTTTAGCACATAGGTTATTTTGTTACTCTGATAACTGCCCTCAAAATTGGGTCTTACCAGTGATCTATTCTCAATGGAGTTTTGTCAATGTTTTTTTCCAGGAAGGTGGTTTAAAAAGGTTCAGATTGTGAGAGGTAGGTAGGAAAGTCCATTGTCTACGTTGCATTATTGGTTTGGCTAAGTATTTGCTTATGTGTATTGGTGTAAGATCTGAAATTAGTAGAAGGAAGAGGCCTTTCTGTGCCAGTATGAATATTGTCTTTCCCTGGGGTGTAAATTAATTTCAAGAGATTCAGGGGTCCTGTCTTTCTGTGTCTGACTTCCAGAGCAAGTTTGGTGAGGGGTTTTCCATAGGTTCCTGCATAAGGCAAGTAAAAATGTCCCGATTTCAGATATTTAGTGCATATATGTTGGCGACCATGTATTTTTTTGTCTGAGATCTGATATACATATAATATGCAATATTAAATAGCGACTTATAATCAGGTCATACAATTTGTATGACAGAGATGTGCAAAAAAGAATGGCTGCTCCCCTTTGTTTGGATTTATAGAGAGCTGAGTGGAATTCATATATCCATGGCGCTTTAAGCACACTAGTATCTCCCAATTTCCAGAGGTTCTTTTATAACAATATTCTACTGAGTTTTAGTTTCTTGAGATTTGTTAATATCTTTTTTCTTTTGATTGGTGAGGTCAACCAACCTACATTGCAAGAAATGTCTCATAGGTTGTTTGAACATGTGTAGTGTGTTGGTTGTGATGTTACCTGTATTCATCTGAGTGTTCTGTCATGAAGTCTTAGCTGTGCATTGCCAGGTATGCCGTGGCTCCACCCCGCTCTGCCCTGCAGTGGATTTCCAGCCTCTGTGAACTTCCAGAACTTTTGTAGGTCAGGCTTCTGTACTAGAGACTGTAGAATTAAGAGAGAGATAGAGAGATTGACATTATAACATCAATAACAATCATCTAATTACATATTTACAATTCCAACATTTGCTCCTGTTTTTCAGTATCTTAACATTTAAGGACAGCTCATTCCTATTCTGTTGGATAGTGAGAGTTTTCTACTCTGAAATTATCTACAGTAGAAACCAAATTTTAAATTTTTCGGAGGACCAGAAAAACTTTAGGTATAATCCAGGACAATGGGAATTGGGGAAAGCAACTTATTCTTTAAAGGGGTTGTTAACCCTTACATTATCTTTTAGTATGATAAAGAGTGATATTCTGAAACAATTTTCAATTGGTTTTCATTTTTTATTATTTGTGGTGTTTTATTTAGTTAGCCTTTTTAATCAGCAGCTCTGCAGTTTGAATGTCTCAATTTGGTTACTATGGTCCAAATTACCCTAGCAACCATGCAGTAATTTGAATAAGCGACTTATATATAAATAGGAGAGGACCTGAATAGAAAGTTCAGCCATCAAAGATAACAATAAGAATACATTTGTAGCTTTACAGAGCATTTGTTTTTTGGTGAGGTCAGTGATTTTCATTTGAAAGCTGGAAAGAGTCAGAAGGCAGATAATGCAAAACTATAAAAATTAAATAACGACCAATTTAAAAGTTGGTCATTCTATAAAACACTAAAATTGGACCCCTTCAAGCACAGCTGTCTCCTTTACTCTGAAATACAATATTTACTTTGTTAATGACAAGGGTTACTAATTGCAAAATTAATGTTACACTAGGGAAAGCATATGCAAGACCTCTCTGTCAGTCACATACACAAGATACAGCAATATGTGACTTGTGCATGGCTGTATGAGGTACAGCCTAATTAGAATTGACTATTTACAGGCACAACCAAGGCATGCAACTGGTTAGCAGTTCAAACCTCTTTTACTAATTTTACTAATAATAATATTACTATTTTACTAATAATAACATTCATAGAAAACAAATGGTACATTTTGGGATCACCATTTTTAAGTTACATTTTGGAAAATGTTATGTAAAATCAGGGAAAAACACCCACTTTAATGCATTATAAAAAAAAAAATTTTTTAAAAAATTTAAAATGTGGGAAATAAAAAATCAGGGTACTCAAAACTCAAAAATAGAAAAAAGCAGGGTAAGCAGAATGTGGAACACAGGCAGTGTAGGGCAGACAGAAAATGGCACACACATGTAGAGTAGGGCAGACAGAATATGGAACACACAGAGCACATGAAAGCAGAGTATGGCACACACAGGCAGCGTAGGGCAGGTGGAATGGTACTCAGAGGCAGATCAACACAGACAGATTATTGTTCATACAGTATGGCACACATGAGCAAACTAAAGCACATACAGGGAGAATATGGAAGGCAGATTATAATGTGCTTGCCATTGTTTGGTTTCCTGTAGAATTTCCTGTATGCAAAATGTGATGTTATGTGCATATATATTATGTGAATTCTTCTGTATTTGTCTGCTACAGTAAGTGATTGTGTTGTTGGCCCATTTAAGGCTGTATTTTCTACTTCATCTGGGCTTCCCTTTATTACTCATTAGTAATGTTTCACATCAATGCTAATGCAATACCCAGAGACTTGAAGAAAATAATTCACCGGCACACAGGTATTGCTGGCAGGGTGAAAGCCCTTGCTTTAAAGTTTAATAGTGCGACATGCAACGTTTCGGGGACAACCCCTTTATCAAGCATGCTTGATAAAGGGGTTGTCCCCGAAACGTTGCATGTCGCACTATTAAACTTTAAAGCAAGGGCTTTCACCCTGCCAGCAATACCTGTGTGCCGGTGAATTCTTTTCTTCATATTGTCGTGGGTTTGCCGAAGCCCTTTTCCCCGAGCACCAGGGTTAGTATTCTACTGGGTGTGCGTGAGCAGTTTGAATTTTTTCCACAAGGATACCCAGAGACTTGGCCATATTGTTGGATGAAGGATAATATGTGTGGCCCTGTTTTGGCTTTATTATATATAACAAAATGCTGTAAGCTTTGTTTCATGTGAACATATTTTGATGTCTTGCAATGCTGTCATATCTCTAAGGAGCCTAAGGAGAGGGCCTAATGTTAGGTTAAACAAGATAAGGGAGAGGAGGCACACCTCCGTTTATGTCTATTGAGTTGGTTATGGTGCCATTGATGAGTAGCTTAGTTGGAACATGAGTGTATAATTTCCTGATGTACTTGTACTACTCAATGTACCAGGGGGGGTTCAAAGGTGATGGGCTCCAATCTACCATCTTTCTAAATAAACAGGTACTTAAACTGGGGGATTTCCAGATTTCCATAATCAGATCAAAATCTGTGCCACAACACTGTAAATCTCTCAACATTTTTACTAGCAGTTCATATGTGGGCTCTCCACACAGGGGGATTAGCTATCAGCATGCAAAAACAGCTAACTATATCAGCTTGCAATGACATCAACAACATGAATTATGTTTGAAATGATTCTGGCATTTCTGCACTTGTAGCTTAGCTGCCCCCCCCTTCTTACAGTATTTTAGCTAGTGGTTTAGCCCAACTACCTTACTGGTTAAGCTCTCTTTCCTAGTGTCCTGGTATTGACTGTGAAGCTCCATCCACCATATGTCTAAGGCCAACTTACTGATTGGCTAAACACTTTCCCATCATGCCCTGGTACCAGCTGTGGGAGGAAGTTGTTGTTGGCAAGAGAAGGCAGTGAAGTGAATAGGATTTTATCTCCCATCAGCTACAGCTCGACATAATGACGTTTTCCCAGGTAGGGACACCACCAAATTCCCTTACCTCAAGGGTGTGGATCTTACTATTAAGATGATGGATTGGGTTGTGCCCTTTGGTCTTAGGTTTTTATAAATAATTTTTAGTTAAATCCCCAATTTGCATATTTGCACACTGGGAACAGCTTGTGTTGCAACAAAAGCCCAAGGCTGTCACACCAACCCAGATCTGTGTGCAGGTTGACCATACCTACTATGCCCTCAGACATTGCATGTGTACTAAATCATGTTTTAATGTTTAAAGTGTGTATAGTAATATCTCCAGTGAGACAAGCTGGAATCAGTAACAAGTTACATGATTGTCAGATGCAGCTTTAGATCTGAGGTAAGGACAGCACAGATGCAGTAGAGGCACATATTAGGGGAAATGGCATTTGTACTAAGTCATGTTTTAATCATGTTAAAAGTGTGTATAGTAACTTTCTCAGTAAGACAAGCTAGAATTAGTAACACTTTAGAGAAGGGCTTTCCAACCTGGAGATTGTAGCTTTAGTTGAACTACAAATTGACCGTTGAAAACACTAGTGACAGTTACAAGATTGTCAGATGCACCTTTAGATCAGAGGTAAGGACAGCACAGATGCACTAGAGGCACATATTAGGGGAAATAGCATTGCATTTGTACTAAATCATGTTTTAATCATGTTTAAAGTATGTATAGTAACTTTTTCAGTAAGACAAGCTGAAATCAGTAACACTTTAGAGAAGCGCTTTTCAACCTGCAGATTGTAGCTATAGTTGAACTACAAAGTGACAGTTGAAAACACTAGTAACAGTTACAAGATTGTCAGACGCAGCTTTAGGTCAGAGGTAAGTGCAGCACAGATGCACTAGGAACACATATGATGGGAAATGATAATTAATTTGTACTAAATCAGGTTTTAATTATGTTCAAAGTTTGTAAAGCAACCTTTCTAGCAAGGTAAGATGGAGCCAGTAAGTGCAGCACAGACATGCTAGGGACACATTTTGTGGAAAATAATGCATGTGTACTTAATCAGGTTTAAATAATTTAGATTGGAATAGGCAGTACCAGTTTGTTTTAGGAGGTTTTAGGTGCTTTTAAAGCATATATCAAACGTAACGGTTGCTATTAGTGATGACGGGCACCTAAGCAAAGTAACACTGGGCCCTGGTTCTAACATAGGGCAAGCAGAGTATGGCACACACAGGCAGCATGCAGCAGACAGTGTATGACACACACAGGCAGAAAAGAACAAGCAGAGTATTGCACATATAGGTAGAATACTGCAGGCAGAGTATGGCACACACGGGTACAGTAGGGCGGGCAGAATGTGGAACAGACAGGCAGCATAGGGCTAGCAAAAATGATTGTAGCCATTATTACCACCCTAATACCCCGTGTTGACTGTCGCTTACGTACAAAGCCTAGCTGGTGCTTTGTTAAAGGGCTTTTCATTTTTTCTGTTAGCTTTTAACTTGTTATAGAATGGCTAGTTCTAAAACTATTTTGCTTTGGCCTTTTTTTTTTCTTTATTTATAGTTTTTGAAATATTTGCCTTCTTCTAACTTCCAGCTTTAAAATAGGGGTCACTGACTCCATATAAAAAACAAACGTTCTGTAAGGCTACACATTTATAGTTAATGCTACTTTTTATTACTTATCTTTCTGTTCAGTCCCTATCCGATTCATATTCCAGTATCTTATTCAAATCAATGCATGGTTGCTAGGGTAATTTGCATCCTAGCAACCAGATTGCTGAAATTGCAAACTGGAGCACTAGTGAATAAAAAGCTAAATAACTCAAAATAGAAAAGGATTGAAGGACAACTGTTATTGTTTTAGAATGCCACTCTCTACATCATACTTAATATACATTTAAAGGTGAAAACAACTAAAGCTGATGTCTCTAGGCCAGTATCTTAATAATTCTAAGGTTGACATTCAACTGGAATATTAGGTGGCAGGAGGTAATTTGCATGGGGTTTGTATTCGGTTTAGCGATTAGTGTATGCTTCCGTGAGGTCAATATTTATTTCACCTCTCTGGAACATTGCATTATAGACATTCCTTAATGGTGTATGATATGTGGGTTCAGTATTTTGTAATATTCTGCTGTGTAACCATCTGGGCCTGGTGATTTATGAGTGGCCAGTGCTTTTATTAGGTCTGATATATCTGCTGTCCTTATTGGCAAATTTAACATCTCCCTCTGCATCTTGTGTATTTTTGTTAGATTTATCAGGTCTTTAGGTGGTTCCTCAGCAGAGTATTTCACTACTCTCTAAATGCTGGTAATCAATTTAGGGTTGATACATGATGTGTTGGTCCCTGGAGTTTGCTATTTCAATATGTATTTAGCTTTGGAGTGTGATTTGGTTAACCAGCAGGCTCCCTGTTTAGTTTCCCCATCCCTAGAATTTCTATTTGGAATATTCCAGTTTATGTTTTGGCTTGGGTTTGTATGTGGGTTTCTAACAATTGCTTAACCTCTATATGTTTTTCCTTTGATGCTCATCGCCCTCTGCATCTGATTATATTTTTGTTAGTTTTATCAGGTCTTTAGGTGGTTCCACAGCAAAGTATTTCATTACTCTCTAAATGCTGGTAATCAATTTAGGGTTGTTGCATGATGCGTTGGTTCAATTTCAATATGTATTTAGCTTTGGAGTGTGTTAACCAGCATGCTCCCTGTTTCTTTTCCCATCTACAGAATTTATATTTGAAATATTCCAGTTTTTCTTTTGGCTTGGGTTTGTATGTGGGTTTCTAACAATTGCTTGACCTCTATATATTTTCCTTTTGATGCTGGGTTGTGATTTTTAATATAAATCTCATGGGCCTTTTTAGCATCTACCATCATTAGACTAAAGGTAGAGTTTCCGTTTAGCTACATAGGTTATTTTGTTCTTCTGATGACTGCCCTCAAAATTGGGTCTTCCTGGTGATCTTTTCTCAATGGAGTTTTGCTAATGTTTTTATCCAGGAAGGTGGTTCAAAAAGGTTCAGATTGTGAGAGGTAGGTAGGAAAGTCCATTTTCTACATTGCATTATTGGTTTGGCTAAGTATTTGCTTATGTGTATTGCTGTAAGATCTGAAATTAGTAGAAGGAAGAGGCCTTTCTGTGTCAGTATGAATATTGTCTTTCCCTGGGGTCGAATAATTTCAGGAGATTCAGTAGAGTTAAATAGTTTTTGAGTTGGTATAGGTTTCCTGTAATCAGTCTATTATGTTTTGTAGGGGGTCCTGTCTTTCTGTGTCTGACTTACAGAGCAAGTTTGATGAGGGGTTTTCCATAGGTTCCTGCATGAGGCAAGTAAAAATGTCCCGATTTCAGATATTTAGTGCATATATGTCGGCTACCATGTATTTTTTGTCTGATATACATATAATATACAATATTAAATAGCGACTTATAATCAGGTCATACAATTTGTATAACAGAGATGTGCAAATAAGAATGGCTGCTCCCTTTTGTTTGGATTTATAGAGAGCTGAGTGGAATTCATATAACCATGGCGCTTTAAGCACACTAGTATCTCCCGATTTCCAGAGGTTCTTTTATAAACATATTCTATTGAGTTTTAGTTTCTTGAGATTTGTTAATATCTTTATTCTTTTGATTGGTGAGGTCAACCAACCTACATTGCAAGAAATGTCTCATAGGTTGTTTGAACATGTGTAGTGTGTTGGTTGTGATGTTACCTGTATTCATCTGAGTGTTCTGTCATGAAGTCTTAGCTGTGCATTGCCAGGTATGCCCTGGCTCCACCCCGCCCTGCCCTTGATTTCCAGCCTCTGTGAACTTTCAGAACTTTTGTAGGTCAGGCTTCTGTACTAGAGACTGTAGAATTAAGAGAGAGATTGACATTATAACATCAATAACAATCATCTAATTACATATTTAAAATTCCAACATTTGCTCCTGTTTTCCAGTATCTATTCTGTTTGGTAGTGAGAGTTTTCTACTCTGAAATTATCTACAGTAGAACCCACATTTTATATTTTTCGGAGGACCAGAAAAACTTTAGGTATAATCTGGGACAATGGAAATTAGGGAAAGCAACTGATTGTTAACCCTTACATTATCTTTTAGTATGATAAAGAGTGATATTCTGAAACACTTTTCAATTCAAACGGCAGAGCTGCTGATTAAAAAGCTAAATAAATAAAACACCACAATATTTTTTATTATTTGTGGTGTTTTATTTATTTAGCGTTTTAATCAGCAGCTCTGCAGTTTGAATGTCTCAATTTGGTTACTATGGTCCATATTACCCTAGCAACCATGAATTAATTTGACACATATTAAAATGAGAGGACCTGAATAGAAAGTTCAGCCATCAAAGATAACAATAAGAATATATTTGTTGCTTTACAGAGCATTTGTTTTTTGGTGAGGTCAGTGACTTTCATTTGAAAGCTGGAAAGAGTCAGAAGGCAGATAATGCAAAAATATAAAAAGTAAATAATAACAACCAATTTAAAAGTTGGCCATTCTATAAAACACTAAAATTGGACCAGTTCAAGCACAGCTGTCTCCTTTACTCTGAAATACAATATTTACTTTGTTAATGACAAGGGTTACTAATTGCAAAATTAATGTTACACTAGGGAAAGCATATGCAAGACCTCTCTGGCAGTCAAATACACAAGCTACAGCAATAAGTGACTTGTGCATGGCTGTATGAGGTACAGCCTAATTAGAATTGACTATTTACAGGCACAACCAAGGCATGCAACTGGTTAGCAGGTTAAACCTTTTTTTTCACTAATAATAACATTCATAGAAAACAAATGGCAAATTTTTGGATCACCATTTTCAAGTTAAAATTTGGAAAATGTTATGTAAAATCAGGGAAAACACCCACTTTAATGCATTATCAATTGGTGGGACAACAAAAAAAAAAGTCAAATGTGGGAAATATAAAATCAGGGTACTCAAAACTCAAAAAAAGAAAAAAGTAGGGTAGGCAGAATGTAGAACACAGGCAGTGTAGGGCAGACAGAAAATGGCACACACATGTAGAGTAGGGCAGACAGAATATGGAACATACAGAGCACATGAAAGCAGAGTATGGCACACACAGGCACAGGAGGGCAGCTGGTGTGGTACTCAGAGGCAGATTAGCGCAAGCACAGTATTGTTCATACACGCAGAATAGTGCAGGCAGAGTATGGCACACACAGGCAAAGTATAGCACATACAGGGAGAATATGGCAGGCAGATTATGACACACATGTGATGTGCTTGCCATTGTTTGGTTTCCTGTAGAATTTCCTGTATGCAATATGTGATGTTATATGCATATATATTATGTGAATTCTTCTGTATTTGTCTGCTAAAGTAAGTGATTGTGTTCTTAGCTCATTTAAAGCTGTATTTTCTTCTCCATCTGGGTTTCCCTTTATTATTCATTAGACTTGGCCATATTGTTGGATGAAGGATAGGATGTGTGGCAGGCCCTGTTTCTGCTTTGTTAAATAAAACGAAATGCTGTAAGCTTTGTTTCATGTGAACAGATTTTGATGCCTTGGAATGCTGTCATATCTCAAAGGAGCCTAAGGAGAGGGCATAATGTTAGGTTAAACAAAAGAAGGGAGAGGAGGCACACCTCAGTTTATGTCTATTGAGTTGGTCATGGTGCCATTGATGAGTAGCTTATTTTGAGTGTATACATTTTCTGATGCAATATGTGAAAGTGTCACCCAGCATTCCAATATGGAGTGCACTGAAGTAAAAGCCATAAAATGTTTTCAAATGCTGTCTCCGTGTCAAGGCTCAAAGGGAAGTCTCTACTTTCCTTGTCCCTAGCAAAAATTATTGTAGCCGTTATTGCCACCCTAATACCCCGTGTTGACTGTCGATTGCGTACAAAGCCTAGCTGGTGCTTTGTTAAAGGGGTGTTCATTTTTTCTGTTAACTTTTAACTGGTTATAGAATGGCTAGTTCTAAAACTATTTTGCTTTGGCCTTTATTTTTCCTTTTTTATAGTTTTTGAAACATTTGCCTTCTTCTAACTTCCAGCTTTAAAATAGGGGTCACTGACTCCATCTAAAAAACAAATGTTCTGTAAGGCTACACATTTATAGTTAATGCTACTTTTTATTACTTATCTTTCTGTTCAGTCCCTATCCGATTCATATTCCAGTATCTTATTCAAATCAGTGCAGGGTTGCTAGGGTAATTTGCATCCTAGCAACCAGATTGCTGAAATTGCAAAATGGAGCACTAGTGAATAAAAAGCTAAATAACTCAAAAATAGGAAAGGATTGAAGAACAACTGCTAATTGTTTTAGAATGCCACTCTCTACATCACACTTAATATACTTCTTAAGGTGAAAACAACTTGACAAGTTGATGTCTCTAGGCCAGTATCTTAATAATTTTAAGGTTGACATTCAACTGGAATATTAGGTGGCAGGAGGTCATTTGCATGGGGTTTGTATTCGGTTTGGCGATTAGTGTATGCTTCCGTGAGGTCAATATTTATTTCACCTCTCTCGAACATTGCATTATAGACATTACTTAATTGGTGTATGATATGTGGGTTCATTATTATATTCTGCTGTGTAACCATCTGGGCCTGGTGATTTATGAGTGGCCAGTGCTTTTATTAGGCCTGATATATCTGCTGTCCTTATTGGCAAATTAAACATCTCATTCTACATCTTGTGTATTTTTGTTAGTTGTATCAGGTCTTTAGGTGGTTCCTCGGCAGAGTATTTCACTACTCTCTAAATGCTGGTAATCAATTTAGGGTTGATGCATGATGTGTTGGTCCCTGGAGTTTGCTATTTCAATATGTATTTGGCTTTGGAGTGTGATTTGGTTCGGTTAACCAGCATGCTTCCTGTTTCGTTTCCCCATCTACAGAATTTATATTTGGAATATTCCAGTTTTTGTTTTGGCTTGGGTTTGTATGTGGGTTTCTAACGATTATTTAACCTCCATATTTATTTCTTCTTTTTGCGGAGTTCTAATATTTAATATAAATCTCATGGGCCATTTTAGCATCTTCCATCATTTGTATAAAGGTAGAGTCTTCTTTTAGCTACATAGGTTATTTTGCCCTTAAAATTGGGTCTTCCCAGAGATCTATTCTCAATGGAGTTTTGCCAATGTTTTTTCCAGGAAGGTGGTTCAAAAAGGTTCAGATTGTGAGAGGTAGGTAGGAAAGTCCATTGTCTACATTGCATTATTGGTTTGGCTAAGTATTTGCTTAAGTGTATTGGTGTATGATCTGAAATTAGTAGAAGGAAGAGACCTTTCTGTGTCAGTATGAATATTGTCTTTCCCTGGGGTGTAATAATTTCAAGAGATTCAGCAGAGTTAAATAGTTTTTGAGGTGGTATACGTTTCCTGTAATAAGTCTATTATGTTTTCTAGGGGGTTCTGTCTTTGTGTGTCTTAGTTGGAGAACAAGTTTGGTGAGGAGGTTTCCACAGGTTTCTGCGTGAGGCAAGTAAAAATGTCCCGATTTCAGCTATTTAGTGCATATATGTTGGCTACCATGTATTTTTTGTCTGATATCTGATATACATATAATATACAATATTAAATAGCCACTTAAAACCGGGTCATACAATTTGTATGACAGAGATGTGCAAATAAGAATGGCTGCTCCCCTTTGTTTGGATTTATAGAGAGCTGATAGGAATCCACATATCCATGCCGCTTTAAGCACACTAGTATCTCCCGATTTCCAGAGGTTCTTTTAGAACAATATTCTATTGGGTTTTTGTTTCTTAAGATTTGTTAATATCTTTTTTCTTTTTATTGACGAGGTCAACCAACCTACATTCTAAGAAACTGTCTCATATGTTGTTTGAACATGTGTAGCATGCTGGTTGTGATGTTACCTGTATTCATCTGAGTGTTCTGTCATGAAGTCTTAGCTGTGCATTGTCAGGTAAGCCCTGGCTCCACCCCGCCCCGCAGTTGATATCCAGCAAGAACTTTCAGAACTTTTGTGGGTCAGGCTTCTGTATAAGAGACGGTAGAATTGAGAGAGAGAGATTGACATTATAACATCAGTAACAATCATCTAATTACATATTTACAATTCCAACATTTCCTGTTTTTCAGTATCGTAACATTTCAAGGACAGCTCATTCCTGTTCTGTTGGATAGTGAGAGTTTTCTTCTCTGAAATTAGATACAGTAGAACCGACATTTTACATTTTTAGGGGTACCAGAAAAACTTTAGGTATAATCGGGGACAATAGAAATTGGTGAAAGCAACTTATTCTTTCAAGGGGTTGTTAACCCTTACATCATCTTTTAGTATGATAAAGAGTGATATTCTGAAACAATTTTCAATTGGTTTTCATTTTTTATTCTTTGTGGTGTTTTATTTAGTTCGCTTTTTAATCAGTAGCTCTACAGTTTGAATGTCTCAATTTGGTTACTATTGTCCAAATTACCCTAGCAACCATGCATTAATTTGAATAAGACTTATATATGAATAGGAGAGGACCTGAATAGAAAGTTGAGCAATCAAAAATAGCAATAAGAATACATTTGTAGCTTTACAGAGCATTTGTTTTTTGGTAAAGTCAGTGACTTTCATTTAAAATAGTCAGGAGGCAGATAATGCTAAACTATAAAAAGTTAATAATAACAACCAATTTAAAAGTTGTCCATTTTATAAAACACTAAAATTGGACCCCTTCAAGCACAGCTGTCTCCTTTACTCTGAAATACAATATTTACTTTGTTAATGACAAGGGTTAAGAATTGCAAAATTAACGTTACACTAGGGAAAGCATATGCAAGGCCTCTTTGGCAGTCACATACACAAGTTACAGCAATAAGTGACTTGTGCATGGCTGTATGAGGTGCAGCCTAATTAGAATTGACTATTTACAGGCACAACCAAGGCATGGAACAGGTTAGCATTTTAAACCTCTTTTTTCACCAATAACAACATTCATAGAAAACAAATGACAAATTTTGGGATCACCATTTTTATGTTAACTTTTGGAAAATGTTATGTAAAATCAGGGAAAAACACCCACTTAAATGCATTATAAATTGGTGAGACAACAAAAAAACATGTAAAATGTGAGAAATATAAAATCAGGGTACTCAAAATTGAAGTTTCGCTGTAGCTGTCTGATTTACTGTACACTTTCAAAGCTCTACTGGTTCTCTCTGTGTAAAACCAAGTGCTCCCTTGCTGTTTGGGGGTTGGGGAAGACCATTCAAATGAATACATAGTTTTGCTGGGTATGTAAGAGAGAAGTGCATGTCATTTTGAAATAAGTATCTGCATATTGATGTGAATTCTGTCTCATCTGTGATACTTAGGCTGAGAAGTCCGGAAAGACCTGTATCTTATAGTCTTGTACCTGGACATCTCTTACTTTTCAATATGCCTGTAACATCAATTCTGCTATAACCAGGTGACTTCTTTTCCTATTCTAGGCTTGCTCACTCCCCAGCCTTTGTGCCCTTTCAATGCTGTTGTCAGATAACTGATACTGTAGGCTCAGATAATTGCAGAGAATATTGATGTTAAAATTGGCCATGACTGTCAGACGTATTGATGCTGGTACCCCAATAAAACTTGCTTCTCCAAGATCTAGATTATTTATTGTATCACACAGTTAATTTAGTAATTGAGTCCATAGGCTGATCTGGTTTTCCGTTGTTTAATTTGGTCCTCTACTTTATCTATTTTTTATAATGATTATATACCTTGTAAGGTAAAAACCCTTTTACACTCACAAGCCAGAAGCTAAGATCTTCGCTACTGTCCCGTCTGTTAGTGCACGCTCGACTGTAATGTGGGGAAGAAAGCATACCTCATTACGGAAGACAGACAGTAGTGCCTGTTCGCTCGGAGCATGAAGGTTGAGGAGTATCACTGCTCTATTGAGGGGTAAAGCCAGGCTTTATCAATCAGGATGTCCCTCCCAACATGCAATGAGTTAAACACCTTGGCATTCTGTGCTTCTTCACTAGTATGCAGTTCTGTAGTTCATACACAGCATTCACTCCATCATCCATAGTGATTCCGATCAATACTTTATACAACCCACACGCCAATACTGACCCTAGTAGGTATGAATGTGATAGAATCCTTAGATTGTAAGCTCCCCCTGTGGGGCAGGGACTGATGTGAATGATGTAAACTTGCTGGAAACCACTGCGTAAAGTGTGTGTGTGTGAGCCAAAAGATAAACATATGACGGACCTAACTGTGAGTGAATGTGATAGGAAGCTTAGATTGTACGCTCCCGTGGGGCAGGGACAGATGTGAATGAAGTATAATTTGTGTAATGCACTGAGTAAAATGTGACGGCGCTAAAGAAATAAGAAAAGGAAGCCAGAAGACAAAGAAAATGATGTGATGGCGCTAAAGAAATAAGAAAAGGAAGCCAGAAGACATGGGAAAATAATCAGAATGGCACGCCTGAAGTACGGAAGGTAGGATTTTTTTTATGGATTATATACCTTTTAAGGTAAAAACCCTTTTACACTCACAAGCCAGAAGCTAAGCTCTTCGCTACTGTCCCGTCTGTTAGTGCACGCTCGACTGTAATGTGGGGAAGAAGGCATACCTCATTACGGAAGACAGACAGTAGTGCCTGTTCGCTCGGACCATGAAGGTTGAGGGGTATCACTGCTCTATTGAGGGGTAAAGCCAGGCTTTATCAATCAGGATGTCCCTCCCAACATGCAATGAGTTAAACACCTTGGCATTCTGTGCTTCTTCACTAGTATGCAGTTCTGTAGTTCATACACAGCATTCACTCCATCATCCATAGTGATGGCGATCAATACTTTATACAACCCACACGCCAATACTGACCCTACTAGGTATGAATGTGATAGAATCCTTAGATTGTAAGCTCCCCCTGTGGGGTAGGGACTGATGTGAATGATGTAAACTTGCTGGAAACCACTGCGTAAAGTGTGTGTGTGAGCCAAAAGATAAACATATAACGGACCTAACTGTGAGTGAATGTGATAGGAAGCTTAGATTGTAAGCTCCCGTGGGGCAGGGACAGATGTGAATGAAGTATAATTTGTGTAATGCACTGCGTAAAATGTGACGGCGCTAAAGAAATAAGAAAAGGAAGCCAGAAGACAAAGAAAATGATGTGATGGCGCTAAAGAAATAAGAAAAGGAAGCCAGAAGACATGGGAAAATAATCAGAATGGCACGCCTGAAGTACGGAAGGTAGGATTTTTTTTATGGATTATATACCTTTTAAGGTAAAAACCCTTTTACACTCACAAGCCAGAAGCTAAGCTCTTCGCTACTGTCCCGTCTGTTAGTGCACGCTCGACTGTAATGTGGGGAAGAAGGCATACCTCATTACGGAAGACAGACAGTAGTGCCTGTTCGCTCGGACCATGAAGGCTGAGGGGTATCACTGCTCTATTGAGGGGTAAAGCCAGGCTTTATCAATCAGGATGTCCCTCCCAACATGCAATGAGTTAAACACCTTGGCATTCTGTGCTTCTTCACTAGTATGCAGTTCTGTAGTTCATACACAGCATTCACTCCATCATCCACATTGATTCCGATCAATACTTTATACAACCCACACGCCAATACTGACCCTACTAGGTATGAATGTGATAGAATCCTTAGATTGTAAGCTCCCCCTGTGGGGCAGGGACTGATGTGAATGATGTAAACTTGCTGGAAACCACTGCGTAAAGTGTGTGTGTGTGTGTGAGCCAAAAGATAAACATATAACGGACCTAACTGTGAGTGAATGTGATAGGAAGCTTAGATTGTATGCTCCCGTGGGGCAGGGACAGATGTGAATGAAGTATAATTTGTGTAATGCACTGCGTAAAATGTGACGGCGCTAAAGAAATAAGAAAAGGAAGCCAGAAGACAAAGAAAATGATGTGATGGCGCTAAAGAAATAAGAAAAGGAAGCCAGAAGACATGGGAAAATAATCAGAATGGCACGCCTGAAGTATTGATCGGAATCACTGTGGATGATGGAGTG
Organism: Xenopus laevis; assembly: GCF_017654675.1. NCBI lineage: Eukaryota > Metazoa > Chordata > Amphibia > Anura > Pipidae > Xenopus > Xenopus laevis. Next base: position 29,387,468 of record NC_054387.1, read on the forward strand.
AATGCTGTGTATGAACTACAGAACTGCATACTAGTGAAGGTAGGATTGTTTTTAATGGTTATATACTATGTAAGGTAAAAACCCTTTTACACTCACAAGCCAGAAGCTAAGCTCTTCGCTACTGTCCCGTCTGTTAGTGCACGCTCGACTGTAATGTGGGGAAGAAGGCATACCTCATTACGGAAGACAGACAGTAGTGCCTGTTCGCTCGGACCATGAAGGCTGAGGGGTATCACTGCTCTATTGAGGGGTAAAGCCAGGCTTTATCAATCAGGATGTCCCTCCCAACATGCAATGAGTTAAACACCTTGGCATTCTGTGCTTCTTCACTAGTATGCAGTTCTGTAGTTCATACACAGCATTCACTCCATCATCCACATTGATTCCGATCAATACTTTATACAACCCACACGCCAATACTGACCCTACTAGGTATGAATGTGATAGAATCCTTAGATTGTAAGCTCCGCCTGTGGGGCAGGGACTGATGTGAATGATGTAAACTTGCTGGAAACCACTGCGTAAAGTGTGTGTGTGAGCCAAAAGATAAACATATAACGGACCTAACTGTGAGTGAATGTGATAGGAAGCTTAGATTGTACGCTCCCGTGGGGCAGGGACAGATGTGAATGAAGTATAATTTGTGTAATGCACTGCGTAAAATGTGACGGCGCTAAAGAAATAAGAAAAGGAAGCCAGAAGACAAAGAAAATGATGTGATGGCGCTAAAGAAATAAGAAAAGGAAGCCAGAAGACATGGGAAAATAATCAGAATGGCACGCCTGAAGTACGGAAGGTAGGATTTTTTTCATGGATTATATACCTTTTAAGGTAAAAACCCTTTTACACTCACAAGCCAGAAGCTAAGCTCTTCGCTACTGTCCCGTCTGTTAGTGCACGCTCGACTGTAATGTGGGGAAGAAGGCATACCTCATTACGGAAGACAGACAGTAGTGCCTGTTCGCTCGGACCATGAAGGCTGAGGGGTATCACTGCTCTATTGAGGGGTAAAGCCAGGCTTTATCAATCAGGATGTCCCTCCCAACATGCAATGAGTTAAACACCTTGGCATTCTGTGCTTCTTCACTAGTATGCAGTTCTGTAGTTCATACACAGCATTCACTCCATCATCCACATTGATTCCGATCAATACTTTATACAACCCACACGCCAATACTGACCCTACTAGGTATGAATGTGATAGAATCCTTAGATTGTAAGCTCCCCCTGTGGGGCAGGGACTGATGTGAATGATGTAAACTTGCTGGAAACCACTGCGTAAAGTGTGTGTGTGAGCCAAAAGATAAACATATAACGGACCTAACTGTGAGTGAATGTGATAGGAAGCTTAGATTGTACGCTCCCGTGGGGCAGGGACAGATGTGAATGAAGTATAATTTGTGTAATGCACTGCGTAAAATGTGACGGCGCTAAAGAAATAAGAAAAGGAAGCCAGAAGACAAAGAAAATGATGTGATGGCGCTAAAGAAATAAGAAAAGGAAGCCAGAAGACATGGGAAAATAATCAGAATGGCACGCCTGAAGTACGGAAGGTAGGATTTTTTTATGGATTATATACCTTTTAAGGTAAAAACCCTTTTACACTCACAAGCCAGAAGCTAAGCTCTTCGCTACTGTCCCGTCTGTTAGTGCACGCTCGACTGTAATGTGGGGAAGAAGGCATACCTCATTACGGAAGACAGACAGTAGTGCCTGTTCGCTCGGACCATGAAGGCTGAGGGGTATCACTGCTCTATTGAGGGGTAAAGCCAGGCTTTATCAATCAGGATGTCCCTCCCAACATGCAATGAGTTAAACACCTTGGCATTCTGTGCTTCTTCACTAGTATGCAGTTCTGTAGTTCATACACAGCATTCACTCCATCATCCACAGTGATTCCGATCAATACTTTATACAACCCACACGCCAATACTGACCCTACTAGGTATGAATGTGATAGAATCCTTAGATTGTAAGCTCCGCCTGTGGGGCAGGGACTGATGTGAATGATGTAAACTTGCTGGAAACCACTGCGTAAAGTGTGTGTGTGAGCCAAAAGATAAACATATAACGGACCTAACTGTGAGTGAATGTGATAGGAAGCTTAGATTGTACGCTCCCGTGGGGCAGGGACAGATGTGAATGAAGTATAATTTGTGTAATGCACTGCGTAAAATGTGACGGCGCTAAAGAAATAAGAAAAGGAAGCCAGAAGACAAAGAAAATGATGTGATGGCGCTAAAGAAATAAGAAAAGGAAGCCAGAAGACATGGGAAAATAATCAGAATGGCACGCCTGAAGTACGGAAGGTAGGATTTTTTTATGGATTATATACCTTTTAAGGTAAAAACCCTTTTACACTCACAAGCCAGAAGCTAAGCTCTTCGCTACTGTCCCGTCTGTTAGTGCACGCTCGACTGTAATGTGGGGAAGAAGGCATACCTCATTACGGAAGACAGACAGTAGTGCCTGTTCGCTCGGACCATGAAGGCTGAGGGGTATCACTGCTCTATTGAGGGGTAAAGCCAGGCTTTATCAATCAGGATGTCCCTCCCAACATGCAATGAGTTAAACACCTTGGCATTCTGTGCTTCTTCACTAGTATGCAGTTCTGTAGTTCATACACAGCATTCACTCCATCATCCACATTGATTCCGATCAATACTTTATACAACCCACACGCCAATACTGACCCTACTAGGTATGAATGTGATAGAATCCTTAGATTGTAAGCTCCCCCTGTGGGGCAGGGACTGATGTGAATGATGTAAACTTGCTGGAAACCACTGCGTAAAGTGTGTGTGAGCCAAAAGATAAACATATAACGGACCTAACTGTGAGTGAATGTGATAGGAAGCTTAGATTGTACGCTCCCGTGGGGCAGGGACAGATGTGAATGAAGTATAATTTGTGTAATGCACTGCGTAAAATGTGACGGCGCTAAAGAAATAAGAAAAGGAAGCCAGAAGACAAAGAAAATGATGTGATGGCGCTAAAGAAATAAGAAAAGGAAGCCAGAAGACATGGGAAAATAATCAGAATGGCACGCCTGAAGTACGGAAGGTAGGATTTTTTTCATGGATTATATACCTTTTAAGGTAAAAACCCTTTTACACTCACAAGCCAGAAGCTAAGCTCTTCGCTACTGTCCCGTCTGTTAGTGCACGCTCGACTGTAATGTGGGGAAGAAGGCATACCTCATTACGGAAGACAGACAGTAGTGCCTGTTCGCTCGGACCATGAAGGCTGAGGGGTATCACTGCTCTATTGAGGGGTAAAGCCAGGCTTTATCAATCAGGATGTCCCTCCCAACATGCAATGAGTTAAACACCTTGGCATTCTGTGCTTCTTCACTAGTATGCAGTTCTGTAGTTCATACACAGCATTCACTCCATCATCCACATTGATTCCGATCAATACTTTATACAACCCACACGCCAATACTGACCCTACTAGGTATGAATGTGATAGAATCCTTAGATTGTAAGCTCCCCCTGTGGGGCAGGGACTGATGTGAATGATGTAAACTTGCTGGAAACCACTGCGTAAAGTGTGTGTGTGAGCCAAAAGATAAACATATAACGGACCTAACTGTGAGTGAATGTGATAGGAAGCTTAGATTGTACGCTCCCGTGGGGCAGGGACAGATGTGAATGAAGTATAATTTGTGTAATGCACTGCGTAAAATGTGACGGCGCTAAAGAAATAAGAAAAGGAAGCCAGAAGACAAAGAAAATGATGTGATGGCGCTAAAGAAATAAGAAAAGGAAGCCAGAAGACATGGGAAAATAATCAGAATGGCACGCCTGAAGTACGGAAGGTAGGATTTTTTTCATGGATTATATACCTTTTAAGGTAAAAACCCTTTTACACTCACAAGCCAGAAGCTAAGCTCTTCGCTACTGTCCCGTCTGTTAGTGCACGCTCGACTGTAATGTGGGGAAGAAGGCATACCTCATTACGGAAGACAGACAGTAGTGCCTGTTCGCTCGGACCATGAAGGCTGAGGGGTATCACTGCTCTATTGAGGGGTAAAGCCAGGCTTTATCAATCAGGATGTCCCTCCCAACATGCAATGAGTTAAACACCTTGGCATTCTGTGCTTCTTCACTAGTATGCAGTTCTGTAGTTCATACACAGCATTCACTCCATCATCCACAGTGATTCCGATCAATACTTTATACAACCCACACGCCAATACTGACCCTACTAGGTATGAATGTGATAGAATCCTTAGATTGTAAGCTCCCCCTGTGGGGCAGGGACTGATGTGAATGATGTAAACTTGCTGGAAACCACTGCGTAAAGTGTGTGTGTGAGCCAAAAGATAAACATATAACGGACCTAACTGTGAGTGAATGTGATAGGAAGCTTAGATTGTACGCTCCCGTGGGGCAGGGACAGATGTGAATGAAGTATAATTTGTGTAATGCACTGCGTAAAATGTGACGGCGCTAAAGAAATAAGAAAAGGAAGCCAGAAGACAAAGAAAATGATGTGATGGCGCTAAAGAAATAAGAAAAGGAAGCCAGAAGACATGGGAAAATAATCAGAATGGCACGCCTGAAGTACGGAAGGTAGGATTTTTTTATGGATTATATACCTTTTAAGGTAAAAACCCTTTTACACTCACAAGCCAGAAGCTAAGCTCTTCGCTACTGTCCCGTCTGTTAGTGCACGCTCGACTGTAATGTGGGGAAGAAGGCATACCTCATTACGGAAGACAGACAGTAGTGCCTGTTCGCTCGGACCATGAAGGCTGAGGGGTATCACTGCTCTATTGAGGGGTAAAGCCAGGCTTTATCAATCAGGATGTCCCTCCCAACATGCAATGAGTTAAACACCTTGGCATTCTGTGCTTCTTCACTAGTATGCAGTTCTGTAGTTCATACACAGCATTCACTCCATCATCCACAGTGATTCCGATCAATACTTTATACAACCCACACGCCAATACTGACCCTACTAGGTATGAATGTGATAGAATCCTTAGATTGTAAGCTCCCCCTGTGGGGCAGGGACTGATGTGAATGATGTAAACTTGCTGGAAACCACTGCGTAAAGTGTGTGTGTGAGCCAAAAGATAAACATATAACGGACCTAACTGTGAGTGAATGTGATAGGAAGCTTAGATTGTACGCTCCCGTGGGGCAGGGACAGATGTGAATGAAGTATAATTTGTGTAATGCACTGCGTAAAATGTGACGGCGCTAAAGAAATAAGAAAAGGAAGCCAGAAGACAAAGAAAATGATGTGATGGCGCTAAAGAAATAAGAAAAGGAAGCCAGAAGACATGGGAAAATAATCAGAATGGCACGCCTGAAGTACGGAAGGTAGGATTTTTTTTATGGATTATATACCTTTTAAGGTAAAAACCCTTTTACACTCACAAGCCAGAAGCTAAGCTCTTCGCTACTGTCCCGTCTGTTAGTGCACGCTCGACTGTAATGTGGGGAAGAAGGCATACCTCATTACGGAAGACAGACAGTAGTGCCTGTTCGCTCGGACCATGAAGGCTGAGGGGTATCACTGCTCTATTGAGGGGTAAAGCCAGGCTTTATCAATCAGGATGTCCCTCCCAACATGCAATGAGTTAAACACCTTGGCATTCTGTGCTTCTTCACTAGTATGCAGTTCTGTAGTTCATACACAGCATTCACTCCATCATCCACAGTGATTCCGATCAATACTTTATACAACCCACACGCCAATACTGACCCTACTAGGTATGAATGTGATAGAATCCTTAGATTGTAAGCTCCCCCTGTGGGGCAGGGACTGATGTGAATGATGTAAACTTGCTGGAAACCACTGCGTAAAGTGTGTGTGTGAGCCAAAAGATAAACATATAACGGACCTAACTGTGAGTGAATGTGATAGGAAGCTTAGATTGTACGCTCCCGTGGGGCAGGGACAGATGTGAATGAAGTATAATTTGTGTAATGCACTGCGTAAAATGTGACGGCGCTAAAGAAATAAGAAAAGGAAGCCAGAAGACAAAGAAAATGATGTGATGGCGCTAAAGAAATAAGAAAAGGAAGCCAGAAGACATGGGAAAATAATCAGAATGGCACGCCTGAAGTACGGAAGGTAGGATTTTTTTTATGGATTATATACCTTTTAAGGTAAAAACCCTTTTACACTCACAAGCCAGAAGCTAAGCTCTTCGCTACTGTCCCGTCTGTTAGTGCACGCTCGACTGTAATGTGGGGAAGAAGGCATACCTCATTACGGAAGACAGACAGTAGTGCCTGTTCGCTCGGACCATGAAGGCTGAGGGGTATCACTGCTCTATTGAGGGGTAAAGCCAGGCTTTATCAATCAGGATGTCCCTCCCAACATGCAATGAGTTAAACACCTTGGCATTCTGTGCTTCTTCACTAGTATGCAGTTCTGTAGTTCATACACAGCATTCACTCCATCATCCACAGTGATTCCGATCAATACTTTATACAACCCACACGCCAATACTGACCCTACTAGGTATGAATGTGATAGAATCCTTAGATTGTAAGCTCCCCCTGTGGGGCAGGGACTGATGTGAATGATGTAAACTTGCTGGAAACCACTGCGTAAAGTGTGTGTGTGAGCCAAAAGATAAACATATAACGGACCTAACTGTGAGTGAATGTGATAGGAAGCTTAGATTGTACGCTCCCGTGGGGCAGGGACAGATGTGAATGAAGTATAATTTGTGTAATGCACTGCGTAAAATGTGACGGCGCTAAAGAAATAAGAAAAGGAAGCCAGAAGACAAAGAAAATGATGTGATGGCGCTAAAGAAATAAGAAAAGGAAGCCAGAAGACATGGGAAAATAATCAGAATGGCACGCCTGAAGTACGGAAGGTAGGATTTTTTTCATGGATTATATACCTTTTAAGGTAAAAACCCTTTTACACTCACAAGCCAGAAGCTAAGCTCTTCGCTACTGTCCCGTCTGTTAGTGCACGCTCGACTGTAATGTGGGGAAGAAGGCATACCTCATTACGGAAGACAGACAGTAGTGCCTGTTCGCTCGGACCATGAAGGCTGAGGGGTATCACTGCTCTATTGAGGGGTAAAGCCAGGCTTTATCAATCAGGATGTCCCTCCCAACATGCAATGAGTTAAACACCTTGGCATTCTGTGCTTCTTCACTAGTATGCAGTTCTGTAGTTCATACACAGCATTCACTCCATCATCCACAGTGATTCCGATCAATACTTTATACAACCCACACGCCAATACTGACCCTACTAGGTATGAATGTGATAGAATCCTTAGATTGTAAGCTCCCCCTGTGGGGCAGGGACTGATGTGAATGATGTAAACTTGCTGGAAACCACTGCGTAAAGTGTGTGTGTGAGCCAAAAGATAAACATATAACGGACCTAACTGTGAGTGAATGTGATAGGAAGCTTAGATTGTACGCTCCCGTGGGGCAGGGACAGATGTGAATGAAGTATAATTTGTGTAATGCACTGCGTAAAATGTGACGGCGCTAAAGAAATAAGAAAAGGAAGCCAGAAGACAAAGAAAATGATGTGATGGCGCTAAAGAAATAAGAAAAGGAAGCCAGAAGACATGGGAAAATAATCAGAATGGCACGCCTGAAGTACGGAAGGTAGGATTTTTTTATGGATTATATACCTTTTAAGGTAAAAACCCTTTTACACTCACAAGCCAGAAGCTAAGCTCTTCGCTACTGTCCCGTCTGTTAGTGCACGCTCGACTGTAATGTGGGGAAGAAGGCATACCTCATTACGGAAGACAGACAGTAGTGCCTGTTCGCTCGGACCATGAAGGCTGAGGGGTATCACTGCTCTATTGAGGGGTAAAGCCAGGCTTTATCAATCAGGATGTCCCTCCCAACATGCAATGAGTTAAACACCTTGGCATTCTGTGCTTCTTCACTAGTATGCAGTTCTGTAGTTCATACACAGCATTCACTCCATCATCCACATTGATTCCGATCAATACTTTATACAACCCACACGCCAATACTGACCCTACTAGGTATGAATGTGATAGAATCCTTAGATTGTAAGCTCCCCCTGTGGGGCAGGGACTGATGTGAATGATGTAAACTTGCTGGAAACCACTGCGTAAAGTGTGTGTGTGAGCCAAAAGATAAACATATAACGGACCTAACTGTGAGTGAATGTGATAGGAAGCTTAGATTGTACGCTCCCGTGGGGCAGGGACAGATGTGAATGAAGTATAATTTGTGTAATGCACTGCGTAAAATGTGACGGCGCTAAAGAAATAAGAAAAGGAAGCCAGAAGACAAAGAAAATGATGTGATGGCGCTAAAGAAATAAGAAAAGGAAGCCAGAAGACATGGGAAAATAATCAGAATGGCACGCCTGAAGTACGGAAGGTAGGATTTTTTTATGGATTATATACCTTTTAAGGTAAAAACCCTTTTACACTCACAAGCCAGAAGCTAAGCTCTTCGCTACTGTCCCGTCTGTTAGTGCACGCTCGACTGTAATGTGGGGAAGAAGGCATACCTCATTACGGAAGACAGACAGTAGTGCCTGTTCGCTCGGACCATGAAGGCTGAGGGGTATCACTGCTCTATTGAGGGGTAAAGCCAGGCTTTATCAATCAGGATGTCCCTCCCAACATGCAATGAGTTAAACACCTTGGCATTCTGTGCTTCTTCACTAGTATGCAGTTCTGTAGTTCATACACAGCATTCACTCCATCATCCACATTGATTCCGATCAATACTTTATACAACCCACACGCCAATACTGACCCTACTAGGTATGAATGTGATAGAATCCTTAGATTGTAAGCTCCCCCTGTGGGGCAGGGACTGATGTGAATGATGTAAACTTGCTGGAAACCACTGCGTAAAGTGTGTGTGTGAGCCAAAAGATAAACATATAACGGACCTAACTGTGAGTGAATGTGATAGGAAGCTTAGATTGTACGCTCCCGTGGGGCAGGGACAGATGTGAATGAAGTATAATTTGTGTAATGCACTGCGTAAAATGTGACGGCGCTAAAGAAATAAGAAAAGGAAGCCAGAAGACAAAGAAAATGATGTGATGGCGCTAAAGAAATAAGAAAAGGAAGCCAGAAGACATGGGAAAATAATCAGAATGGCACGCCTGAAGTACGGAAGGTAGGATTTTTTTATGGATTATATACCTTTTAAGGTAAAAACCCTTTTACACTCACAAGCCAGAAGCTAAGCTCTTCGCTACTGTCCCGTCTGTTAGTGCACGCTCGACTGTAATGTGGGGAAGAAGGCATACCTCATTACGGAAGACAGACAGTAGTGCCTGTTCGCTCGGACCATGAAGGCTGAGGGGTATCACTGCTCTATTGAGGGGTAAAGCCAGGCTTTATCAATCAGGATGTCCCTCCCAACATGCAATGAGTTAAACACCTTGGCATTCTGTGCTTCTTCACTAGTATGCAGTTCTGTAGTTCATACACAGCATTCACTCCATCATCCACATTGATTCCGATCAATACTTTATACAACCCACACGCCAATACTGACCCTACTAGGTATGAATGTGATAGAATCCTTAGATTGTAAGCTCCCCCTGTGGGGCAGGGACTGATGTGAATGATGTAAACTTGCTGGAAACCACTGCGTAAAGTGTGTGTGTGAGCCAAAAGATAAACATATAACGGACCTAACTGTGAGTGAATGTGATAGGAAGCTTAGATTGTACGCTCCCGTGGGGCAGGGACAGATGTGAATGAAGTATAATTTGTGTAATGCACTGCGTAAAATGTGACGGCGCTAAAGAAATAAGAAAAGGAAGCCAGAAGACAAAGAAAATGATGTGATGGCGCTAAAGAAATAAGAAAAGGAAGCCAGAAGACATGGGAAAATAATCAGAATGGCACGCCTGAAGTACGGAAGGTAGGATTTTTTTATGGATTATATACCTTTTAAGGTAAAAACCCTTTTACACTCACAAGCCAGAAGCTAAGCTCTTCGCTACTGTCCCGTCTGTTAGTGCACGCTCGACTGTAATGTGGGGAAGAAGGCATACCTCATTACGGAAGACAGACAGTAGTGCCTGTTCGCTCGGACCATGAAGGCTGAGGGGTATCACTGCTCTATTGAGGGGTAAAGCCAGGCTTTATCAATCAGGATGTCCCTCCCAACATGCAATGAGTTAAACACCTTGGCATTCTGTGCTTCTTCACTAGTATGCAGTTCTGTAGTTCATACACAGCATTCACTCCATCATCCACAGTGATTCCGATCAATACTTTATACAACCCACACGCCAATACTGACCCTACTAGGTATGAATGTGATAGAATCCTTAGATTGTAAGCTCCCCCTGTGGGGCAGGGACTGATGTGAATGATGTAAACTTGCTGGAAACCACTGCGTAAAGTGTGTGTGTGAGCCAAAAGATAAACATATAACGGACCTAACTGTGAGTGAATGTGATAGGAAGCTTAGATTGTACGCTCCCGTGGGGCAGGGACAGATGTGAATGAAGTATAATTTGTGTAATGCACTGCGTAAAATGTGACGGCGCTAAAGAAATAAGAAAAGGAAGCCAGAAGACAAAGAAAATGATGTGATGGCGCTAAAGAAATAAGAAAAGGAAGCCAGAAGACATGGGAAAATAATCAGAATGGCACGCCTGAAGTACGGAAGGTAGGATTTTTTTTATGGATTATATACCTTTTAAGGTAAAAACCCTTTTACACTCACAAGCCAGAAGCTAAGCTCTTCGCTACTGTCCCGTCTGTTAGTGCACGCTCGACTGTAATGTGGGGAAGAAGGCATACCTCATTACGGAAGACAGACAGTAGTGCCTGTTCGCTCGGACCATGAAGGCTGAGGGGTATCACTGCTCTATTGAGGGGTAAAGCCAGGCTTTATCAATCAGGATGTCCCTCCCAACATGCAATGAGTTAAACACCTTGGCATTCTGTGCTTCTTCACTAGTATGCAGTTCTGTAGTTCATACACAGCATTCACTCCATCATCCACATTGATTCCGATCAATACTTTATACAACCCACACGCCAATACTGACCCTACTAGGTATGAATGTGATAGAATCCTTAGATTGTAAGCTCCCCCTGTGGGGCAGGGACTGATGTGAATGATGTAAACTTGCTGGAAACCACTGCGTAAAGTGTGTGTGTGAGCCAAAAGATAAACATATAACGGACCTAACTGTGAGTGAATGTGATAGGAAGCTTAGATTGTACGCTCCCGTGGGGCAGGGACAGATGTGAATGAAGTATAATTTGTGTAATGCACTGCGTAAAATGTGACGGCGCTAAAGAAATAAGAAAAGGAAGCCAGAAGACAAAGAAAATGATGTGATGGCGCTAAAGAAATAAGAAAAGGAAGCCAGAAGACATGGGAAAATAATCAGAATGGCACGCCTGAAGTACGGAAGGTAGGATTTTTTTATGGATTATATACCTTTTAAGGTAAAAACCCTTTTACACTCACAAGCCAGAAGCTAAGCTCTTCGCTACTGTCCCGTCTGTTAGTGCACGCTCGACTGTAATGTGGGGAAGAAGGCATACCTCATTACGGAAGACAGACAGTAGTGCCTGTTCGCTCGGACCATGAAGGCTGAGGGGTATCACTGCTCTATTGAGGGGTAAAGCCAGGCTTTATCAATCAGGATGTCCCTCCCAACATGCAATGAGTTAAACACCTTGGCATTCTGTGCTTCTTCACTAGTATGCAGTTCTGTAGTTCATACACAGCATTCACTCCATCATCCACATTGATTCCGATCAATACTTTATACAACCCACACGCCAATACTGACCCTACTAGGTATGAATGTGATAGAATCCTTAGATTGTAAGCTCCCCCTGTGGGGCAGGGACTGATGTGAATGATGTAAACTTGCTGGAAACCACTGCGTAAAGTGTGTGTGTGAGCCAAAAGATAAACATATAACGGACCTAACTGTGAGTGAATGTGATAGGAAGCTTAGATTGTACGCTCCCGTGGGGCAGGGACAGATGTGAATGAAGTATAATTTGTGTAATGCACTGCGTAAAATGTGACGGCGCTAAAGAAATAAGAAAAGGAAGCCAGAAGACAAAGAAAATGATGTGATGGCGCTAAAGAAATAAGAAAAGGAAGCCAGAAGACATGGGAAAATAATCAGAATGGCACGCCTGAAGTACGGAAGGTAGGATTTTTTTATGGATTATATACCTTTTAAGGTAAAAACCCTTTTACACTCACAAGCCAGAAGCTAAGCTCTTCGCTACTGTCCCGTCTGTTAGTGCACGCTCGACTGTAATGTGGGGAAGAAGGCATACCTCATTACGGAAGACAGACAGTAGTGCCTGTTCGCTCGGACCATGAAGGCTGAGGGGTATCACTGCTCTATTGAGGGGTAAAGCCAGGCTTTATCAATCAGGATGTCCCTCCCAACATGCAATGAGTTAAACACCTTGGCATTCTGTGCTTCTTCACTAGTATGCAGTTCTGTAGTTCATACACAGCATTCACTCCATCATCCACAGTGATTCCGATCAATACTTTATACAACCCACACGCCAATACTGACCCTACTAGGTATGAATGTGATAGAATCCTTAGATTGTAAGCTCCCCCTGTGGGGCAGGGACTGATGTGAATGATGTAAACTTGCTGGAAACCACTGCGTAAAGTGTGTGTGTGAGCCAAAAGATAAACATATAACGGACCTAACTGTGAGTGAATGTGATAGGAAGCTTAGATTGTACGCTCCCGTGGGGCAGGGACAGATGTGAATGAAGTATAATTTGTGTAATGCACTGCGTAAAATGTGACGGCGCTAAAGAAATAAGAAAAGGAAGCCAGAAGACAAAGAAAATGATGTGATGGCGCTAAAGAAATAAGAAAAGGAAGCCAGAAGACATGGGAAAATAATCAGAATGGCACGCCTGAAGTACGGAAGGTAGGATTTTTTTAATGATTATATACCTTTTAAGGTAAAAACCCTTTTACACTCACAAGCCAGAAGCTAAGCTCTTCGCTACTGTCCCGTCTGTTAGTGCACGCTCGACTGTAATGTGGGGAAGAAGGCATACCTCATTACGGAAGACAGACAGTAGTGCCTGTTCGCTCGGACCATGAAGGCTGAGGGGTATCACTGCTCTATTGAGGGGTAAAGCCAGGCTTTATCAATCAGGATGTCCCTCCCAACATGCAATGAGTTAAACACCTTGGCATTCTGTGCTTCTTCACTAGTATGCAGTTCTGTAGTTCATACACAGCATTCACTCCATCATCCACATTGATTCCGATCAATACTTTATACAACCCACACGCCAATACTGACCCTACTAGGTATGAATGTGATAGAATCCTTAGATTGTAAGCTCCCCCTGTGGGGCAGGGACTGATGTGAATGATGTAAACTTGCTGGAAACCACTGCGTAAAGTGTGTGTGTGAGCCAAAAGATAAACATATAACGGACCTAACTGTGAGTGAATGTGATAGGAAGCTTAGATTGTACGCTCCCGTGGGGCAGGGACAGATGTGAATGAAGTATAATTTGTGTAATGCACTGCGTAAAATGTGACGGCGCTAAAGAAATAAGAAAAGGAAGCCAGAAGACAAAGAAAATGATGTGATGGCGCTAAAGAAATAAGAAAAGGAAGCCAGAAGACATGGGAAAATAATCAGAATGGCACGCCTGAAGTACGGAAGGTAGGATTTTTTTCATGGATTATATACCTTTTAAGGTAAAAACCCTTTTACACTCACAAGCCAGAAGCTAAGCTCTTCGCTACTGTCCCGTCTGTTAGTGCACGCTCGACTGTAATGTGGGGAAGAAGGCATACCTCATTACGGAAGACAGACAGTAGTGCCTGTTCGCTCGGACCATGAAGGCTGAGGGGTATCACTGCTCTATTGAGGGGTAAAGCCAGGCTTTATCAATCAGGATGTCCCTCCCAACATGCAATGAGTTAAACACCTTGGCATTCTGTGCTTCTTCACTAGTATGCAGTTCTGTAGTTCATACACAGCATTCACTCCATCATCCACAGTGATTCCGATCAATACTTTATACAACCCACACGCCAATACTGACCCTACTAGGTATGAATGTGATAGAATCCTTAGATTGTAAGCTCCCCCTGTGGGGCAGGGACTGATGTGAATGATGTAAACTTGCTGGAAACCACTGCGTAAAGTGTGTGTGTGAGCCAAAAGATAAACATATAACGGACCTAACTGTGAGTGAATGTGATAGGAAGCTTAGATTGTACGCTCCCGTGGGGCAGGGACAGATGTGAATGAAGTATAATTTGTGTAATGCACTGCGTAAAATGTGACGGCGCTAAAGAAATAAGAAAAGGAAGCCAGAAGACAAAGAAAATGATGTGATGGCGCTAAAGAAATAAGAAAAGGAAGCCAGAAGACATGGGAAAATAATCAGAATGGCACGCCTGAAGTACGGAAGGTAGGATTTTTTTTATGGATTATATACCTTTTAAGGTAAAAACCCTTTTACACTCACAAGCCAGAAGCTAAGCTCTTCGCTACTGTCCCGTCTGTTAGTGCACGCTCGACTGTAATGTGGGGAAGAAGGCATACCTCATTACGGAAGACAGACAGTAGTGCCTGTTCGCTCGGACCATGAAGGCTGAGGGGTATCACTGCTCTATTGAGGGGTAAAGCCAGGCTTTATCAATCAGGATGTCCCTCCCAACATGCAATGAGTTAAACACCTTGGCATTCTGTGCTTCTTCACTAGTATGCAGTTCTGTAGTTCATACACAGCATTCACTCCATCATCCACAGTGATTCCGATCAATACTTTATACAACCCACACGCCAATACTGACCCTACTAGGTATGAATGTGATAGAATCCTTAGATTGTAAGCTCCCCCTGTGGGGCAGGGACTGATGTGAATGATGTAAACTTGCTGGAAACCACTGCGTAAAGTGTGTGTGTGAGCCAAAAGATAAACATATAACGGACCTAACTGTGAGTGAATGTGATAGGAAGCTTAGATTGTACGCTCCCGTGGGGCAGGGACAGATGTGAATGAAGTATAATTTGTGTAATGCACTGCGTAAAATGTGACGGCGCTAAAGAAATAAGAAAAGGAAGCCAGAAGACAAAGAAAATGATGTGATGGCGCTAAAGAAATAAGAAAAGGAAGCCAGAAGACATGGGAAAATAATCAGAATGGCACGCCTGAAGTACGGAAGGTAGGATTTTTTTAATGATTATATACCTTGTAAGGTAAAAACCCTTTTACACTCACAAGCCAGAAGCTAAGCTCTTCGCTACTGTCCCGTCTGTTAGTGCACGCTCGACTGTAATGTGGGGAAGAAGGCATACCTCATTACGGAAGACAGACAGTAGTGCCTGTTCGCTCGGACCATGAAGGCTGAGGGGTATCACTGCTCTATTGAGGGGTAAAGCCAGGCTTTATCAATCAGGATGTCCCTCCCAACATGCAATGAGTTAAACACCTTGGCATTCTGTGCTTCTTCACTAGTATGCAGTTCTGTAGTTCATACACAGCATTCACTCCATCATCCACATTGATTCCGATCAATACTTTATACAACCCACACGCCAATACTGACCCTACTAGGTATGAATGTGATAGAATCCTTAGATTGTAAGCTCCCCCTGTGGGGCAGGGACTGATGTGAATGATGTAAACTTGCTGGAAACCACTGCGTAAAGTGTGTGTGTGAGCCAAAAGATAAACATATAACGGACCTAACTGTGAGTGAATGTGATAGGAAGCTTAGATTGTACGCTCCCGTGGGGCAGGGACAGATGTGAATGAAGTATAATTTGTGTAATGCACTGCGTAAAATGTGACGGCGCTAAAGAAATAAGAAAAGGAAGCCAGAAGACAAAGAAAATGATGTGATGGCGCTAAAGAAATAAGAAAAGGAAGCCAGAAGACATGGGAAAATAATCAGAATGGCACGCCTGAAGTACGGAAGGTAGGATTTTTTTATGGATTATATACCTTTTAAGGTAAAAACCCTTTTACACTCACAAGCCAGAAGCTAAGCTCTTCGCTACTGTCCCGTCTGTTAGTGCACGCTCGACTGTAATGTGGGGAAGAAGGCATACCTCATTACGGAAGACAGACAGTAGTGCCTGTTCGCTCGGACCATGAAGGCTGAGGGGTATCACTGCTCTATTGAGGGGTAAAGCCAGGCTTTATCAATCAGGATGTCCCTCCCAACATGCAATGAGTTAAACACCTTGGCATTCTGTGCTTCTTCACTAGTATGCAGTTCTGTAGTTCATACACAGCATTCACTCCATCATCCACATTGATTCCGATCAATACTTTATACAACCCACACGCCAATACTGACCCTACTAGGTATGAATGTGATAGAATCCTTAGATTGTAAGCTCCCCCTGTGGGGCAGGGACTGATGTGAATGATGTAAACTTGCTGGAAACCACTGCGTAAAGTGTGTGTGTGAGCCAAAAGATAAACATATAACGGACCTAACTGTGAGTGAATGTGATAGGAAGCTTAGATTGTACGCTCCCGTGGGGCAGGGACAGATGTGAATGAAGTATAATTTGTGTAATGCACTGCGTAAAATGTGACGGCGCTAAAGAAATAAGAAAAGGAAGCCAGAAGACAAAGAAAATGATGTGATGGCGCTAAAGAAATAAGAAAAGGAAGCCAGAAGACATGGGAAAATAATCAGAATGGCACGCCTGAAGTACGGAAGGTAGGATTTTTTTCATGGATTATATACCTTTTAAGGTAAAAACCCTTTTACACTCACAAGCCAGAAGCTAAGCTCTTCGCTACTGTCCCGTCTGTTAGTGCACGCTCGACTGTAATGTGGGGAAGAAGGCATACCTCATTACGGAAGACAGACAGTAGTGCCTGTTCGCTCGGACCATGAAGGCTGAGGGGTATCACTGCTCTATTGAGGGGTAAAGCCAGGCTTTATCAATCAGGATGTCCCTCCCAACATGCAATGAGTTAAACACCTTGGCATTCTGTGCTTCTTCACTAGTATGCAGTTCTGTAGTTCATACACAGCATTCACTCCATCATCCACATTGATTCCGATCAATACTTTATACAACCCACACGCCAATACTGACCCTACTAGGTATGAATGTGATAGAATCCTTAGATTGTAAGCTCCCCCTGTGGGGCAGGGACTGATGTGAATGATGTAAACTTGCTGGAAACCACTGCGTAAAGTGTGTGTGTGAGCCAAAAGATAAACATATAACGGACCTAACTGTGAGTGAATGTGATAGGAAGCTTAGATTGTACGCTCCCGTGGGGCAGGGACAGATGTGAATGAAGTATAATTTGTGTAATGCACTGCGTAAAATGTGACGGCGCTAAAGAAATAAGAAAAGGAAGCCAGAAGACAAAGAAAATGATGTGATGGCGCTAAAGAAATAAGAAAAGGAAGCCAGAAGACATGGGAAAATAATCAGAATGGCACGCCTGAAGTACGGAAGGTAGGATTTTTTTAATGATTATATACCTTTTAAGGTAAAAACCCTTTTACACTCACAAGCCAGAAGCTAAGCTCTTCGCTACTGTCCCGTCTGTTAGTGCACGCTCGACTGTAATGTGGGGAAGAAGGCATACCTCATTACGGAAGACAGACAGTAGTGCCTGTTCGCTCGGACCATGAAGGCTGAGGGGTATCACTGCTCTATTGAGGGGTAAAGCCAGGCTTTATCAATCAGGATGTCCCTCCCAACATGCAATGAGTTAAACACCTTGGCATTCTGTGCTTCTTCACTAGTATGCAGTTCTGTAGTTCATACACAGCATTCACTCCATCATCCACATTGATTCCGATCAATACTTTATACAACCCACACGCCAATACTGACCCTACTAGGTATGAATGTGATAGAATCCTTAGATTGTAAGCTCCCCCTGTGGGGCAGGGACTGATGTGAATGATGTAAACTTGCTGGAAACCACTGCGTAAAGTGTGTGTGTGAGCCAAAAGATAAACATATAACGGACCTAACTGTGAGTGAATGTGATAGGAAGCTTAGATTGTACGCTCCCGTGGGGCAGGGACAGATGTGAATGAAGTATAATTTGTGTAATGCACTGCGTAAAATGTGACGGCGCTAAAGAAATAAGAAAAGGAAGCCAGAAGACAAAGAAAATGATGTGATGGCGCTAAAGAAATAAGAAAAGGAAGCCAGAAGACATGGGAAAATAATCAGAATGGCACGCCTGAAGTACGGAAGGTAGGATTTTTTTCATGGATTATATACCTTTTAAGGTAAAAACCCTTTTACACTCACAAGCCAGAAGCTAAGCTCTTCGCTACTGTCCCGTCTGTTAGTGCACGCTCGACTGTAATGTGGGGAAGAAGGCATACCTCATTACGGAAGACAGACAGTAGTGCCTGTTCGCTCGGACCATGAAGGCTGAGGGGTATCACTGCTCTATTGAGGGGTAAAGCCAGGCTTTATCAATCAGGATGTCCCTCCCAACATGCAATGAGTTAAACACCTTGGCATTCTGTGCTTCTTCACTAGTATGCAGTTCTGTAGTTCATACACAGCATTCACTCCATCATCCACAGTGATTCCGATCAATACTTTATACAACCCACACGCCAATACTGACCCTACTAGGTATGAATGTGATAGAATCCTTAGATTGTAAGCTCCCCCTGTGGGGCAGGGACTGATGTGAATGATGTAAACTTGCTGGAAACCACTGCGTAAAGTGTGTGTGTGAGCCAAAAGATAAACATATAACGGACCTAACTGTGAGTGAATGTGATAGGAAGCTTAGATTGTACGCTCCCGTGGGGCAGGGACAGATGTGAATGAAGTATAATTTGTGTAATGCACTGCGTAAAATGTGACGGCGCTAAAGAAATAAGAAAAGGAAGCCAGAAGACAAAGAAAATGATGTGATGGCGCTAAAGAAATAAGAAAAGGAAGCCAGAAGACATGGGAAAATAATCAGAATGGCACGCCTGAAGTACGGAAGGTAGGATTTTTTTATGGATTATATACCTTTAAGGTAAAAACCCTTTTACACTCACAAGCCAGAAGCTAAGCTCTTCGCTACTGTCCCGTCTGTTAGTGCACGCTCGACTGTAATGTGGGGAAGAAGGCATACCTCATTACGGAAGACAGACAGTAGTGCCTGTTCGCTCGGACCATGAAGGCTGAGGGGTATCACTGCTCTATTGAGGGGTAAAGCCAGGCTTTATCAATCAGGATGTCCCTCCCAACATGCAATGAGTTAAACACCTTGGCATTCTGTGCTTCTTCACTAGTATGCAGTTCTGTAGTTCATACACAGCATTCACTCCATCATCCACAGTGATTCCGATCAATACTTTATACAACCCACACGCCAATACTGACCCTACTAGGTATGAATGTGATAGAATCCTTAGATTGTAAGCTCCCCCTGTGGGGCAGGGACTGATGTGAATGATGTAAACTTGCTGGAAACCACTGCGTAAAGTGTGTGTGTGAGCCAAAAGATAAACATATAACGGACCTAACTGTGAGTGAATGTGATAGGAAGCTTAGATTGTACGCTCCCGTGGGGCAGGGACAGATGTGAATGAAGTATAATTTGTGTAATGCACTGCGTAAAATGTGACGGCGCTAAAGAAATAAGAAAAGGAAGCCAGAAGACAAAGAAAATGATGTGATGGCGCTAAAGAAATAAGAAAAGGAAGCCAGAAGACATGGGAAAATAATCAGAATGGCACGCCTGAAGTACGGAAGGTAGGATTTTTTTATGGATTATATACCTTTTAAGGTAAAAACCCTTTTACACTCACAAGCCAGAAGCTAAGCTCTTCGCTACTGTCCCGTCTGTTAGTGCACGCTCGACTGTAATGTGGGGAAGAAGGCATACCTCATTACGGAAGACAGACAGTAGTGCCTGTTCGCTCGGACCATGAAGGCTGAGGGGTATCACTGCTCTATTGAGGGGTAAAGCCAGGCTTTATCAATCAGGATGTCCCTCCCAACATGCAATGAGTTAAACACCTTGGCATTCTGTGCTTCTTCACTAGTATGCAGTTCTGTAGTTCATACACAGCATTCACTCCATCATCCACATTGATTCCGATCAATACTTTATACAACCCACACGCCAATACTGACCCTACTAGGTATGAATGTGATAGAATCCTTAGATTGTAAGCTCCCCCTGTGGGGCAGGGACTGATGTGAATGATGTAAACTTGCTGGAAACCACTGCGTAAAGTGTGTGTGTGAGCCAAAAGATAAACATATAACGGACCTAACTGTGAGTGAATGTGATAGGAAGCTTAGATTGTACGCTCCCGTGGGGCAGGGACAGATGTGAATGAAGTATAATTTGTGTAATGCACTGCGTAAAATGTGACGGCGCTAAAGAAATAAGAAAAGGAAGCCAGAAGACAAAGAAAATGATGTGATGGCGCTAAAGAAATAAGAAAAGGAAGCCAGAAGACATGGGAAAATAATCAGAATGGCACGCCTGAAGTACGGAAGGTAGGATTTTTTTATGGATTATATACCTTTTAAGGTAAAAACCCTTTTACACTCACAAGCCAGAAGCTAAGCTCTTCGCTACTGTCCCGTCTGTTAGTGCACGCTCGACTGTAATGTGGGGAAGAAGGCATACCTCATTACGGAAGACAGACAGTAGTGCCTGTTCGCTCGGACCATGAAGGCTGAGGGGTATCACTGCTCTATTGAGGGGTAAAGCCAGGCTTTATCAATCAGGATGTCCCTCCCAACATGCAATGAGTTAAACACCTTGGCATTCTGTGCTTCTTCACTAGTATGCAGTTCTGTAGTTCATACACAGCATTCACTCCATCATCCACATTGATTCCGATCAATACTTTATACAACCCACACGCCAATACTGACCCTACTAGGTATGAATGTGATAGAATCCTTAGATTGTAAGCTCCCCCTGTGGGGCAGGGACTGATGTGAATGATGTAAACTTGCTGGAAACCACTGCGTAAAGTGTGTGTGTGAGCCAAAAGATAAACATATAACGGACCTAACTGTGAGTGAATGTGATAGGAAGCTTAGATTGTACGCTCCCGTGGGGCAGGGACAGATGTGAATGAAGTATAATTTGTGTAATGCACTGCGTAAAATGTGACGGCGCTAAAGAAATAAGAAAAGGAAGCCAGAAGACAAAGAAAATGATGTGATGGCGCTAAAGAAATAAGAAAAGGAAGCCAGAAGACATGGGAAAATAATCAGAATGGCACGCCTGAAGTACGGAAGGTAGGATTTTTTTATGGATTATATACCTTTTAAGGTAAAAACCCTTTTACACTCACAAGCCAGAAGCTAAGCTCTTCGCTACTGTCCCGTCTGTTAGTGCACGCTCGACTGTAATGTGGGGAAGAAGGCATACCTCATTACGGAAGACAGACAGTAGTGCCTGTTCGCTCGGACCATGAAGGCTGAGGGGTATCACTGCTCTATTGAGGGGTAAAGCCAGGCTTTATCAATCAGGATGTCCCTCCCAACATGCAATGAGTTAAACACCTTGGCATTCTGTGCTTCTTCACTAGTATGCAGTTCTGTAGTTCATACACAGCATTCACTCCATCATCCACAGTGATTCCGATCAATACTTTATACAACCCACACGCCAATACTGACCCTACTAGGTATGAATGTGATAGAATCCTTAGATTGTAAGCTCCCCCTGTGGGGCAGGGACTGATGTGAATGATGTAAACTTGCTGGAAACCACTGCGTAAAGTGTGTGTGTGAGCCAAAAGATAAACATATAACGGACCTAACTGTGAGTGAATGTGATAGGAAGCTTAGATTGTACGCTCCCGTGGGGCAGGGACAGATGTGAATGAAGTATAATTTGTGTAATGCACTGCGTAAAATGTGACGGCGCTAAAGAAATAAGAAAAGGAAGCCAGAAGACAAAGAAAATGATGTGATGGCGCTAAAGAAATAAGAAAAGGAAGCCAGAAGACATGGGAAAATAATCAGAATGGCACGCCTGAAGTACGGAAGGTAGGATTTTTTTATGGATTATATACCTTTTAAGGTAAAAACCCTTTTACACTCACAAGCCAGAAGCTAAGCTCTTCGCTACTGTCCCGTCTGTTAGTGCACGCTCGACTGTAATGTGGGGAAGAAGGCATACCTCATTACGGAAGACAGACAGTAGTGCCTGTTCGCTCGGACCATGAAGGCTGAGGGGTATCACTGCTCTATTGAGGGGTAAAGCCAGGCTTTATCAATCAGGATGTCCCTCCCAACATGCAATGAGTTAAACACCTTGGCATTCTGTGCTTCTTCACTAGTATGCAGTTCTGTAGTTCATACACAGCATTCACTCCATCATCCACAGTGATTCCGATCAATACTTTATACAACCCACACGCCAATACTGACCCTACTAGGTATGAATGTGATAGAATCCTTAGATTGTAAGCTCCCCCTGTGGGGCAGGGACTGATGTGAATGATGTAAACTTGCTGGAAACCACTGCGTAAAGTGTGTGTGTGAGCCAAAAGATAAACATATAACGGACCTAACTGTGAGTGAATGTGATAGGAAGCTTAGATTGTACGCTCCCGTGGGGCAGGGACAGATGTGAATGAAGTATAATTTGTGTAATGCACTGCGTAAAATGTGACGGCGCTAAAGAAATAAGAAAAGGAAGCCAGAAGACAAAGAAAATGATGTGATGGCGCTAAAGAAATAAGAAAAGGAAGCCAGAAGACATGGGAAAATAATCAGAATGGCACGCCTGAAGTACGGAAGGTAGGATTTTTTTATGGATTATATACCTTTTAAGGTAAAAACCCTTTTACACTCACAAGCCAGAAGCTAAGCTCTTCGCTACTGTCCCGTCTGTTAGTGCACGCTCGACTGTAATGTGGGGAAGAAGGCATACCTCATTACGGAAGACAGACAGTAGTGCCTGTTCGCTCGGACCATGAAGGCTGAGGGGTATCACTGCTCTATTGAGGGGTAAAGCCAGGCTTTATCAATCAGGATGTCCCTCCCAACATGCAATGAGTTAAACACCTTGGCATTCTGTGCTTCTTCACTAGTATGCAGTTCTGTAGTTCATACACAGCATTCACTCCATCATCCACAGTGATTCCGATCAATACTTTATACAACCCACACGCCAATACTGACCCTACTAGGTATGAATGTGATAGAATCCTTAGATTGTAAGCTCCCCCTGTGGGGCAGGGACTGATGTGAATGATGTAAACTTGCTGGAAACCACTGCGTAAAGTGTGTGTGTGAGCCAAAAGATAAACATATAACGGACCTAACTGTGAGTGAATGTGATAGGAAGCTTAGATTGTACGCTCCCGTGGGGCAGGGACAGATGTGAATGAAGTATAATTTGTGTAATGCACTGCGTAAAATGTGACGGCGCTAAAGAAATAAGAAAAGGAAGCCAGAAGACAAAGAAAATGATGTGATGGCGCTAAAGAAATAAGAAAAGGAAGCCAGAAGACATGGGAAAATAATCAGAATGGCACGCCTGAAGTACGGAAGGTAGGATTTTTTTATGGATTATATACCTTTAAGGTAAAAACCCTTTTACACTCACAAGCCAGAAGCTAAGCTCTTCGCTACTGTCCCGTCTGTTAGTGCACGCTCGACTGTAATGTGGGGAAGAAGGCATACCTCATTACGGAAGACAGACAGTAGTGCCTGTTCGCTCGGACCATGAAGGCTGAGGGGTATCACTGCTCTATTGAGGGGTAAAGCCAGGCTTTATCAATCAGGATGTCCCTCCCAACATGCAATGAGTTAAACACCTTGGCATTCTGTGCTTCTTCACTAGTATGCAGTTCTGTAGTTCATACACAGCATTCACTCCATCATCCACAGTGATTCCGATCAATACTTTATACAACCCACACGCCAATACTGACCCTACTAGGTATGAATGTGATAGAATCCTTAGATTGTAAGCTCCCCCTGTGGGGCAGGGACTGATGTGAATGATGTAAACTTGCTGGAAACCACTGCGTAAAGTGTGTGTGTGAGCCAAAAGATAAACATATAACGGACCTAACTGTGAGAGAATGTGATAGGAAGCTTAGATTGTACGCTCCCGTGGGGCAGGGACAGATGTGAATGAAGTATAATTTGTGTAATGCACTGCGTAAAATGTGACGGCGCTAAAGAAATAAGAAAAGGAAGCCAGAAGACAAAGAAAATGATGTGATGGCGCTAAAGAAATAAGAAAAGGAAGCAGAAGACATGGGAAAATAATCAGAATGGCACGCCTGAAGTACGGAAGGTAGGATTTTTTTTATGGATTATATACCTTTTAAGGTAAAAACCCTTTTACACTCACAAGCCAGAAGCTAAGCTCTTCGCTACTGTCCCGTCTGTTAGTGCACGCTCGACTGTAATGTGGGGAAGAAGGCATACCTCATTACGGAAGACAGACAGTAGTGCCTGTTCGCTCGGACCATGAAGGCTGAGGGTATCACTGCTCTATTGAGGGGTAAAGCCAGGCTTTATCAATCAGGATGTCCCTCCCAACATGCAATGAGTTAAACACCTTGGCATTCTGTGCTTCTTCACTAGTATGCAGTTCTGTAGTTCATACACAGCATTCACTCCATCATCCACAGTGATTCCGATCAATACTTTATACAACCCACACGCCAATACTGACCCTACTAGGTATGAATGTGATAGAATCCTTAGATTGTAAGCTCCCCCTGTGGGCAGGGACTGATGTGAATGATGTAAACTTGCTGGAAACCACTGCGTAAAGTGTGTGTGTGAGCCAAAAGATAAACATATAACGGACCTAACTGTGAGTGAATGTGATAGGAAGCTTAGATTGTACGCTCCCGTGGGGCAGGGACAGATGTGAATGAAGTATAATTTGTGTAATGCACTGCGTAAAATGTGACGCGCTAAGAAATAAGAAAAGGAAGCCAGAAGACAAAGAAAATGATGTGATGGCGCTAAAGAAATAAGAAAAGGAAGCCAGAAGACATGGGAAAATAATCAGAATGGCACGCCTGAAGTACGGAAGGTAGGATTTTTTTCATGGATTATATACCTTTTAAGGTAAAAACCCTTTTACACTCACAAGCCAGAAAGCTAAAGCTCTTCGCTACTGTCCCGTCTGTTAGTGCACGCTCGACTGTAATGTGGGGAAGAAGGCATACCTCATTACGGAAGACAGACAGTAGTGCCTGTTCGCTCGGACCATGAAGGCTGAGGGGTATCACTGCTCTATTGAGGGGTAAAGCCAGGCTTTATCAATCAGGATGTCCCTCCCAACATGCAATGAGTTAAACACCTTGGCATTCTGTGCTTCTTCACTAGTATGCAGTTCTGTAGTTCATACACAGCATTCACTCCATCATCCACAGTGATTCCGATCAATACTTTATACAACCCACACGCCAATACTGACCCTACTAGGTATGAATGTGATAGAATCCTTAGATTGTAAGCTCCCCCTGTGGGGCAGGGACTGATGTGAATGATGTAAACTTGCTGGAAACCACTGCGTAAAGTGTGTGTTGAGCCAAAAGAATAAACATATAACGGACCTAACTGTGAGTGAATGTGATAGGAAGCTTAGATTGTACGCTCCCGTGGGGCAGGGACAGATGTGAATGAAGTATAATTTGTGTAATGCACTGCGTAAAATGTGACGGCGCTAAAGAAATAAGAAAAGGAAGCCAGAAGACAAAGAAAATTATGTGATGGCGCTAAAGAAATAAGAAAAGGAAGCCAGAAGACATGGGAAAATAATCAGAATGGCACGCCTGAAGTACGGAAGGTAGGATTTTTTTCATGATTATATACCTTTTAAGGTAAAAACCCTTTTACACTCACAAGCCAGAAACTAAGCTCCTTCGCTACTGGTCCCGTCTGTTAGTGCAACGCTCGACTGTATGTGGGGAAGAAGGCATACCTCATTACGGAAGACAGACAGTAGTGCCTGTTCGCTCGGACCATGAAGGCTGAGGGTATCACTGCTCTATTGAGGGGTAAAGCCAGGCTTTATCATCAGGATGTCCCTCCCAACATGCAATGGCAGTTAACACCTTGGCATTCTGTGCTTCTTCACTAGTATGCAGTTCTGTAGTTCATACACAGCATTCACTCCATCATCACATTGATTCCGATCAATACTTTATACAACCCACACGCCAATACTGACCCTACTAGGTATAATGGGATAGAATTCCTTAGATTGTAACTCCCCCCTGTTGGGCAGGGGACTGATGGAATGATGTAAACTTGCTGGAAACCACTGCCGTAAATGTGTGTGTGCAGCCAAAAGATAAAACATATAACGGACCTAACTGTGATGTGAATGTGAAAGGAAGCCAGAAGACATGGGAAAATAATCAGAATGCACGCCTGAAGTACGGAAGGTTAGGATTTTTTCATGCGATTATATACCTTTGAAGGTAAAAAAACCCTTTTACACTAACAAGCCAGAAACAAGCTCTTCGCTACTGTCCCGTCTGTTAGTGCACGCTCGACTGTAATTGTGGGAAAGAAGGCATACCTCATTACGGAAGGACAGGACAGTAGTGCCTGTTCGCTCGACCATGGAAGGCTGAGGATCCACTGCTCTCATTGAGGCGTTAAAGCCAGCTTTATCAATCAGGGATGCCCTCCCAACATGCAATGAGTTAAACACGCTTGGCATTCTGTGCTTCTTCACTAGTATGCAGTTCTGTAGTTCATACACAGCATTCACTCCATCATCCACAGTGATGCCGATCCAATACTTATACAACCCACACGCCAATACTGACCCTACTAGGTATGAATGTGATAGAATCCTTAGATTGTAAGCTCCCCTGTGGGGCAGGGACTGATGTGAATGATGTAAACTTGCTGGAAACCACTGCCGTAAGTGTGTGTGAGCCAAAAAGATAAACATATAACGGACCTAACTGTGAGAGAATGTGATAGGAAGCTTAGATTGTACGCTCCCGTGGGGCAGGGACAGATGTGAATGAAGTATAATTTGTGTAATGCACTGCGTAAAATGTGACGGCGCTTAAAGAAATAAGAAAAGGAAGCCAGAAGACAAAGAAAATGATGTGATGGCGCTAAAGAAATAAGAAAAGGAAGCCAGAAGACATTGGGAAAATAATCAGAATGGCACGCCTGAAGTACGGAAGGTAGGATTTTTTTTATGGATTAATATACTTTTAAGTGTAAAACCCTTTTACACTCACAAGCCAGAACTAAAGCTCTTCGCTACTGCCCGTCTGTTAGTGCACGCTTCGACTGTAATGTGGGAAGAAGGCATACCTCATTACGGAAGACAGACAGTAGTGCCTGTTCGCTCGGACATGAAGGCTGAGGGGTTATCACTGCTCTATTGAGGGTAAAGCCAGGCTTTATCAATCAGGATGTCCTCCAACATGCAATGAGTTAAACACCTTGGCATTCTGTGCTTCTTCACTAGTATGCAGTTTCTGTAGTTCATACACAGCATTCACTCCATCATCCACAGTGATTCGATCAATACTTTATACAACCCACACGCCAATTACTGACCCTACTAGGTATGAATGTGATAGAATCCTTAGATTGTAAAGCTCCCCCTGTGGGGCAGGGACTGAATGTGAATGATGTAAACTTGCTGGAAACCACTGCGTAAAAGTGTGTTTGAGCCAAAGAAAACATATAACGGA
Source organism: Xenopus laevis (assembly GCF_017654675.1). NCBI lineage: Eukaryota > Metazoa > Chordata > Amphibia > Anura > Pipidae > Xenopus > Xenopus laevis. The sequence continues at coordinate 29,415,100 of NC_054387.1, forward strand.
CCTAACTGTGAGAGAATGTGATAGGAAGCTTAGATTGTACGCTCCCGTGGGGCAGGGACAGATGTGAATGAAGTATAATTTGGTGTAATGCACTGCGTAAATGTGACGGCGCTAAAGAAATAAGAAAAGGAAGCCAGAAGACAAAGAAAATGATGTGATGGCGCTAAAGAAATAAGAAAAGGAAGCCAGAAGACATGGAAAATAATCAGAATGGCACGCCTGAAAGTACGGAACGGTAGGATTTTTTTTATGGATTATTACCTTTTAAGGTAAAAACCCTTTTACACTCACAAGCCAGAAGCTAAGCTCTTCGCTACTGTCCCGTCTGTTAGTGCACGCTCGACTGTAATGTGGGGAGAAGGCATACCTCATTACGGAAGACAGACAGTAGTGCCTGTTCGCTCGGACCATGAAGGCTGAGGGGTATCACTGCTCTATTGAGGGGGTAAAGCCAGGCTTTATCAATCAGGATGTCCCTCCCAACATGCAATGAGTTAAACACCTTGGCATTCTGTGCTTCTTCACTAGTATGCAGTTCTGTAGTTCATACACAGCATTCACTCCATCATCCACCATTGATTCCGATCAATACTTTATACAACCCACACACCAATACTGACCCTACTAGGTATGAATGTGATAGAATCCTTAGATTGTAAGCTACCCCTGTGGGCAGGGACTGATGTGAATGATGTAAACTTGCTGGAAACCACTGCCGTAAAGTGGGTGTGTGGTGAAGCCAAAAGATAAACATATAACGGACCTAACTGGAGAGAATGTGATAGGAAGCTTAGATTGTACGCTCCCGTGGGCAGGGACAGATGTGAATGAAGTATAATTTGTGTAATGCACTGCGTAAAATGTGACGGCGCTAAAGAAATAAGAAAAGGAGAGCCAGAAGACAAAGAAAATGATGTGATGGCGCTAAAGAAATAAGAAAAGGAAGCCAGAAGACATGGGAAAATAATCAGAATGGCACGCCTGAAGTACGGAAGGTAGGATTTTTTTTATGGATTATATACCTTTAAGGTAAAAACCCTTTTACACTCACAAGCCAGAAGCTAAGCTCTTCGCTACTGTCCCGTCTGTTAGTGCACGCTCGACTGTAATGTGGGGAAGAAGGCATACCTCATTACGGAAGACAGACAGTAGTGCCTGTTCGCTCGGACCATGAAGGCTGAGGGTATCACTGCTCTATTGAGGGTAAAGCCAGGCTTTATCAATCAGGATGTCCCTCCCAACATGCAATGAGTTAAACACCTTGGCATTCTGTGCTTCTTCACTAGTATGCAGTTCTGTAGTTCATACACAGCATTCACTCCATCATCCACATGATTCCGATCAATACTTTATACAACCCACACGCCAATACTGACCCTACTAGGTATGAATGTGATAAGAATCCTTAGATTGTAAGCTCCCCCTGTGGGGCAGGGGACTGATGTGAATGATGTAAACTTGCTGGAAACCACTGCGGTAAAGTGTGTGTGTGAGCCAAAAGATAAACATATAACGGACATAACTGTGAGTGAATTGATAGGAAGCTTAGATTGTAACGCTCCCGTGGGGCAGGGACAGATGTGAATGAAGTATAATTTGTGTAATGCACTGCGTAAAATGTGACGGCGCTAAAGAAATAAGAAAAGTGAAGCCAGAAGACAAAGGAAAATGATGTGATTGGCGCTAAAGAAATAAGAAAAGGAAGCCAGAAGACATGGGAAAATAATCAGAATGGCACGCCTGAAGTACGGAAGGTTAGGATTTTTTTTATGGATTATATACCTTTTAAGGTAAAAACCCTTTTACACTCACAAGCCAGAAGCTAAGCTCTTCGCTACTGTCCCGTCTGTTAGTGCACGCTCGACTGTAATGTGGGGAAGAAGGCATACCTCATTACGGAAGGACAGACAGTAGTGCCTGTTTCGCTCGGACCATGAAGGCTGAGGGTATCACTGCTCTAATTGAGGGGTAAAGCCAGGCTTTATCAATCGGAGTGTCCCTCCCAACAATAATGCAATGATTAACACCTTGGCAATTCTGTGCTTCTTCACTAGTATGCCAGTTCTGTAGTTCATACACAGCATTCACTCCATCATCCACAGTGATGCCGCTCAATACTTTATACAACCCACACGCCAATACTGACCCTAACTAGGTATGAATGTGATAGAATCCTTAGATTGTAAGCTCCCCCTGTGGGGCAGGGACTGATGTGAAATGATTTAACACTTGCTGGAAACCACTGCGTAAAGTGTATGTGGTTGGACCTAAAAGATTAAACATATAACGGACCTAACTGTGGAGGAATGTGATAGGAAGCTTAGATTGTACGCTCCCGTGGGGCAGAGACAGATGTGAATGAAGTATAATTGTGTACAATGCACTGCGTAAAAATGTGACGGCGCTAAAGAAAATAGAAAAGGAAGCCAGAAGACAAAGAAAATGAATGTGATGGGCGCTAAAGAAATAAGGAAAAGGAAGCCAGAAAGGACATGGGAAAATAATCAGAATGGCACGCCTGAAGTACGGAAGGTAGGATTGTTTTTATGATTATATACCTTGTAAGGTAAAAACCCTTTTACACTCACAAGCCAGAAGCTAAGCTCTTCGCTCTGTCCCGTCTGTTAGTGCACGCTCGACTGTAATGTGGGGAAGAAGGCATACCTCATTACGGAAGACAGACAGTAGTGCCTGTTTCGCTCGGACCATGAAGGCTGAGGGTATCACTGCTCTATTGAGGGGTAAAGCCAGGCTTTATCAATCAGGATGTCCCTCCCAACATGCAATGAGTTAAACAACCTTGGCATTCTGTGCTTTCTTCACTAGTATGCAGTTCTGTAGTTCATACACAGCATTCACTCCATCATCCACATTGATCCGATCAATACTTTATACAACCCACACGCCACAACTGACCCTACTAGGTATGAATGTGATAGAATCCTTAGATTGTAAGCTCCCCCTGTGGGGCAGGGACTGATGTGGAATGAATGATGTAAACTTTCTGGAAACCACTGCGTAAGTGTGTAGAGCCAAAAGATAAAACATTATAACGGACCTAACTATGAGAGAATGTGATAGGAAGCTTAGATTGTACGCTCCCGTGGGGCAGGGGACAGATGTGAATGAAGTAAATTTGTGTAATGCACTGCGTAAACATGTGACGGCTAAAAGAAATGAACGATAAAGGAAGGCAGAAGACAAGAAAATGAAGTGTGATGGCGCTAAAGAAATAAGAAAAGGAAGCCAGAAGACATGGGAAATAATCAGAATGGCACGCCTGAAGTACGGAAGGTAGGGATTTTTTTATGGATTATATTACCTTTTAAGGTAAAAACCCTTTTACACTCACAAGCCAGAAAGCTAAGCTCTTCGCTACTGTCCCGTCTGTTAGTGCACGCTCGACTGTAATGTGGGAAGAAGCATACCTCATTACGGAACGACAGACAGTAGTGCCTGTTCGCTCGGACCATGAAGGCTGAGGGGTATCCACTGCTCTATTGAGGGGTAAAGCCAGGCTTTATCAATCAGGATGTCCCTCCCAACATGCAATGAGTTAAACACCTTGGCATTTCTGTGCTTCTTCACTAGTATGCAGTTCTGTAGTTCATACACAGCATTCACTCCATCATCCACAGTGATTCCGATCAATACTTTATACAACCCACACGCCACAACTGACCCTACTAGGTTATGAATGTGATAGAATCCTTAGAATTGTAAGCTCCCCCTGTGGGGGCAGGGACTGATGTGAATTGATGATGTAAACTTGCTGGAAACCACTGCGTAAAGTGTGTGTGTGTGTGAGCCAAAAAGATAAACATATAACGGACCTAACTGTGAGAGAATGTGATAGGAAGCTTAGATTGTAAGCTCCCAGTGGGGCAGGGACAGATGTGAATGAAGTATAATTTGTGTAATGCACTGCGTAAAATGTGACGGCGCTAAAGAAATAAGAAAAGGAAGCCAGAAGACAAAGAAAATGATGTGATGGCGCTAAAGAAATAGAAAAGGAAGCCAGAAGACATGGGAAAATAATCAGAATGGCACGCCTGAAGTACGGAAGGTAGGATTGTTTTTAAGATTATATACCTTGTAAGGTAAAAACCCTTTTACACTCACTAACCAGAAGCTAAGCTCTTCGCTACTGTCCCGTCTGTTAGTGCGACGCTCGACTGTAATGTGGGGAAGAAGGCATACCTCATTACGGAAGACAGACAGTAGTGCCTGTTCGCTCGGACCATGAAGGGCTGAGGGTATCACTGCTCTATGAGGGGTAAAGCCAGGCTTTATCAATCAGGATGTCCTCCCAACATGCAATGAGTTAAACACCTTGGCATTCTGTGCTTCTTCACTAGTATGCAGTTCTGTAGTTCATACACAGCATTCACTCCATCATCCACAGTGATGTCCCGCTCAATACTTTATACAACCCACACGCCACATACTGACCCTACTAGGTATGAATGTGATAGAATCCTTAGATTGTAAGCTCCCCCTGTGGGGCGGGGACTGATGTGAATGTGGAATGTAAACTTGCTGGAAACCACTGCGTAAAGTGTTGTGGAGCCAAAAGATAAACACTATAACGGACCGAACTGTGAGAGAATGTGATAGGAAGCTTAGATTGTAAGCTCCCGTGGGGGCAGGGACAGATGTGAATGAAGTATAATTTGTGTAATGCACTGCGTAAAATGTGACGGCGCTAAAGAAATAAGAAAAGGAAGCCAGAAGACAAAGAAAATGATGTGATGGCGCTAAAGAAATAAGAAAAGGAAGACAGAAGACATGGGAAAATAATCAGAATGGCACGCCTGAAGTACGGAAGGTAGGGATTTTTTTATGGATTATATACCTTTTAAGGTAAAAACCCTTTTACACTCACAATCCAGAAGCTAAGCTCTTCGCTACTGTCCCGTCTGTTAGTGCACGCTCGACTGTAATGTGGGGAAGAAGGCATACCTCATTACGGAAGACAGACAGTAGTGCCTGTTCGCTCGGACCATGAAGGCTGAGGGGTATCACTGCTCTATTGAGGGGTAAAGCCAGGCTTTATCATCAGGATGTCCCTCCCAACATGCAATGAGTTAAACACCTTGGCATTCTGTGCTTCTTCACTAGTATGCAGTTCTGTAGTTCATACACAGCATTCACTCCATCATCCACAGTTGATTCCGATCAATACTTTATACAACCCACACGCCAATACTGACCCTACTAGGTATGAATGTGATAGAATCCTTAGATTGTAAGCTCCCCCTGTGGGGCAGGGACTGATGTGAATGATGTAAACTTGCTGGAAACCACTGCGTAAAGTGTGTCAGCCAAAAGATAAACATATAACGGACCTAACTGTGAGAGAATGTGATAGGAAGCTTAGATTGTACGCTCCCGTGGGGCAGGGACAGATGTGAATGAAGTATAATTTGTGTAATGCACTGCGTAAAATGTGACGGCGCTAAAGAAATAAGAAAAGGAAGCCAGAAGACAAAGAAAATGATGTGATGGCGCTAAAGAAATAAGAAAAGGAAGCCAGAAGACATGGGAAAATAATCAGAATGGCACGCCTGAAGTACGGAAGGTAGGATTGTTTTTAATGATTATATACCTTGTAAGGTAAAAACCCTTTTACACTCACGAGCCAGAAGCTAAGCTCTTCGCTACTGTCCCGTCTGTTAGTGCACGCTCGACTGTAATGTGGGGAAGAAGGCATACCTCATTACGGAAGACAGACAGTAGTGCCTGTTCGCTCGGACCATGAAGGCTGAGGGGTATCACTGCTCTATTGAGGGGTAAAGCCAGGCTTTATCAATCAGGATGTCCCTCCCAACATGCAATGAGTTAAACACCTTGGCATTCTGTGCTTCTTCACTAGTATGCAGTTCTGTAGTTCATACACAGCATTCACTCCATCATCCACATTGATTCCGATCAATACTTTATACAACCCACACGCCACAACTGACCCTACTAGGTATGAATGTGATAGAATCCTTAGATTGTAAGCTCCCCCTGTGGGGCAGGGACTGATGTGAATGATGTAAACTTGCTGGAAACCACTGCGTAAAGTGTGTGTGAGCCAAAAGATAAACATATAACGGACCTAACTGTGAGAGAATGTGATAGGAAGCTTAGATTGTACGCTCCCGTGGGGCAGGGACAGATGTGAATGAAGTATAATTTGTGTAATGCACTGCGTAAAATGTGACGGCGCTAAAGAAATAAGAAAAGGAAGCCAGAAGACAAAGAAAATGATGTGATGGCGCTAAAGAAATAAGAAAAGGAAGACAGAAGACATGGGAAAATAATCAGAATGGCATGCCTGAAGTACGGAAGGTAGGATTTTTTTTATGGATTATATACCTTTTAAGGTAAAAACCCTTTTACACTCACAAGCCAGAAGCCAAGCTCTTCGCTACTGTCCCATCTGTTAGTGCACGCTCGACTGTAATGTGGGGAAGAAGGCATACCTCATTACGGAAGACAGACAGTAGTGCCTGTTCGCTCGGACCATGAAGGCTGAGGGGTATCACTGCTCTATTGAGGGGTAAAGCCAGGCTTTATCAATCAGGATGTCCCTCCCAACATGCAATGAGTTAAACACCTTGGCATTCTGTGCTTCTTCACTAGTATGCAGTTCTGTAGTTCATACACAGCATTCACTCCATCATCCACATTGATTCCGATCAATACTTTATACAACCCACACGCCACAACTGACCCTACTAGGTATGAATGTGATAGAATCCTTAGATTGTAAGCTCCCCCTGTGGGGCAGGGACTGATGTGAATGATGTAAACTTGCTGGAAACCACTGCGTAAAGTGTGTGTGTGAGCCAAAAGATAAACATATAACGGACTTAACTGTGAGTGAATGTGATAGGAAGCTTAGATTGTACGCTCCCCTGGGGCAGGGACAGATGTGAATGAAGTATAATTTGTGTAATGCACTGCGTAAAATGTGACGGCGCTAAAGAAATAAGAAAAGGAAGCCAGAAGACAAAGAAAATGATGTGATGGCGCTAAAGAAATAAGAAAAGGAAGCCAGAAGACATGGGAAAATAATCAGAATGGCACGCCTGAAGTACGGAAGGTAGGATTGTTTTTAATGATTATATACCTTGTAAGGTAAAAACCCTTTTACACTCACAAGCCAGAAGCTAAGCTCTTCGCTACTGTCCCGTCCTCGACTGTAATGTGGGGAAGAAGGCATACCTCATTACGGAAGACAGACAGTAGTGCCTGTTCGCTCGGACCATGAAGGCTGAGGGGTATCACTGCTCTATTGAGGGGTAAAGCCAGGCTTTATCAATCAGGATGTCCCTCCCAAAATGCAATGAGTTAAACACCTTGGCATTCTGTGCTTCTTCACTAGTATGCAGTTCTGTAGTTCATACACAGCATTCACTCCATCATCCACATTGATTCCAATCAATACTTTATACAACCCACACGCCACAACTGACCCTACTAGGTATGAATGTGATAGAATCCTTAGATTGTAAGCTCCCCCTGTGGGGCAGGGACTGATGTGAATGATGTAAACTTTCTGGAAACCACTGCGTAAAGTGTGTGAGCCAAAAGATAAACATATAACGGACCTAACTGTGAGAGAATGTGATAGGAAGCTTAGATTGTACGCTCCCGTGGGGCAGGGACAGATGTGAATGAAGTATAATTTGTGTAATGCACTGCGTAAAATGTGACGGCGCTAAAGAAATAAGAAAAGGAAGCCAGAAGACAAAGAAAATGATGTGATGGCGCTAAAGAAATAAGAAAAGGAAGCCAGAAGACATGGGAAAATAATCAGAATGGCATGCCTGAAGTACGGAAGGTAGGATTTTTTTTATGGATTATATACCTTTTAAGGTAAAAACCCTTTTACACTCACAAGCCAGAAGCCAAACTCTTCGCTACTGTCCCGTCTGTTAGTGCACGCTCGACTGTAATGTGGGGAAGAAGGCATACCTCATTACGGAAGACAGACAGTAGTGCCTGTTCGCTCGGACCATGAAGGCTGAGGGGTATCACTGCTCTATTGAGGGGTAAAGCCAGGCTTTATCAATCAGGATGTCCCTCCCAACATGCAATGAGTTAAACACCTTGGCATTCTGTGCTTCTTCACTAGTATGCAGTTCTGTAGTTCATACACAGCATTCACTCCATCATCCACATTGATTCCGATCAATACTTTATACAACCCACACGCCACAACTGACCCTACTAGGTATGAATGTGATAGAATCCTTAGATTGTAAGCTCCCCCTGTGGGGCAGGGACTGATGTGAATGATGTAAACTTGCTGGAAACCACTGCGTAAAGTGTGTGTGTGAGCCAAAAGATAAACATATAACGGACTTAACTGTGAGTGAATGTGATAGGAAGCTTAGATTGTACGCTCCCGTGGGGCAGGGACAGATGTGAATGAAGTATAATTTGTGTAATGCACTGCGTAAAATGTGACGGCGCTAAAGAAATAAGAAAAGTAAGCCAGAAGACAAAGAAAATGATGTGATGGCGCTAAAGAAATAAGAAAAGGAAGCCAGAAGACATGGGAAAATAATCAGAATGGCACGCCTGAAGTACGGAAGGTAGGATTTTTTTCATGGATTATATACCTTTTAAGGGAAAACCCCTTTTACACTCACAAGCCAGAAGCTAAGCTCTTCGCTACTGTCCCGTCTGTTAGTGCACGCTCGACTGTAATGTGGGGAAGAAGGCATACCTCATTACGGAAGACAGACAGTAGTGCCTGTTCGCTCGGACCATGAAGGCTGAGGGGTATCACTGCTCTATTGAGGGGTAAAGCCAGGCTTTATCAATCAGGATGTCCCTCCCAACATGCAATGAGTTAAACACCTTGGCATTCTGTGCTTCTTCACTAGTATGCAGTTCTGTAGTTCATACACAGCATTCACTCCATCATCCACAGTGATGCCGCTCAATACTTTATACAACCCACACGCCAATACTGACCCTACTAGGTATGAATGTGATAGAATCCTTAGATTGTAAGCTCCCCCTGTGGGGCAGGGACTGATGTGAATGATGTAAACTTGCTGGAAACCACTGCGTAAAGTGTATGTGTGACCTAAAAGATAAACATATAACGGACCTAACTGTGAGTGAATGTGATAGGAAGCTTAGATTGTACGCTCCCGTGGGGCAGAGACAGATGTGAATGAAGTATAATTTGTGTAATGCACTGCGTAAAATGTGACGGCGCTAAAGAAATAAGAAAAGGAAGCCAGAAGACAAAGAAAATGATGTGATGGCGCTAAAGAAATAAGAAAAGGAAGCCAGAAGACATGGGAAAATAATCAGAATGGCACGCCTGAAGTACGGAAGGTAGGATTGTTTTTAATGATTATATACCTTGTAAGGTAAAAACCCTTTTACACTCACAAGCCAGAAGCTAAGCTCTTCGCTGCTGTCCCGTCTGTTAGTGCACGCTCGACTGTAATGTGGGGAAGAAGGCATACCTCATTACGGAAGACAGACAGTAGTGCCTGTTCGCTCGGACCATGAAGGCTGAGGGGTATCACTGCTCTATTGAGGGGTAAAGCCAGGCTTTATCAATCAGGATGTCCCTCCCAACATGCAATGAGTTAAACACCTTGGCATTCTGTGCTTCTTCACTAGTATGCAGTTCTGTAGTTCATACACAGCATTCACTCCATCATCCACATTGATTCCGATCAATACTTTATACAACCCACACGCCACAACTGACCCTACTAGGTATGAATGTGATAGAATCCTTAGATTGTAAGCTCCCCCTGTGGGGCAGGGACTGATGTGAATGATGTAAACTTTCTGGAAACCACTGCGTAAAGTGTGTGAGCCAAAAGATAAACATATAACGGACCTAACTATGAGAGAATGTGATAGGAAGCTTAGATTGTACGCTCCCGTGGGGCAGGGACAGATGTGAATGAAGTATAATTTGTGTAATGCACTGCGTAAAATGTGACGGCGCTAAAGAAATAAGAAAAGGAAGCCAGAAGACAAAGAAAATGATGTGATGGCGCTAAAGAAATAAGAAAAGGAAGCCAGAAGACATGGGAAAATAATCAGAATGGCACGCCTGAAGTACGGAAGGTAGGATTTTTTTTATGGATTATATACCTTTTAAGGTAAAAACCCTTTTACACTCACAAGCCAGAAGCTAAGCTCTTCGCTACTGTCCCGTCTGTTAGTGCACGCTCGACTGTAATGTGGGGAAGAAGGCATACCTCATTACGGAAGACAGACAGTAGTGCCTGTTCGCTCGGACCATGAAGGCTGAGGGGTATCACTGCTCTATTGAGGGGTAAAGCCAGGCTTTATCAATCAGGATGTCCCTCCCAACATGCAATGAGTTAAACACCTTGGCATTCTGTGCTTCTTCACTAGTATGCAGTTCTGTAGTTCATACACAGCATTCACTCCATCATCCACATTGATTCCGATCAATACTTTATACAACCCACACGCCACAACTGACCCTACTAGGTATGAATGTGATAGAATCCTTAGATTGTAAGCTCCCCCTGTGGGGCAGGGACTGATGTGAATGATGTAAACTTGCTGGAAACCACTGCGTAAAGTGTGTGTGTGAGCCAAAAGATAAACATATAACGGACTTAACTGTGAGTGAATGTGATAGGAAGCTTAGATTGTACGCTCCCATGGGGCAGGAACAGATGTGAATGAAGTATAATTTGTGTAATGCACTGCGTAAAATGTGACGGCGCTAAAGAAATAAGAAAAGGAAGCCAGGATACAAAGAAAATTATGTGATGGCGCTAAAGAAATAAGAAAAGGAAGCCAGAAGACATGGGAAAATAATCAGAATGGCACGCCTGAAGTACGGAAGGTAGGATTGTTTTTAAAGATTATATACCTTGTAAGGTAAAAACCCTTTTACACTCACTAACCAGAAGCTAAGCTCTTCGCTACTGTCCCGTCTGTTAGTGCACGCTCGACTGTAATGTGGGGAAGAAGGCATACCTCATTACGGAAGACAGACAGTAGTGCCTGTTCGCTCGGACCATGAAGGCTGAGGGGTATCACTGCTCTATTGAGGGGTAAAGCCAGGCTTTATCAATCAGGATGTTCCTCCCAACATGCAATGAGTTAAACACCTTGGCATTCTGTGCTTCTTCACTAGTATGCAGTTCTGTAGTTCATACACAGCATTCACTCCATCATCCACATTGATTCCGATCAATACTTTATACAACCCACACGCCACAACTGACCCTACTAGGTATGAATGTGATAGAATCCTTAGATTGTAAGCTCCCCCTGTGGGGCGGGGACTGATGTGAATGTTGTGAATGATGTAAACTTGCTGGAAACCACTGCGTAAAGTGTGTGTGAGAGCCAAAAGATAAACATATAACGGACCGAACTGTGAGAGAATGTGATAGGAAGCTTAGATTGTAAGCTCCCGTGGGGCAGGGACAGATGTGAATGAAGTATAATTTGTGTAATGCACTGCGTAAAATGTGACGGCGCTAAAGAAATAAGAAAAGGAAGCCAGAAGACAAAGAAAATGATGTGATGGCGCTAAAGAAATAAGAAAAGGAAGACAGAAGACATGGGAAAATAATCAGAATGGCACGCCTGAAGTACGGAAGGTAGGATTTTTTTTATGGATTATATACCTTTTAAGGTAAAAACCCTTTTACACTCACAATCCAGAAGCTAAGCTCTTCGCTACTGTCCCGTCTGTTAGTGCACGCTCGACTGTAATGTGGGGAAGAAGGCATACCTCATTACGGAAGACAGACAGTAGTGCCTGTTCGCTCGGACCATGAAGGCTGAGGGGTATCACTGCTCTATTGAGGGGTAAAGCCAGGCTTTATCATCAGGATGTCCCTCCCAACATGCAATGAGTTAAACACCTTGGCATTCTGTGCTTCTTCACTAGTATGCAGTTCTGTAGTTCATACACAGCATTCACTCCATCATCCACAGTGATTCCGATCAATACTTTATACAACCCACACGCCAATACTGACCCTACTAGGTATGAATGTGATAGAATCCTTAGATTGTAAGCTCCCCCTGTGGGGCAGGGACTGATGTGAATGATGTAAACTTGCTGGAAACCACTGCGTAAAGTGTGTCAGCCAAAAGATAAACATATAACGGACCTAACTGTGAGAGAATGTGATAGGAAGCTTAGATTGTACGCTCCCGTGGGGCAGGGACAGATGTGAATGAAGTATAATTTGTGTAATGCACTGCGTAAAATGTGACGGCGCTAAAGAAATAAGAAAAGGAAGCCAGAAGACAAAGAAAATGATGTGACGGCGCTAAAGAAATAAGAAAAGGAAGCCAGAAGACAAAGAAAATGATGTGATGGCGCTAAAGAAATAAGAAAAGGAAGCCAGAAGACATGGGAAAATAATCAGAATGGCACGCCTGAAGTACGGAAGGTAGGATTGTTTTTAATGATTATATACCTTGTAAGGTAAAAACCCTTTTACACTCACGAGCCAGAAGCTAAGCTCTTCGCTACTGTCCCGTCTGTTAGTGCACGCTCGACTGTAATGTGGGGAAGAAGGCATACCTCATTACGGAAGACAGACAGTAGTGCCTGTTCGCTCGGACCATGAAGGCTGAGGGGTATCACTGCTCTATTGAGGGGTAAAGCCAGGCTTTATCAATCAGGATGTCCCTCCCAACATGCAATGAGTTAAACGCCTTGGCATTCTGTGCTTCTTCACTAGTATGCATGTTAAATATTGGGTATTGGAAAAATGGTTATATTCCAGTATTGATTAAGTTTGAATATGTTTCATTTGTGCACTCATGACTTGTCATTCACACATCCTTCATACACTGGTTCCCATACTCTATTTATTCCCTAGGTCAAATGGATTAGGTTACAGGAAACGTATGGAATGTCTTATGGGTAGGCTGGGGGAGGTGTATCTCACAGATTTTGAATAAATTCCTGAACAAAGGGAAGTTCGCTCTGACACTGGACACAGACACACACACAGACACACACACAGACACACACTGACTCTCACATAATACAGACATACACAAAACTTTTATACAACATATTGATACATACATATTATTTTGGTAGGCTGTCAATAGAGCATTTGACTGGCTAGGTATTTGTTAATTTGTATGTATTTTCTGTAACACATTTTCTACACATTAAATATATTTAAATATCACCTTGGTGAGTTGTGTTTATCGACCATAGAACTTATACAAATTATTAATAAGACAATAGTTTCTAACAGATGGCGAGCCTAGTCAGATTATAGACCTGGACATTAGACATCTACACATTCTGTCAGCTTCAAAGGGGGACAGGAGGGTGTAGCTGAACTAAAGCTTCCAGATGTCTATATGAGTAAAAGAACCTAGAAGTATTTTGTGTAAGTATTACAGGCATTGACATAATTGCGGACGCAGTGAGAAAGATTCTGTTTTCCGGTGAGTATGGATTTTCTTGATAATTTGGCTAATAAGAGCAAATTCAAGTTTGATATCCCTCATAGTGTTATGTCTGATGCAGAGATATGGTCAGATCTGTATACTCAATGTATGAATGCTAATGTGTTGGTAGAGAGAAAAGATATTTCATTTTCCAGATTGAAACATAAAATCCAGAATGTAATGCTATTAGTGAAAACGTTTAATACGTTAATGTGCTCAGAGAGGAAGGAAAATGATGTAGAAAAGATTACTGCTCCAGATAAGAGAGAAGTAGAATGTGACAGAGTTAGCAATGACTGTCTGGATAAGGAAATTTCTAAGCATGAACTTAGACTGTCAGAAATAGAGTCAGTTTTGCAAAGGAATAACCAGGTTTCGGTTATTACAAAGGAACAGAGATCCATGTTGGTTCCGGATCTCAATAATCCAGAATTAGACTATGACAGGGCAAAACTGCAATTAAAAATTAATAAACAGTTATTTAAAATTGTGAAAGAGATTCCACATTTCAACCCCAAGTTAAATGTCCTCATGATTTCTGATCTATTTGAATCTCATATAGAGAAATATGATTTAAGTGAGGAACAAAAAAACAAAGTGTTTAAACTTTGGGTGCCAATACAGATTTCCAATAGGTTATCAATACCAGTGACTGAGCCAGGGATTGATATAGATGGGAATCTAATATATGGCTCTAGAAGGGAGAGGCTTTTGCAACTTAATTATATAATTAATGGAGAAGAGTTTTTTAACACTGCACTGCTTAATGATCTGAAAACCTCCATAGACGATGACCCCTTTGTGTTTATGGGTATATTTGAGCAAGCATACAGGCTGGTTATGGGTATTAAAGAAGATCAAGTTCCTGAAGAAATGGTGAGAGTTTTTGTAAAGAAGTTTCAATACTTAGATACAGGAGCTGTTGTCCGTGCTTCAATGTTTAACACTCTTACAGAAGCAGCCACTTACATTGATAAGTATAGGAGACATCTTGTGCTGCAGAGCTCAGACCCCACAAACAAGCATGTGATCAGAGAAATATGCCAAACAAAAGAAGCAGATATGAAACCACATAAGAAGGCTTATTGTTTTTTTTGTGGGAAATTAGGTCATCTATTAAGGAAATGTTTTTTACGTAGAAAATCTATGAAACGATTTAAGGTTGATAAAGATTCTGGAATTATACAAGAGAAAGTTCAGGCAAAGCAACTAGATGCACAGAATGGCCACTCCCAATGTCCCATAGACAGACCAGTTTGTCCTTGCAAAAGACCTAGGGCTGAAGACAAAAGGAGTTACTCTTTGTTAATGAAAACAAGGAATAATTACTGAATAGGGCTAGAGAAATGTTAGTACTTATTCTTTAAAGGTTTGAGAAAGTATGAGTAAATAAATATGATTGGATACAATTTTTAAGAAAGTAATATTTACATGGAAATATGCAGTAATGATCGTAATGTTTTTTACTATTTAGCAGGAAAAGTGAAGTTTAATATGTATTAACTGTTTTATACTGTAGAATATCTTCTACTCCCTCTTTAGACAAATGCCAGGTTAAGATTATTAAATAGCTATTTTGTCAGTGGAATTATAAATATCAATACTGTATCATGATTTATTGTCTAGCTTAAACTGTATCTATATGCAGTATGGGTTCTGTAGAGCTATATTTTGTATATAGCCTAAACATTAGAAGGTAACTTTTTATAATTTATAACCAAATGTTGTATTGGTTATAAGAAAGACTGGGAAGATTTAAAGGAAATCCAGTGAATAAGTTGAGAATGATTTTTTGTAAGTTTCAAAACAATTTGGTGCATCTTGGCACCAGCACTGTTTTCATGTCTGGATTCCAATCTACCCACCCCCATCCTTGGGTGTCATGTAATGGTTTTTTTTTTAACCAGAACAAAGAGGATATTTTGCTTTCACTGATCTAAATATCTTAAATAGTAATATCCATAGAACTTCAAGTGGGACTGATGTTGATGTTTCATAATCAAATCAGGTTCACAAATGTTTAGATGTTGACTTGGTTTTTCCCAAATTATAAATCTATACATTGAATATCCTAACTCGTAAGAATTGGCTCTAAAGAGCATACTAGTAATACTCAGGTTACACCACTGAGTAATTTACATAACTGTTCAACCAGAACATGGTGTTTATGTAATGAACATATGTCTACAGTATAAAAGGGGGGCAGATAGACAAATCTTATTTCCTAAATACTGCGTTATATTTCCATGTAAATTGGTAATAAATTTAGGGACACTAATTACAGTGAATTTTTGGTATATTTGCCAATGATGCAATTATTTCACTTACCTTTGCTGAATAAGTACAGAGCTAAAAGATTAAATACATCCTAGTATATAATGAGATTAGTAAAACCCAAATTTTTGGGTTCACATGTTTTAACAGAAAAAGATAAATTTAAGTGTGAGACAGGAAGCATGGGAACAAAAGCATTTGCTAGTGGGATTCACAAGAAAGTAAAGGCTAAAGCTTAGACCCTGAGTGATTTGTAACAGGATATGTAAATGTTGGAAAGATACATTTCATGAAGGACTAAAGAATTTTGAGACCAGTAACTTTTTGTTTGTTAAATGAAATGTGCTCTAACTTGTTATGATTATTGTAGGATCTGGATTCCTTTTCCACATTAAAGCATCATGGATAAAGAGGATATAAAGGAGAAGCTTTCTTGTAGTACATAATGGGGGAAAGCATGCATGATATGTAGATTTGTGTGAAAATTATTTTTACATTGGAAAATGTAAAGACTAACATGAGCATGTTTGCATGGTAGTAATGTAATAAACTCTAATATCAACTAATTTTTCTTAGTTGACTATACTATGCATAACTTTTATTTTTTTTAGGTGCACATATGTAAATCCTGCGCAGGTCAATGAATTGGCAATTTTTTTCTTTTTGAACATACATAATAACGTACGTATTGATATGATCAGGTTAAGGAAAAGAAATTTAAAGAGTACTCTATATACATCTTATAAACCTTTGATAGTTTGGATTATTATATGACCTGGCCAGTCATGTGATAAAATATTTGAAACTGTCAGATATATTATAAGATGTATATGTTTAATAACCATGGAAGTGATGAATATGGATCCATTATATTATTAATAATTATATTATTAATAATAACTTTTTCTTTGAAAGATTATGAACTGTAAATATATAAGTTTAGGTTTGGTTAATCCTATTGTTGTGATATACAATATGAATTCAAGCTCAGAATTGTTTTTTATTCATAACAGGGAAAAAGTAATGTCCATGAGCCTTTGTTCTGAAATTGTCAGAAATCTAACCTATAGTACCATACTACTATAGTATCAATATCATTGTAGTCAAAACCTTGAACTGGTTTCCTACAGAGATGAGTAGTTCAGCAAGGGATTAGATAATTTAAGTATGAAATGTATCTAGAAAGATAGTTTTATAGAAATGTCATCCTTGAGGTATATTTCTAAGATGTGTTATTTGAACAACGGTCAACTTTTATGCAGACAGAATTTATTAAAGCATGGGGCAAATGCTGGGAATAGCATTTTATTTGAACATACAACTCCTATATCATACATGGATTTCATTTTAGTGTTCTTGAGGGTACATTTAACTGTGACTAATGTTTAAGGTGGTCTACAAAATGGAATACACTTATTTTGACTATGTACAGTTATTTGCTTTAATAACCGATATCTGATTTATTGGTTGGATACCTTTGGTTTTAAGAATGTCTTGAACATATGGGTTTTGGGATCAAATGACATGAGGTCACATAGTTGACCTTTGGTAATTAAAGCTCATGAGAACTGTGGGACATATGTTTTTTTTTTATGATACGTGTTCCGAATTAGTTTTGACTCCATTCTTATAAACATTAAGGAAAACAAGAAGAACTCAAGATAACCGTAAAGTGCTTTCTTTCATCAGAGAAAACAATTAACTTTGCTTCTTACAAACATGATATTTATAGGACAATGTATATTCTCACCACTATTTGCAAAAATAGGAGAACTGTTTGTTTCCATGTCTAATATATCTGCTGTGCAAAGTAAAATTAAAGCTAGGAATTAATTAAATACACATATTAATAAAGTTTCCCTTCACATGTAATTATACTGAATCCAGGATTTAGATATTGTTTACAACATTTTTAAGGAAAGGTTAAAATGGACAACTACTTTTTATATGGACTCATATGAATGTTTTATTTTATCCATTGGGAATGTGAATACATAGTTTATGTTTGTTAATATTTTGTTTTTTTGGTATTCACAAAAGGTTTAAGTGATTTCACTGTGGAGGACATTGTTTGAATGTGAGATGTATTTAATATACAGTATAATATCATATTCATGAGAATGGCATGGTAAGACAGTGATAGTAGTTTAGATTAAATAAATAAGTGCATCTTTTGCACTAGCTATAGATCGAGATGGATGGAATTCTGTGAGACTATGGAAGAGACAATCGACAATGGAAGAGGAGCACCATCGTTCAAGGAGAAATGCAAGTTCCAGAAGTAAAGTTGTTTGTAATACGGACTGTGATTCAGGATGACTTAACTGAAGGATATCAATAATTTCATGAAAAATTATTTTCATTCTGAACTATAAGAACTTTTTACAAAGTGTCTCAATCTTTTTAAATTTGCTTTTGTCTGGTTCCATTACTGAAAGTCTGCAGTTTTCCAAGAGCCTGCCAACGACTGTGGTGTTTATTGCTTATTCAAATCACACCTTCGTTTCACACTGTATGGACTAAAATATGATTGTTCTGTATTAGGGTAACTGCAAAGTGACCAGGGGCTTTAAAAAATGGCATTGATAATACATGTACTGGTGCAATTCCCTGATTCTATACAGATGATTCATGATTGATCAACTATGGAAGTCAAGGCTTACATCTGCCAGACCCAACTGGACCAAAGGGTCGTAGGAAGCCTCTGCATAGGCAAAGGACACACACATCTGTCATCAATCACAGGAGGAATGTTTGCCATATATTGTGTTGCAAAAGAAATGAAATGACTGTAACTTTGTGAAAGTGACTCCCAGAACAGAGTACTTGGCTCTTAATTTTCCATTTTTGATGTTTATGGATACATTTTATTGCAAGATCGTGAAAGGTGTGATAAAGAATTCAATGTCAACTGCAACTAAACACAGTGCTGTGAGTAAAGGCTGTAATGAAAGATTTTTAAATCCACATCAGGAGGACATGATTGAATAACTAGAAGATGGAACCAACTTTAGAATATAGATAGGATATTTTTAATTCTGGTGAACTATCACTACTTACCATCTCATTACATGATATTAAATCAATTATGTTATGTTATTTGCATCAGACTTTGGAAATATGAAAACATTTCTGGATGTCTTTTGGGATGTAGTTTGAAGGACTATGGGATAATATGTTCTTGGCAAGTCAAATGTGCAAAGGGGGATTTGTTAAATATTGGGTATTGGAAAAATGGTTATATTCCAGTATTGATTAAGTTTGAATATGTTTCATTTGTGCACTCATGACTTGTCATTCACACATCCTTCATACACTGGTTCCCATACTCTATTTATTCCCTAGGTCAAATGGATTAGGTTACAGGAAACGTATGGAATGTCTTATGGGTAGGCTGGGGGAGGTGTATCTCACAGATTTTGAATAAATTCCTGAACAAAGGGAAGTTCGCTCTGACACTGGACACAGACACACACACAGACACACACACAGACACACACTGACTCTCACATAATACAGACATACACAAAACTTTTATACAACATATTGATACATACATATTATTTTGGTAGGCTGTCAATAGAGCATTTGACTGGCTAGGTATTTGTTAATTTGTATGTATTTTCTGTAACACATTTTCTACACATTAAATATATTTAAATATCACCTTGGTGAGTTGTGTTTATCGACCATAGAACTTATACAAATTATTAATAAGACAATAGTTTCTAACAATGCAGTTCTGTAGTTCATACACAGCATTCACTCCATCATTCACAATTTTGGACTATCGCAATCAATACTTTATTACAACCCACCAACGCCAACAAGACTGACCCTCACGTACTATGAATGTATGCGATAAATCCCCTTAGTTGTAACAGTGCCCCTGCTGGCAGGACCTTATGTGAATCTAGGATGAGATAATAGGACTTTTGGGTTAACATTGACATGCGAGAGCCCATAAGGTATTAACAAAGGGAAATGTGGTGTCGTAGCTTGCGCAATATCTTTTCAAGGACTTTGGAACATCTTCCTTTTAGACTACCAATGGCGCGAAGTTCCTAATCAAGCTGGACAGAGACATCAACTATAAGTAGGAGTCCGGCAAGTGCAAGTCCCCCCTTCATCTTTCGGGAGTGTAAAGAGCTCACTATTTTAGATTCTAGGAGTTTTATTTTCACATATTAAAGTTAGTAAAGAGTCCCCGCCACTTAGCAAAAAATTGTTTAGGTATTTTTAATTGGGATAGGGATTTTGTAGGAAATAAAGTAATCTTTGGCATAATGGACAGCTTTAATAAGCCTGTATGTTTACAAACACGTGAGCCCCAGTGTCTTCCAAGGAATTTTTTATCTGGTTTTATTATTAGCTTTTTAATCAGCAGCCTCTGCACTTTGAATGTCTCAATTTGGTACCTATGGTCCATTTCCCTAGCAACAGTGATTAATTTGAATAAGAGACTTAAATTATGAATAGGGAGGAGGACCTGATAGAAAGTTCAGCCAGTTTCAAAATAGCAATAAGAATATATTTGTAGCTTTACAGAGCATTTGTTTTTTAGTGACAGGTCAGTGAATCCCATTTGAAAGCTAGGAGTCAGGGGGAAGGGGCAAAAACGATAGCAAAAACTATAATTAAATAAATAATTGAACAATTTAAAACTTGGCCATTCCTATAAACAGTAAATTGGACCCCTTCAAGCACAGCTGTCGTCCTTTACTCTGAAAAATAATATTTAACTTTGTTAATGACAAGGGTTAAGGCATTCCAAATTATGTATGTTACACTAGGGAAAGATATGACAAAGACCATCTGGCTCTGCAGTCACATTACACACAGCTACAGGCAATACTGGTAGAGTTGTCGCATGCTTGTATGTTTAGGTACAGGGCCTCAATTAGAATTGCTACTATTTTAAGGCACAACCAAGGCATGCAAACTGTGCTTAGATTTTAACCTTCTTTTTACAATAATACATACATTCATAGAACGATAGAAATGGCCAGATTTTGGAGATCAGCCCATTTTTATGTTAAATTTTTGGAAAAATGTTTATGTAAAATCAGGGAAAAACACCACTTAAATGCATTATAAATTGGTGGGACAACAAAATTTACAAAATGTGGGAACTATAAATACACTAGGGTACTCAAAACTGAAAAATAGAAACCAAGTAAGAGCAGCCAGAATGATGAGAACCACAGGCAGGTGCTAGGCGGGCAGACAGAAAATGGCACACGCACATGTAGAGTAGCGGCAGACAGAAATATGCCAAACATAACAGAGCACATGCAAAACAGAGTACGCACACACAGCAGAGTAGGGCAGGCATTGTAATGGTACATCAGAGGCAGATTAGTGCAGGGAAGAGTATTGTCATACAGGCAGATAGTGCAGGCACACACAGACAAAGTTGATGCAACACTACAGGGATGCAGAATATGGCAGCAGAGTATGACACACATGTCATGTGCTGCCATTGTTTGGTTTCCTGAGAATGCCTGTATGCAATGTGTGATGTTATGTATATAATATATCATGTGAATTCTTCTGTATTGTCTGAAAAGTAGAGTGATTGTGTTGTTGGCCCATTTAAGCTGTATTTTCTACTTCATCTGGCTTCCCCTTTATTACTCATTAGTAATGTTTCACATCAATGCTAATGCAATACCCAGAGACTTGGCCATATTGTTGGATTGCAGGATAGGATGTGTGGCCCTTTTTTCGGCTTTGTTATATATAACAAAATGCTGTAAGCTTTGTTTCATGGTGAAAAGATTTGATACCTTGGAATGCTGTCATATCTCTAAGGAGCCTAAGGAGAGGGCCTAATGTTAGGTTAAACAAGATAAGGGAGAGGAGGCACACCTCCGTTTATGTCTATTGAGTTGGTTATGGGTGCCATTGAATGAGTAGCTTAGTTTGAACATGAGTGTATAATTTTCCTGATGCAAGTAACTTGTACTACTCAATGTACCAGGGGGGTTTCAAAGGTGGTGGAGCTTCATCTACCATCTTCTAAATAAACAGGTACTTAAACTGGGGGATTTCCAGGTTTCCATAATCCGATCAAAAATCTGTGCCACTTGGACAGGACTGCCTATGACATGTAACAACACTGTAAATCTCTCAACATTTTTACCAGCAGTTCTATGTGGGCTCTCGACACAGTGGGATTAGCCTATCAGATGCTGATTAGGCTATCACATGCAATAACAGCTAACAATATCAGGCTTGCAATGACATCAACAACATGAATTATGTTTGAAATGTTTCTGGCATTTCTGCACTTGTAGCTTAGCTGCCCCCCCCTTCCTATTTTAGCTAGTGGTTAGCCCCAACTACCTTACTGGTTAAGCTCTCTTTCCTAGTGTCCTGGTATTGTCTGGAAGCTGCATCCTCCATATGTCTAAGGCCAACTTACTGATTGGCTAAACACTTTCCCATCATGCCCTGGTTACCAGGCTGTGGGAGGGAAGGTCGCTGTTGCAAGAGAAGGCAGTGAAGTGAACAGGATTTTATCTCGCATTCAGCTACAGCTCGACATAAGGACGTTTTCCCACGGTAGGGACACCACCAAATTCCCTTACCTCAAGGGTGTGGATCTTTACTATTAGCAGATGGATTGGGTTGTGCCTTTTGGTTTTAGGTTTTTAGTTAAATCCCCAATTTGCATATTTGCACACTGGAACAGCTTGTGTTGCAACAAAAAGCCAAAGGGCTGTCACACAACCCAATCTAAAAGCATCCATGTGCAGGTTGACCATACTACTATGCCCCCAGACATTGCATGTGTACTAAATCATGTTTTACTGTTTAAAGTGTGTATTAGTAATATCTCCAGTGAGACAAGCCTGGAATCAGTAACAAGTAACATGATTGTCAGATGCAGCTTTAGATCTGAGGTAAGGACAGCACAGATGCAGTAGAGGCACATATTAGGGGGAATGGGCATTTGTACTTAAGTCATGTTTTAATCGTGTTTAAAGTGTGTATAGTAACTTTCTCAGTAAGACAAGCTAGAATTAGTAACACTTTAGAGAAGGGCTTTCCAACCTGCAGATTGTAGCTTTAGTTGAACTACAAAGTGACCGTTGAAAACACTAGTGACAGTTACAAGATTGTCAGATGCACCTTTAGATCAGAGGTAAGGACAGCACAGATGCACTAGAGGCACATATTAGGGGAAATAGCATTGCATTTGTACTAAATCATGTTTTAATCACGTTTAAAGATGTATAGTAACTTTTTCAGTAAGACAAGCTGAAATCAGTAACACTTTGGAGAAGCGCTTTCCAACCTGCAGATTGTAGCTATAGTTGAACTACAAAGTGACAGTTGAAAACACTAGTAACAGTTACAAGATTGTCAGACGCAGCTTTAGATCAGAGGTAAGTGCAGCACAGATGCACTAGGAACACATATGATGGGAAATGATAATTAATTTGCACTAAATCAGGTTTTAATCATGTTGAAAGTTTGTAAAGCAACCTTTCTAGCAAGGTAAGATGGAGCCAGTAAGTGCAGCACAGACATGCTAGGGACACATTTTGTGGAAAATAATGCATGTGTACTTAATCAGGCTTAAATAATTTAGATTGGAATAGGCAGTACCAGTTTGTTTAGGAGGTTTTAGGTGCTTTTAAAGAATATATCAAACGTAACGGTTGCTATTAGTGATGACGGGCACCTAAGCAAAGTAACACTGGGCCCTGGTTCTAACATAGGGCAAGCAGAGTATGGCACACACAGGCAGCATGCAGCAGACAGTGTATGACACAGACAGGAAAGAACAAGCAGAGTATTGGCACATATAGGGTAGAATACTGCAGGCAGAGTATGGCACACACGGGTACAGTAGGGCGGGGCAGAATGTGGAACAGAACAGGCAGCATAGGGCTAGCAAAAATGATTGTAGCCATTATTGCCACCCTAATACCCCGTGTTGACTGTCGCTTGCATACAAAGCCTAGCTGGTGCTTTGTTAAAGGCTGTTTCATTTTTTCTGTTAGCTTTTAGCTTGTTATAGAATGGCTAGTTCTAAAACTATTTTGCTTTGGCCTTTTTTTTTTTTTCTTTTTTTATAGTTTTTGAAATATTTGCCTTCTTCTAACTTCCAGCTTTAAAATAGGGGTCACTGACTCCATATAAAAAACAAACGTTCTGTAAGGCTACACATTTATAGTTAATGCTACTTTTTATTACTTATCTTTCTGTTCAGTCCCTATCCGATTCATATTCCAGTATCTTATTCAAATCAATGCATGGTTGCTAGGGTAATTTGCATCCTAGCAACCAGATTGCTGAAATTGCAAACTGGAGCACTAGTGAATAAAAAGCTAAATAACTCAAAATAGAAAAGGATTGAAGGACAACTGTTATTGTTTTAGAATGCCACTCTCTACATCATACTTAATATACATTTAAAGGTGAAAACAACTAAAGCTGATGTCTCTAGGCCAGTATCTTAATAATTCTAAGGTTGACATTCAACTGGAATATTAGGTGGCAGGAGGTAATTTGCATGGGGTTTGTATTTGGTTTAGCGATTAGTGTATGCTTCCGTGAGGTCAATATTTATTTCACCTCTCTGGAACATTGCATTATAGACATTCCTTAATGGTGTATGATATGTGGGTTCAGTATTTTATAATATTCTGCTGTGTAACCATCTGGGCCTGGTGATTATGAGTGGCCAGTGCTTTTATTAGGTCTGATATATCTGCTGTCCATATTGGCAAATTTAACATCTCCCTCTGCATCTTGTGTATTTTTGTTAGTTTTATCAGGTCTTTAGGTGGTTCCTCAGCAGAGTATTTCACTACTCTCTAAATGCTGGTAATCAATTTAGGGTTGATACATGATTTGTTGGTCCCTGGAGTTTGCTATTTCAATATGTATTTAGCTTTGGAGTGTGATTTGGTTAACCAGCAAGCTCCCTGTTTAGTTTCCCCATCCCTAGAATTTCTATTTGGAATATTCCAGTTTATGTTTGGCTTGGGTTTGTATGTGGGTTTCTAACAATTGCTTAACCTCTATATGTTTTTCCTTTGATGCTCATCGCCCTCTGCATCTGATCTATTTTTGTTAGTTTTATCAGGTCTTTAGGTGGTTCCACAGCAGAGTATTTCATTACTCTCTAAATGCTGGTAATCAATATAGGGTTGTTGCATGATGCGTTGGTTCAATTTCAATATGTATTTAGCTTTGGAGTGTGTTAACCAGCATGCTCCCTGTTTCTTTTCCCATCTACAGAATTTATATTTGAAATATTCCAGTTTTTCTTTTGGCTTGGGTTTGTATGTGGGTTTCTAACAATTGCTTGACCTCTATATATTTTCCTTTTGATGCTGGGTTGTGATTTTTAATATAAATCTCATGGGCCTTTTTAGCATCTTCCATCATTAGACTAAAGGTAGAGTTTCCGTTTAGCTACATAGGTTATTTTGTTCTTCTGATGACTGCCCTCAAAATTGGGTCTTCCTGGTGATCTTTTCTCAATGGAGTTTTGCTAATGTTTTTTCCAGGAAGGTGGTTCAAAAAGGTTCAGATTGTGAGAGGTAGGTAGGAAAGTCCATTTTCTACATTGCATTATTGGTTTGGCTAAGTATTTGCTTATGTGTATTGCTGTAAGATCTGAAATTAGTAGAAGGAAGAGGCCTTTCTGTGTCAGTATGAATATTGTCTTTCCCTGGGGTCGAATAATTTCAGGAGATTCAGTAGAGTTAAATAGTTTTTGAGTTGGTATAGTTTTCCTGTAATCAGTCTATTATGTTTTGTAGGGGGTCCTGTCTTTCTGTGTCTGACTTACAGAGCAAGTTTGATGAGGGGTTTTCCATAGGTTCCTGCATGAGGCAAGTAAAAATGTCCCGATTTCAGATATTTAGTGCATATATGTTGGCTACCATGTATTTTTTGTCTGATATACATATAATATACAATATTAAATAGCGACTTATAATCAGGTCATACAATTTGTATGTCAGAGATGTGCAAATAAGAATGGCTGCTCCCTTTTGTTTGGATTTATAGAGAGCTGAGTGGAATTCATATAACCATGGCGCTTTAAGCACACTAGTATCTCCCGATTTCCAGAGGTTCTTTTATAAACATATTCTATTGAGTTTTAGTTTCTTGAGATTTGTTAATATCTTTATTCTTTTGATTGGTGAGGTCAACCAACCTACATTGCAAGAAATGTCTCATAGGTTGTTTGAACATGTGTAGTGTGTTGGTTGTGATGTTACCTGTATTCATCTGAGTGTTCTGTCATGAAGTCTTAGCTGTGCATTGCCAGGTATGCCCTGGCTCCACCCCGCCCTGCCCTTGATTTCCAGCCTCTGTGAACTTTCAGAACTTTTGTAGGTCAGGCTTCTGTACTAGAGACTGTAGAATTAAGAGAGAGATTGACATTATAACATCAATAACAATCATCTAATTACATATTTAAAATTCCAACATTTGCTCCTGTTTTCCAGTATCTATTCTGTTTGGTAGTGAGAATTTTCTACTCTGAAATTATCTACAGTAGAACCCACATTTTATATATTTCGGAGGACCAGAAAAACTTTAGGTATAATCTGGGACAATGGAAATTAGGGAAAGCAACTGATTGTTAACCCTTACATTATCTTTTAGTATGATAAAGAGTGATATTCTGAAACAAATTTTCAATTCAAACTGCAGAGATGCTGATTAAAAAGCTAAATAAATAAAACACCACAATATTTTTTATTATTTGTGGTGTTTTATTTATTTAGCGTTTTAATCAGCAGCTCTGCAGTTTGAATGTCTCAATTTGGTTACTATGGTCCATATTACCCTAGCAACCATGAATTAATTTGACACATATTAAAATGAGAGGACCTGAATAGAAAGTTCAGCCATCAAAGATAACAATAAGAATATATTTGTTGCTTTACAGAGCATTTGTTTTTTGGTGAGGTCAGTGACTTTCATTTGAAAGCTGGAAAGAGTCAGAAGGCAGATAATGCAAAAATATAAAAAGTAAATAATAACAACCAATTTAAAAGTTGGCCATTCTATAAAACACTAAAATTGGACCAGTTCAAGCACAGCTGTCTCCTTTACTCTGAAATACAATATTTACTTTGTTAATGACAAGGGTTACTAATTGCAAAATTAATGTTACACTAGGGAAAGCATATGCAAGGCCTCTCTGGCAGTCAAATACACAAGCTACAGCAATAAGTGACTTGTGCATGGCTGTATGAGGTACAGCCTAATTAGAATTGACTATTTACAGGCACAACCAAGGCATGCAACTGGTTAGCAGGTTAAACCTTTTTTTTCACTAATAATAATATTGATAGAAAACAAATGGCAAATCTTAGGATCACCATTTTCAAGTTAAAATTTGGAAAATGTTATGTAAAATCAGGGAAAACACCCACTTTAATGCATTATCAATTGGTGGGACAACAAAAAAAAGTCAAATGTGGGAAATATAAAATCAGGGTAATCAAAACTCAAAAAAAGAAAAAAGTAGGGTAGGCAGAATGTGGAACACAGGCAGTGTAGGGCAGACAGAAAATGGCACACACATGTAGAGTAGGGCAGACAGAATATGGAACATACAGAGCACATGAAAGCAGAGTACACACAGGCACAGGAGGGCAGCTGGTGGCAGATTAGCGCAAGCACAGTATTGTTCATACACGCAGAATAGTGCAGGCAGAGTATGGCGCACACAGGCAAAGTATAGCACATACAGGGAGAATATGGCAGGCAGATTATGACACACATGTGATGTGCTTGCCATTGTTTGGTTTCCTGTAGAATTTCCTGTATGCAATATGTCATGTTATATGCATATATATTATGTGAATTCTTCTGTATTTGTATGCTAAAGTAAGTGATTGTGTTGTTAGCCCATTTAAAGCTGTATTTTCTTCTCCATCTGGGTTTCCCTTTATTATTCATTAGACTTGGCCATATTGTTGGATGAAGGATAGGATGTGTGGCAGGCCCTGTTTCTGCTTTGTTAAATAAAACGAAATGCTGTAAGATTTGTTTCATGTGAACAGATTTTGATGCCTTGGAATGCTGTCATATCTCAAAGGAGCCTAAGGAGAGGGCATAATGTTAGGTTAAACAAAAGAAGGGAGAGGAGGCACACCTCAGTTTATGTCTATTGAGTTGGTCATGGTGCCATTGATGAGTAGCTTATTTTGAGTGTATACATTTTCTGATGCAATATGTGAAAGTGTCACCCAGCATTCCAATATGGAGTGCACTGAAGTAAAAGCCATAAAATGTTTTCAAATGCTGTCTCCGTGTCAAGGCTCAAAGGGAAGTCTCTACTTTCCTTGTCCCTAGCAAAAATTATTGTAGCCGTTATTGCCACCCTAATACCCCGTGTTGACTGTCGATTGCGTACAAAGCCTAGCTGGTGCTTTGTTAAAGGGGTGTTCATTTTTTCTGTTAACTTTTAACTGGTTATAGAACGGCTAGTTCTAAAACTATTTTGCTTTGGCCTTTATTTTTCCTTTTTTATAGTTTTTGAAACATTTGCCTTCTTCTAACTTCCAGCTTTAAAATAGGGGTCACTGACTCCATCTAAAAAACAAATGTTCTGTAAGGCTACACATTTATAGTTAATGCTACTTTTTATTACTTATCTTTCTGTTCAGTCCCTATCCGATTCATATTCCAGTATCTTATTCAAATCAGTGCAGGGTTGCTAGGGTAATTTGCATCCTAGCAACCAGATTGCTGAAATTGCAAAATGGAGCACTAGTGAATAAAAAGCTAAATAACTCAAAAATAGGAAAGGATTGAAGAACAACTGCTAATTGTTTTAGAATGCCACTCTCTACATCACACTTAATATACTTCTTAAGGTGAAAACAACTTGACAAGTTGATGTCTCTAGGCCAGTATCTTAATAATTTTAAGGTTGACATTCAACTGGAATATTAGGTGGCAGGAGGTCATTTGCATGGGGTTTGTATTCGGTTTGGCGATTAGTGTATGCTTCCGTGAGGTCAATATTTATTTCACCTCTCTCGAACATTGCATTATAGACATTACTTAATTGGTGTATGATATGTGGGTTCATTATTATATTCTGCTGTGTAACCATCTGGGCCTGGTGATTTATGAGTGGCCAGTGCTTTTATTAGGCCTGATATATCTGCTGTCCTTATTGGCAAATTAAACATCTCATTCTACATCTTGTGTATTTTTGTTAGTTGTATCAGGTCTTTAGGTGGTTCCTCAGCAGAGTATTTCACTACTCTCTAAATGCTGGTAATCAATTTAGGGTTGATGCATGATGTGTTGGTCCCTGGAGTTTGCTATTTCAATATGTATTTGGCTTTGGAGTGTGATTTGGTTTGGTTAACCAGCATGCTTCCTGTTTCGTTTCCCCATCTACAGAATTTATATTTGGAATATTCCAGTTTTTGTTTTGGCTTGGGTTTGTATGAGGGTTTCTAACAATTATTTAACCTCCATATATTTTTCTTTTGATGCGGGGTTCTAATATTAAATATAAATCTCATGGGCCATTTTAGCATCTTCCATCATTTGTATAAAGGTAGAGTCTTCTTTTAGCTACATAGGTTATTTTGCCCTTAAAATTGGGTCTTCCCAGAGATCTATTCTCAATGGAGTTTTGCCAATGTTTTTTCCAGGAAGGTGGTTCAAAAAGGTTCAGATTGTGAGAGGTAGGTAGGAAAGTCCATTGTCTACATTACATTATTGGTTTGGCTAAGTATTTGCTTATGTGTATTGGTGTATGATCTGAAATTAGTAGAAGGAAGAGACCTTTCTGTGTCAGTATGAATATTGTCTTTAATATATTTAATAATTTCAAGAGATTCAGCAGAGTTAAATAGTTTTTGAGGTGGTATACGTTTCCTGTAATAAGTCTATTATGTTTTCTAGGGGGTTCTGTCTTTGTGTGTCTTAGTTGGAGAACAAGTTTGGTGAGGAGGTTTCCACAGGTTTCTGCGTGAGGCAAGTAAAAATGTCCCGATTTCAGCTATTTAGTGCATATATGTTGGCTACCATGTATTTTTTGTCTGATATCTGATATACATATAATATACAATATTAAATAGCCACTTAAAACCGGGTCATACAATTTGTATGACAGAGATGTGCAAATAAGAATGGCTGCTCCCCTTTGTTTGGATTAATAGAGAGCTGATAGGAATCCACATATCCATGCCGCTTTAAGCACACTAGTATCTCCCGATTTCCAGAGGTTCTTTTAGAACAATATTCTATTGGGTTTTTGTTTCTTAAGATTTGTTAATACCTTTTTTCTTTTTATTGACGAGGTCAACCAACCTACATTCTAAGAAACTGTCCCATATGTTGTTTGAACATGTGTAGCATGTTGGTTGTGATGTTACCTGTATTCATCTGAGTGTTCTGTCATGAAGTCTTAGCTGTGCATTGTCAGGTAAGCCCTGGCTCCACCCCGCCCCGCAGTTGATATCCAGCCTCTGTGAACTTTCAGAACTTTTGTGGGTCAGGCTTCTGTATAAGAGACGGTAGAATTGAGAGAGAGAGATTGACATTATAACATCAGTAACAATCATCTAATTACATATTTACAATTCCAACATTTCCTGTTTTTCAGTATCGTAACATTTCAAGGACAGCTCATTCCTGTTCTGTTGGATAGTGAGAGTTTTCTTCTCTGAAATTAGATACAGTAGAACCGACATTTTACATTTTTAGGGGTACCAGAAAAACTTTAGGTATAATCGGGGACAATAGAAATTGGTGAAAGCAACTTATTCTTTCAAGGGGTTGTTAACCCTTACATCATCTTTTAGTATGATAAAGAGTGATATTCTGAAACAATTTTCAATTGGTTTTCATTTTTTATTGTTTGTGGTGTTTTATTTAGTTCGCTTTTTAATCAGCAGCTCTACAGTTTGAATGTCTCAATTTGGTTACTATTGTCCAAATTACCCTAGCAACCATGCATTAATTTGAAAAAGACATATATGAATAGGAGAGGACCTGAATAGAAAGTTGAGCAATCAAAAATAGCAATAAGAATACATTTGTAGCTTTACCGAGCATTTGTTTTTTGGTAAAGTCAGTGACTTTCATTTAAAATAGTCAGGAGACAGATAATGCAAAACTATAAAAAGTTAATAATAACAACCAATTTAAAAGTTGTCCATTTTATAAAACACTAAAATTGGACCCCTTCAAGCACAGCTGTCTCCTTTACTCTGAAATACAATATTTACTTTGTTAATGACAAGGGTTAAGAATTGCAAAATTAACGTTACACTAGGGAAAGCATATGCAAGGCCTCTTTGGCAGTCACATACACAAGTTACAGCAATAAGTGACTTGTGCATTGCTGTATGAGGTGCAGCCTAATTAGAATTGACTATTTACAGGCACAACCAAGGCATGGAACAGGTTAGCATTTTAAACCTCTTTTTTCACCAATAACAACATTCATAGAAAACAAATGAAAAAACTTAAATGCATTATAAATTGGTGAGACAACAAAAAAACATGTAAAATGTGAGAAATATAAAATCAGGGTACTCAAAATTGAAGTTTCGCTGTAGCTGTCTGATTTACTGTACACTTTCAAAGCTCTACTGGTTCTCTCTGTGTAAAACCAAGTGCTCCCTTGCTGTTTATGGGGTGCCGTTTGTCCCAAATACATTCTGTATACAAAACTATCCCTAATACACACAATGAATGTATCTCATGTTATATAAGAATTTGTGACCATACACAGAGAAAAAAAATATACAAAAGACCTATTTCTATTAAAGAATGAAAACAAAATCTGGTTAGTGCACAAAAGGATGTCATTATATCACAAACACCATTCTGTACAGTTTAACAAGCAATCTGTCTCACAAATGTATAACCTCCATGTAACGGACACACTTATGTGCAAAGTTACTTACAGAATGAATTATGTAAAAGCAAAGTTGGACATAATATATAATAGTGTAACTAACTAGTGCTTGTCAAGCTAGATTTGAATGACAAAATAGATATCTGTGACAGAAAGCAAGATTTTATAGCACAGGATTCATTCTTTCCACAAAATGACAGTTTTGTTCACAAAACAGATAAAATAACCATTCTGTGAAGCAACACTGTCAGTCACATTCCTGAACCAATAAGAACAAAGCTTATTGCCATATACAAACAAGATGAGAAGTGGCCAGCTCTGCTCCACATGGCTAAGGCAAAGTATCTGACCTGCTATAGAGTGTGCCCTCTAATGTCCCCTCTGCTGCATAGTAATAAACATGAACAAACCTTTCCTAAAAGAGCTGCTGTTAAACACTACAGGTTCATAAATGGGAGTTTTTACAAACGGCTGAGAAATATAATGCTGTACTTATAATGATTGTAGAAAATAAAAGTATGCAAAACATAAATATGATCATTTTAGGTGATATGGCTATTCTTATTGTAGTAACCTGCTTGTGTGGCCATTTTGGTTAAGGGCATTCCTGCTGTTTTGCCATTATCTTATGACTCACTCCTGTTCCTCTTCCTGTCTAAACTGAGAGCAATAATGGGACAGGCCACACCCACCTGCCATGTTCTATTAAATGTACCAGAAGTTACTGTGCTTGTCTGGCTGCTTTGCCTGACTCTCAGAGTCAGTTATAAGTTTTGTATATGATAGTTAGACTCCAATGTCTCCTCCTAGCTGTAATCTTGCACCAATTAGCTTGTAGTAGTCTCTTAATAATGTGCTTACCTATAGTTTAACTACTACATAATAGCTTTAGCCAGAGACTTGGGACTGATCATGTGCACACATACCTCCCAACTGTCCCTTTTTCAGAGGGACAGTCCCTCTTTTGACAGCTCAACCTGAGGTCCCTCATTTGTACTGGAAAGTCCCTCTTTTCTCTGCACTGAACAGCCAGAAAAAGAAACAAAATTTCTAACTTACAAGAAGTCATCTGTATTGTATTTCAATGTGGTAAACAAATTACTCACCACGTAAGGGAAGTGGCCCAGGTGCACTGCCCTGAGCCCTCAGCATAGGGGGCGGACAAACCGAAATGTAAAAAGGAGCAGGCACTCAATGTATGCAGACTTCCAGCAGGCACCAATTCAAATTGTAAAGATCTTTATTGTGTCCAAAATTTCTAACTTAATTGGCTTTTGGCAGAGAGGCCAGTAGAGCTAACAGGTGCAACTAAGATACTTTGTAACAATTTTGAGATAAAAAAATAAGTAATTTTAACAGTTTAGATAAGGAGAAATATTTTCAAACTTTTATAACCTGCCAAACTTTGTAAAATGAACATGGTAATTATGGGGTGTGGCCACAAAAATGGGTGTGGTCAAAAAAATTGCCGCGCTACATGACAAAAATTTTTTTGTCCCTCTTTTTACTTATTACCAAAATGTTGGGAGGTATGACCACGCATTCTGTATAGTATGATGTGTAGGTTATATGAGCAGCCACTCCTGAGTACTGTGTGTAAACAAAAGGGGGTCATTTAGGCAGGGGCAATTTTAGGGGATCATAATCTATTTATATAGAAGCAAGAAGCTATACAATGCTTTATATTTATTTATAACAAAAGACTCTAATGATGCCGTCCCCTTACCTGCCCAGTGCTTAACCCTTTCACATCAGAGTGGGTCAAGGGGGGCACAACACTAGAGCAGAGAGCACAACTGCGCCCATGTCACATGCATGTCCAGGGCCGCCAGCAGGGGGGGACAAGTGTTCCAGGCCTGAAGGGGGGCCCATAAGTGCTGCATTTTTCAAAGAGCCGGGTCCCCTTTAAGAGCGCCCAAGCCGTGCGGCCATTGCACATATTACCGAATGCGGAAGTGCCGAAAAGACGAAGCTGAAGTCCCGAAGCGGTGAAAAGACCCGAATTCACGAAAGGAGGTGAAGTTGAAGTCCTGAAGCCTTTTGTTTACCACAATACTCAGGAGTGGATGTTCATATAACCTACACATCATACTATACACAATGTGCGATGCACATGATCAGTCCCAAGTCGCTGGCTAAATCTATTATGTAGTAGTTGAACTATAGCTAAGCACATTATTAAGAGACTACTACAAGCTAATTGGTGCAAGATTACAGCTAGGAGGAGACATTGGAGTCTAACTATCATATACAAAACTTATAACTGACTCTAAGAGGCAGGCAAAGCAGCCAGACAAGCACAGTAACTTCTGGTACATTTAATAGAAGATGGCAGGTGGGTGTGGCCTGTCCCATTATTGCTCTCAGCTTAGACAGGAAGAGGAACAGGAGTGAGTCATAAAATAATGGCAAAACAGCAGGAATGCCCTTAACCAAAATGGCCACACAAACAGGTTACTACAATAAGAATAGCCATATCACTTAAAATGATCATATTTATGTTTTGCATACTTTTCTTTCTCTACAATCATTATAAGTGCAGCATTATATTTCTCAGCCATTTGTAAAAACTTCCATTTATGAACCTGTAGTGTTTAACAGCAGCTCTTTTAGGAAAGGTTTGTTCATGTTTATTACTATGCAGCACAGGGGACATTAGAGGGCGCCCTCTATAGCAGGTCAGATACTTTGCCTTAGCCATGTGGAGCAGAGCTGGCCACTTCTCATCTTGTTTGTATATAACAATAAGCTTTGTTCTTATTGGTTCAGGAATGTGACTGACAGTGTTGCTTCACAGAATGGTTATTTTATCTGTTTTGTGAAACAAAACTGTCATTTTGTGGAAAGAATGAATCCTGTGCTATAAAATCTTGCTTTCTGTCACAGATATCTATTTTGTCATTCAAATCTAGCTTGACAAGCACTAGTTAGTTACACTATTATATATTATGTCCAACTTTGTTTTACATAATTCATTCTATAAGTAACTTTGCACATTAGTGTGTCCGTTAAATGGAGGTTATACATTTGTGAGACAGATTGCTTGTTAAACTGTACAGAATGGAGTTTGTGATATAATGACATCATTTTGTGCACTAACCAGATTTTGTTTTCATTCTTTAATAGAAATAAGTCTTTTGTATATTATATTTATCTGTGTATGGTCATAAATACTTATATACCACGAGAGACATTCATTCTGTGTATTAGAGATAGTTTTGTGTACATAATGTATTTGGGACAAACGGCACGCCATAGCTGTTTGGGGGTTGGGGAAGACCATTCAAATGAATACATAGTTTTGCTGGGTATGTAAGAGAGAAGTGCATGTCATTTTGAAATAAGTATCTGCATATTGATGTGAATTCTGTCTCATCTGTGATACTTAGGCTGAGAAATCCGGAAAGACCTGTAGCTTATAGTCTTGTACCTGGACATCTCTTACTTTTCAATATGCCTGTAACATCAATTCTGCTATAACCGGGTGACTTCTTTTCCTATTCTAGGCTTGCTCACTCCCCAGCCTTTGTGCCCTTTCAATGCTGTTGTCAGATAACTGATACTGTAGGATCAGATAATTGCAGAGAATATTGATGTTAAACTTGGCCATGACTGTCAGACGTATTGATGCTGGTACCCCAATAAAACTTGCTTCTCCAAGATGTAGATTATTTATTGTATCACACAGTTAATTTAGTAATTGAGTCCATAGGCTGATCTGGTTTTCCGTTGTGTTAATTTGGTCCTCTACTTTATCTATTTTTTATAATGATTATATTCCTTGTAAGGTAAAAACCCTTTTACACTCACAAGCCAGAAGCTAAGCTCTTCGCTACTGTCCCGTCTGTTAGTGCACGCTCGACTGTAATGTGGGGAAGAAGGCATACCTCATTACGGAAGACAGACAGTAGTGCCTGTTCGCTCGGACCATGAAGGCTGAGGGGTATCACTGCTCTATTGAGGGGTAAAGCCAGGCTTTATCAATCAGGATGTCCCTCCCAACATGCAATGAGTTAAACACCTTGGCATTCTGTGCTTCTTCACTAGTATGCAGTTCTGTAGTTCATACACAGCATTCACTCCATCATCCACATTGATTCCGATCAATACTTTATACAACCCACACGCCACAACTGACCCTACTAGGTATGAATGTGATAGAATCCTTAGATTGTAAGCTCCCCCTGTGGGGCAGGGACTGATGTGAGTGATGTGAATGATGTAAACTTGCTGGAAACCACTGCGTAAAGTGTGTGTGTGTGTGTGAGCCAAAAGATAAACATATAACGGACCTAACTGTGAGTGAATGTGATAGGAAGCTTAGATTGTACGCTCCCGTGGGGCAGGGACAGATGTGAATGAAGTATAATTTGTGTAATGCACTGCGTAAAATGTGACGGCGCTAAAGAAATAAGAAAAGGAAGCCAGAAGACAAAGAAAATGATGTGATGGCGCTAAAGAAATAAGAAAAGGAAGCCAGAAGAAATGGGAAAATAATCAGAATGGCACGCCTGAAATACGGAAGGTAGGATTGTTTTTAATGATTATATACCTTGTAAGGTAAAAACCCTTTTACACTCACAAGCCAGAAGCTAAGCTCTTCGCTACTGTCCCGTCTGTTAGTGCACGCTCGACTGTAATGTGGGGAAGAAGGCATACCTCATTACGGAAGACAGACAGTAGTGCCTGTTCGCTCGGACCATGAAGGCTGAGGGGTATCACTGCTCTATTGAGGGGTAAAGCCAGGCTTTATCAATCAGGATGTCCCTCCCAACATGCAATGAGTTAAACACCTTGGCATTCTGTGCTTCTTCACTAGTATGCAGTTCTGTAGTTCATACACAGCATTCACTCCATCATCCACATTGATTCCGATCAATACTTTATAAAACCCACACGCCACAACTGACCCTACTAGGTATGAATGTGATAGAATCCTTAGATTGTAAGCTCCCCCTGTGGGGCAGGGACTGATGTGAATGATGTAAACTTGCTGGAAACCACTGCGTAAAGTGTGTGTGTGACCTAAAAGATAAACATATAACGGACCTAACTGTGAGTGAATGTGATAGGAAGCTTAGATTGTACGCTCCCGTGGGGCAGGGACAGATGAGAATGAAGTATAATTTGTGTAATGCACTCCGTAAAATTTGACGGCGCTAAAGAAATAAGAAAAGGAAGCCAGAAGACAAAGAAAATGATGTGATGGCGCTAAAGAAATAAGAAAAGGAAGCCAGAAGACATGGGAAAATAATCAAAATGGCACGCCTGAAGTACGGAAGGTAGGATTTTTTTCATGGATTATATACCTTTTAAGGTAAAAACCCTTTTACACTCACAAGCCAGAAGCTAAGCTCTTCGCTACTGTCCCGTCTGTTAGTGCACGCTCGACTGTAATGTGGGGAAGAAGGCATACCTCATTACGGAAGACAGACAGTAGTGCCTGTTCGCTCTGACCATGAAGGCTGAGGGGTATCACTGCTCTATTGAGGGGT
Organism: Xenopus laevis; assembly: GCF_017654675.1. Classification (NCBI taxonomy): domain Eukaryota; kingdom Metazoa; phylum Chordata; class Amphibia; order Anura; family Pipidae; genus Xenopus; species Xenopus laevis. The sequence continues at coordinate 29,452,198 of NC_054387.1, forward strand.
AAAGCCAGGCTTTATCAATCAGGATGTCCCTCCCAACATGCAATGAGTTAAACACCTTGGCATTCTGTGCTTCTTCACTAGTATGCAGTTCTGTAGTTCATACACAGCATTCACTCCATCATCCACATTGATTCCGATCAATACTTTATACAACCCACACGCCACAACTGACCCTACTAGGTATGAATGTGATAGAATCCTTAGATTGTAAGCTCCCCCTGTGGGGCAGGGACTGATGTGAATGATGTGAATGATGTAAACTTGCTGGAAACCACTGCGTAAAGTGTGTGTGTGAGCCAAAATATAAACATATAACGGACCTAACTGTGAGAGAATGTGATAAGAAGCTTAGATTGTAAGCTCCCGTGGGGCATGGACAGATGTGAATGAAGTATAATTTGTGTAATGCACTGCGTAAAATGTGATGGCGCTAAAGAAATAAGAAAAGGAAGCCAGAAGACAAAGAAAATGATGTGATGGCGCTAAAGAAATAAGAAAAGGAAGACAGAAGACATGGGAAAATAATCAGAATGGCATGCCTGAAGTACGGAAGGTCGGATTGTTTTTATGGATTATATACCTTTTAAGGTAAAAACCCTTTTACACTCACAAGCCAGAAGCTAAGCTCTTCGCTACTGTCCCGTCTGTTAGTGCACGCTCGACTGTAATGTGGGGAAGAAGGCATACCTCATTACGGAAGACAGACAGTAGTGCCTGTTCGCTCGGACCATGAAGGCTGAGGGGTATCACTGCTCTATTGAGGGGTAAAGCCAGGCTTTATCATCAGGATGTCCCTCCCAACATGCAATGAGTTAAACACCTTGGCATTCTGTGCTTCTTCAATAGTATGCAGTTCTGTCGTTCATACACAGCATTCACTCCATCATCCACATTGATTCCGATCAATACTTTATACAACCCACACGCCACAACTGACCCTACTAGGTATGAATGTGATAGAATCCTTAGATTGTAAGCTCCCCCTGTGGGGCAGGGACTGATGTGAATGATGTAAACTTGCTGGAAACCACTGCGTAAAGTGTGTGTGTGAGCCAAAAGATAAACATGTAACGGACCTAACTGTGAGAGAATGTGATAGGAAGCTTAGATTGTACGCTCCCGTGGGGCAGGGACAGATGTGAATGAAGTATAATTTGTGTAATGCACTGCGTAAAATGTGACGGCGCTAAAGAAATAAGAAAAGGAAGCCAGAAGACAAAGAAAATGATGTGATGGCGCTAAAGAAATAAGAAAAGGAAGCCAGAAGACATGGGAAAATAATCAGAATGGCACGCCTGAAGTACGGAAGGTAGGATTTTTTTTATGGATTATATACCTTTTAAGGTAAAAACCCTTTTACACTCACAAGCCAGAAGCTAAGCTCTTCGCTACTGTCCCGTCTGTTAGTGCACGCTCGACTGTAATGTGGGGAAGAAGGCATACCTCATTACGGAAGACAGACAGTAGTGCCTGTTCGCTCGGACCATGAGGGCTGAGGGGTATCACTGCTCTATTGAGGGGTAAAGCCAGGCTTTATCATCAGGATGTCCCTCCCAACATGCAATGAGTTAAACACCTTGGCATTCTGTGCTTCTTCACTAGTATGCAGTTCTGTAGTTCATACACAGCATTCACTCCATCATCCACAGTGATTCCGATCAATACTTTATACAACCCACACGCCAATACTGACCCTACTAGGTATGAATGTGATAGAATCCTTAGATTATAAACTCCCCCTGTGGGGCAGGGACTGATGTGAATGATGTAAACTTGCTGGAAACCACTGCGTAAAGTGCGTGTGTGAGCCAAAAGATAAACATATAACGGACCTAACTGTGAGTGAATGTGATAGGAAGCTTAGATTGTACGCTCCCGTGGGGCAGGGACAGATGTGAATGAAGTATAATTTGTGTAATGCACTGCGTAAAATGTGACGGCGCTAAAGAAATAAGAAAAGGAAGCCAGAAGACAAAGAAAATGATGTGATGGCGCTAAAGAAATAAGAAAAGGAAGCCAGAAGACATGGGAAAATAATCAGAATGGCACGCCTGAAGTACGGAAGGTAGGATTTTTTTTATGGATTATTTACCTTTTAAGGTAAAAACCCTTTTACACTCACAAGCCAGAAGCTAAGCTCTTCGCTACTGTCCCGTCTGTTAGTGCACGCTCGACTGTAATGTGGGGAAGAAGGCATACCTCATTACGGAAGACAGACAGTAGTGCCTGTTCGCTCGGACCATGAAGGCTGAGGGGTATCACTGCTCTATTGAGGGGTAAAGCCAGGCTTTATCAATCAGGATGTCCCTCCCAACATGCAATGAGTTAAACACCTTGGCATTCTGTGCTTCTTCACTAGTATGCAGTTCTGTAGTTCATACACAGCATTCACTCCATCATCCACATTGATTCCGATCAATACTTTATACAACCCACACGCCAATACTGACCCTACTAGGTATGAATGTGATAGAATCCTTAGATTGTAAGCTCCCCCTGTGGGGCAGGGACTGATGTGAATGATGTGAATGATGTAGACTTGCTGGAAACCACTGCGTAAAGTGTGTGTGTGAGCCAAACGATAAACATATAACGGACCTAACTGTGAGAGAATGTGATAGGAAGCTTAGATTGTAAGCTCCCGTGGGGCAGGGACAGATGTGAATGAAGTATAATTTGTGTAATGCACTGCGTAAAATGTGACGGCGCTAAAGAAATAAGAAAAGGAAGCCAGAAGACAAAGAAAATGATGTGATGGCGCTAAAGAAATAAGAAAAGGAAGACAGAAGACATGGGAAAATAATCAGAATGGCACGCCTGAAGTACGGAAGGTAGGATTTTTTTATGGATTATATACCTTTTAAGGTAAAAACCCTTTTACACTCACAAGCCAGAAGCTAAGCTCTTCGCTACTGTCCCGTCTGTTAGTGCACGCTCGACTGTAATGTGGGGAAGAAGGCATACCTCATTACGGAAGACAGACAGTAGTGCCTGTTCGCTCGGACCATGAAGGCTGAGGGGTATCACTGCTCTATTGAGGGGTAAAGCCAGGCTTTATCAATCAGGATGTCCCTCCCAACATGCAATGAGTTAAACACCTTGGCATTCTGTGCTTCTTCACTAGTATGCAGTTCTGTAGTTCATACACAGCATTCACTCCATCATCCACAGTGATTCCGATCAATACTTTATACAACCCACACGCCACAACTGACCCTACTAGGTATGAATGTGATAGAATCCTTAGATTGTAAGCTCCCCCTGTGGGGCAGGGACTGATGTGAATGATGTAAACTTGCTGGAAACCACTGCGTAAAGTGTGTGAGCCAAAAGATAAACATATAACGGACATAACTGTGAGTGAATGTGATAGGAAGCTTAGATTGTACGCTCCCGTGGGGCAGGGACAGATGTGAATGAAGTATAATTTGTGTAATGCACTGCGTAAAATGTGACGGCGCTAAAGAAATAAGAAAAGGAAGCCAGAAGACAAAGAAAATGATGTGATGGCGCTAAAGAAATAAGAAAAGGAAGCCAGAAGAAATGGGAAAATAATCAGAATGGCACGCCTGAAATACGGAAGGTAGGATTGTTTTTAATGATTATATACCTTGTAAGATAAAAACCCTTTTACACTCACAAGCCAGAAGCTAAGCTCTTCGCTACTGTCCCGTCTGTTAGTGCACGCTCGACTGTAATGTGGGGAAGAAGGCATACCTCATTACGGAAGACAGACAGTAGTGCCTGTTCGCTCGGACCATGAAGGCTGAGGGGTATCACTGCTCTATTGAGGGGTAAAGCCAGGCTTTATCAATCAGGATGTCCCTCCCAACATGCAATGAGTTAAACACCTTGGCATTCTGTGCTTCTTCACTAGTATGCAGTTCTGTAGTTCATACACAGCATTCACTCCATCATCCACATTGATTCCGATCAATACTTTATACAACCCACACGCCACAACTGACCCTACTAGGTATGAATGTGATAGAATCCTTAGATTGTAAGCTCCCCCTGTGGGGCAGGGACTGATGTGAATGATGTGAATGATGTAAACTTGCTGGAAACACTGCGTAAAGTGTGTGTGTGAGCCAAAAGATAAACATATAACGGACCTAACTGTGAGAGAATGTGATAGGAAGCTTAGATTGTAAGCTCCCGTGGGGCATGGACAGATGTGAATGAAGTATAATTTGTGTAATGCACTGCGTAAAATGTGATGGCGCTAAAGAAATAAGAAAAGGAAGCCAGAAGACAAAGAAAATGATGTGATGGCGCTAAAGAAATAAGAAAAGGAAGACAGAAGACATGGGAAAATAATCAGAATGGCATGCCTGAAGTACGGAAGGTCGGATTGTTTTTATGGATTATATACCTTTTAAGGTAAAAACCCTTTTACACTCACAAGCCAGAAGCTAAGCTCTTCGCTACTGTCCCGTCTGTTAGTGCACGCTCGACTGTAATGTGGGGAAGAAGGCATACCTCATTACGGAAGACAGACAGTAGTGCCTGTTCGCTCGGACCATGAAGGCTGAGGGGTATCACTGCTCTATTGAGGGGTAAAGCCAGGCTTTATCATCAGGATGTCCCTCCCAACATGCAATGAGTTAAACACCTTGGCATTCTGTGCTTCTTCACTAGTATGCAGTTCTGTAGTTCATACACAGCATTCACTCCATCATCCACATTGATTCCGATCAATACTTTATACAACCCACACGCCACAACTGACCCTACTAGGTATGAATGTGATAGAATCCTGCGATTGTAAGCTCCCCCTGTGGGGCAGGGACTGATGTGAATGATGTAAACTTGCTGGAAACCACTGCGTAAAGTGTGTGTGTGAGCCAAAAGATAAACATATAACGGACCTAACTGTGAGAGAATGTGATAGGAAGCTTAGATTGTACGCTCCCGTGGGGCAGGGACAGATGTGAATGAAGTATAATTTGTGTAATGCACTGCGTAAAATGTGACGGCGCTAAAGAAATAAGAAAAGGAAGCCAGAAGACAAAGAAAATGATGTGATGGCGCTAAAGAAATAAGAAAAGGAAGCCAGAAGACATGGGAAAATAATCAGAATGGCACGCCTGAAGTACGGAAGGTAGGATTTTTTTTATGGATTATATACCTTTTAAGGTAAAAACCCTTTTACACTCACAAGCCAGAAGCTAAGCTCTTCGCTACTGTCCCGTCTGTTAGTGCACGCTCGACTGTAATGTGGGGAAGAAGGCATACCTCATTACGGAAGACAGACAGTAGTGCCTGTTCGCTCGGACCATGAAGGCTGAGGGGTATCACTGCTCTATTGAGGGGTAAAGCCAGGCTTTATCAATCAGGATGTCCCTCCCAACATGCAATGAGTTAAACACCTTGGCATTCTGTGCTTCTTCACTAGTATGCAGTTCTGTAGTTCATACACAGCATTCACTCCATCATCCACAGTGATTCCGATCAATACTTTATACAACCCACACGCCAATACTGACCCTACTAGGTATGAATGTGATAGAATCCTTAGATTGTAAGCTCCCCCTGTGGGGCAGGGACTGATGTGAATGATGTGAATGATGTAAACTTGCTGGAAACCACTGCGTAAAGTGTGTGTGTGAGCCAAAAGATAAACATATAACGGACCTAACTGTGAGAGAATGTGATAGGAAGCTTAGATTGTAAGCTCCCGTGGGGCAGGGACAGATGTGAATGAAGTATAATTTGTGTAATGCACTGCGTAAAATGTGACGGCGCTAAAGAAATAAGAAAAGGAAGCCAGAAGACAAAGAAAATGATGTGATGGCGCTAAAGAAATAAGAAAAGGAAGACAGAAGACATGGGAAAATAATCAGAATGGCACGCCTGAAGTACGGAAGGTAGGATTTTTTTTATGGATTATATACCTTTTAAGGTAAAAACCCTTTTACACTCACAAGCCAGAAGCTAAGCTCTTCGCTACTGTCCCGTCTGTTAGTGCACGCTCGACTGTAATGTGGGGAAGAAGGCATACCTCATTACGGAAGACAGACAGTAGTGCCTGTTCGCTCGGACCATGAAGGCTGAGGGGTATCACTGCTCTATTGAGGGGTAAAGCCAGGCTTTATCAATCAGGATGTCCCTCCCAACATGCAATGAGTTAAACACCTTGGCATTCTGTGCTTCTTCACTAGTATGCAGTTCTGTAGTTCATACACAGCATTCACTCCATCATCCACAGTGATTCCGATCAATACTTTATACAACCCACACGCCAATACTGACCCTACTAGGTATGAATGTGATAGAATCCTTAGATTGTAAGCTCCCCCTGTGGGGCAGGGACTGATGTGAATGATGTAAACTTGCTGGAAACCACTGCGTAAAGTGTGTGTGTGACTTAAAAGATAAACATATAACGGACCTAACTGTGAGTGAATGTGATAGGAAGCTTAGATTGTACGCTCCCGTGGGGCAGGGACAGATGTGAATGAAGTATAATTTGTGTAATGCACTCCGTAAAATGTGACGGCGCTAAAGAAATAAGAAAAGGAAGCCAGAAGACAAAGAAAATGATGTGATGGCGCTAAAGAAATAAGAAAAGGAAGCCAGAAGACATGGGAAAATAATCAGAATGGCACGCCTGAAGTACGGAAGGTAGGATTTTTTTCATGGATTATATACCTTTTAAGGTAAAAACCCTTTTACACTCACAAGCCAGAAGCTAAGCTCTTCGCTACTGTCCCGTCTGTTAGTGCACGCTCGACTGTAATGTGGGGAAGAAGGCATACCTCATTACGGAAGACAGACAGTAGTGCCTGTTCGCTCGGACCATGAAGGCTGAGGGGTATCACTGCTCTATTGAGGGGTAAAGCCAGGCTTTATCAATCAGGATGTCCCTCCCAACATGCAATGAGTTAAACACCTTGGCATTCTGTGCTTCTTCACTAGTATGCAGTTCTGTAGTTCATACACAGCATTCACTCCATCATCCACAGTGATTCCGATCAATACTTTATACAACCCACACGCCAATACTGACCCTACTAGGTATGAATGTGATAGAATCCTTAGATTGTAAGCTCCCCCTGTGGGGCAGGGACTGATGTGAATGATGTAAACTTGCTGGAAACCACTGCGTAAAGTGTGTGAGCCAAAAGATAAACATATAACGGACCTAACTGTGAATGAATGTGATAGGAAGCTTAGATTGTACGCTCCCGTGGGGCAGGGACAGATGTGAATGAAGTATAATTTGTGTAATGCACTGCGTAAAATGTGACGGCGCTAAAGAAATAAGAAAAGGAAGCCAGAAGACAAAGAAAATTATGTGATGGCGCTAAAGAAATAAGAAAAGGAAGCCAGAAGAAATGGGAAAATAATCAGAATGGCACGCCTGAAATACGGAAGGTAGGATTGTTTTTAATGATTATATACCTTGTAAGGTAAAAACCCTTTTACACTCACAAGCCAGAAGCTAAGCTCTTCGCTACTGTCCCGTCTGTTAGTGCACGCTCGACTGTAATGTGGGGAAGAAGGCATACCTCATTACGGAAGACAGACAGTAGTGCCTGTTCGCTCGGACCATGAAGGCTGAGGGGTATCACTGCTCTATTGAGGGGTAAAGCCAGGCTTTATCAATCAGGATGTCCCTCCCAACATGCAATGAGTTAAACACCTTGGCATTCTGTGCTTCTTCACTAGTATGCAGTTCTGTAGTTCATACACAGCATTCACTCCATCATCCACATTGATTCCGATCAATACTTTATACAACCCACACGCCACAACTGACCCTACTAGGTATGAATGTGATAGAATCCTTAGATTGTAAGCTCCCCCTGTGGGGCAGGGACTGATGTGAATGATGTAAACTTGCTGGAAACCACTGCGTAAAGTGTGTGTGTGAGCCAAAAGATAAACATATAACGGACCTAACTGTGAGTGAATGTGATAGGAAGCTTAGATTGTACGCTCCCGTGGGGCAGGGACAGATGTGAATGAAGTATAATTTGTGTAATGCACTGCGTAAAATGTGACGGCGCTAAAGAAATAAGAAAAGGAAGCCAGAAGACAAAGAAAATGATGTGATGGCGCTAAAGAAATAAGAAAAGGAAGCCAGAAGACATGGGAAAATAATCAGAATGGCACGCCTGAAGTACGGAAGGTAGGATTTTTTTTATGGATTATATACCTTTTAAGGTAAAAACCCTTTTACACTCACAAGCCAGAAGCTAAGCTCTTCGCTACTGTCCCGTCTGTTAGTGCACGCTCGACTGTAATGTGGGGAAGAAGGCATACCTCATTACGGAAGACAGACAGTAGTGCCTGTTCGCTCGGACCATGAAGGCTGAGGGGTATCACTGCTCTATTGAGGGGTAAAGCCAGGCTTTATCAATCAGGATGTCCCTCCCAACATGCAATGAGTTAAACACCTTGGCATTCTGTGCTTCTTCACTAGTATGCAGTTCTGTAGTTCATACACAGCATTCACTCCATCATCCACATTGATTCCGATCAATACTTTATACAACCCACACGCCACAACTGACCCTACTAGGTATGAATGTGATAGAATCCTTAGATTGTAAGCTCCCCCTGTGGGGCAGGGACTGATGTGAATGATGTAAACTTGCTGGAAACCACTGCGTAAAGTGTGTGTGTGAGCCAAAAGATAAACATATAACGGACCTAACTGTGAGTGAATGTGATAGGAAGCTTAGATTGTACGCTCCCGTGGGGCAGGGACAGATGTGAATGAAGTATAATTTGTGTAATGCACTGCGTAAAATGTGACGGCGCTAAAGAAATAAGAAAAGGAAGCCAGAAGACAAAGAAAATGATGTGATGGCGCTAAAGAAATAAGAAAAGGAAGCCAGAAGACATGGGAAAATAATCAGAATGGCACGCCTGAAGTACGGAAGGTAGGATTTTTTTTATGGATTATATACCTTTTAAGGTAAAAACCCTTTTACACTCACAAGCCAGAAGCTAAGCTCTTCGCTACTGTCCCGTCTGTTAGTGCACGCTCGACTGTAATGTGGGGAAGAAGGCATACCTCATTACGGAAGACAGACAGTAGTGCCTGTTCGCTCGGACCATGAAGGCTGAGGGGTATCACTGCTCTATTGAGGGGTAAAGCCAGGCTTTATCAATCAGGATGTCCCTCCCAACATGCAATGAGTTAAACACCTTGGCATTCTGTGCTTCTTCACTAGTATGCAGTTCTGTAGTTCATACACAGCATTCACTCCATCATCCACAGTGATTCCGATCAATACTTTATACAACCCACACGCCAATACTGACCCTACTAGGTATGAATGTGATAGAATCCTTAGATTGTAAGCTCCCCCTGTGGGGCAGGGACTGATGTGAATGATGTAAACTTGCTGGAAACCACTGCGTAAAGTGTGTGTGAGCCAAAAGATAAACATATAACGGACCTAACTGTGAGTGAATGTGATAGGAAGCTTAGATTGTACGCTCCCGTGGGGCAGGGACAGATGTGAATGAAGTATAATTTGTGTAATGCACTGCGTAAAATGTGACGGCGCTAAAGAAATAAGAAAAGGAAGCCAGAAGACAAAGAAAATGATGTGATGGCGCTAAAGAAATAAGAAAAGGAAGCCAGAAGACATGGGAAAATAATCAGAATGGCACGCCTGAAGTACGGAAGGTAGGATTTTTTTAATGGATTATATACCTTTTAAGGTAAAAACCCTTTTACACTCACAAGCCAGAAGCTAAGCTCTTCGCTACTGTCCCGTCTGTTAGTGCACGCTCGACTGTAATGTGGGGAAGAAGGCATACCTCATTACGGAAGACAGACAGTAGTGCCTGTTCGCTCGGACCATGAAGGCTGAGGGGTATCACTGCTCTATTGAGGGGTAAAGCCAGGCTTTATCAATCAGGATGTCCCTCCCAACATGCAATGAGTTAAACACCTTGGCATTCTGTGCTTCTTCACTAGTATGCAGTTCTGTAGTTCATACACAGCATTCACTCCATCATCCACATTGATTCCGATCAATACTTTATACAACCCACACGCCAAACTGACCCTACTAGGTATGAATGTGATAGAATCCTTAGATTGTAAGCTCCCCCTGTGGGGCAGGGACTGATGTGAATGATGTAAACTTGCTGGAAACCACTGCGTAAAGTGTGTGTGTGAGCCAAAAGATAAACATATAACGGACCTAACTGTGAGTGAATGTGATAGGAAGCTTAGATTGTACGCTCCCGTGGGGCAGGGACAGATGTGAATGAAGTATAATTTGTGTAATGCACTGCGTAAAATGTGACGGCGCTAAAGAAATAAGAAAAGGAAGCCAGAAGACAAAGAAAATGATGTGATGGCGCTAAAGAAATAAGAAAAGGAAGCCAGAAGACATGGGAAAATAATCAGAATGGCACGCCTGAAGTACGGAAGGTAGGATTTTTTTTATGGATTATATACCTTTTAAGGTAAAAACCCTTTTACACTCACAAGCCAGAAGCTAAGCTCTTCGCTACTGTCCCGTCTGTTAGTGCACGCTCGACTGTAATGTGGGGAAGAAGGCATACCTCATTACGGAAGACAGACAGTAGTGCCTGTTCGCTCGGACCATGAAGGCTGAGGGGTATCACTGCTCTATTGAGGGGTAAAGCCAGGCTTTATCAATCAGGATGTCCCTCCCAACATGCAATGAGTTAAACACCTTGGCATTCTGTGCTTCTTCACTAGTATGCAGTTCTGTAGTTCATACACAGCATTCACTCCATCATCCACATTGATTCCGATCAATACTTTATACAACCCACACGCCACAACTGACCCTACTAGGTATGAATGTGATAGAATCCTTAGATTGTAAGCTCCCCCTGTGGGGCAGGGACTGATGTGAATGATGTAAACTTGCTGGAAACCACTGCGTAAAGTGTGTGTGTGAGCCAAAAGATAAACATATAACGGACCTAACTGTGAGTGAATGTGATAGGAAGCTTAGATTGTACGCTCCCGTGGGGCAGGGACAGATGTGAATGAAGTATAATTTGTGTAATGCACTGCGTAAAATGTGACGGCGCTAAAGAAATAAGAAAAGGAAGCCAGAAGACAAAGAAAATGATGTGATGGCGCTAAAGAAATAAGAAAAGGAAGCCAGAAGACATGGGAAAATAATCAGAATGGCACGCCTGAAGTACGGAAGGTAGGATTTTTTTATGGATTATATACCTTTTAAGGTAAAAACCCTTTTACACTCACAAGCCAGAAGCTAAGCTCTTCGCTACTGTCCCGTCTGTTAGTGCACGCTCGACTGTAATGTGGGGAAGAAGGCATACCTCATTACGGAAGACAGACAGTAGTGCCTGTTCGCTCGGACCATGAAGGCTGAGGGGTATCACTGCTCTATTGAGGGGTAAAGCCAGGCTTTATCAATCAGGATGTCCCTCCCAACATGCAATGAGTTAAACACCTTGGCATTCTGTGCTTCTTCACTAGTATGCAGTTCTGTAGTTCATACACAGCATTCACTCCATCATCCACAGTGATTCCGATCAATACTTTATACAACCCACACGCCAATACTGACCCTACTAGGTATGAATGTGATAGAATCCTTAGATTGTAAGCTCCCCCTGTGGGGCAGGGACTGATGTGAATGATGTAAACTTGCTGGAAACCACTGCGTAAAGTGTGTGTGAGCCAAAAGATAAACATATAACGGACCTAACTGTGAGTGAATGTGATAGGAAGCTTAGATTGTACGCTCCCGTGGGGCAGGGACAGATGTGAATGAAGTATAATTTGTGTAATGCACTGCGTAAAATGTGACGGCGCTAAAGAAATAAGAAAAGGAAGCCAGAAGACAAAGAAAATGATGTGATGGCGCTAAAGAAATAAGAAAAGGAAGCCAGAAGACATGGGAAAATAATCAGAATGGCACGCCTGAAGTACGGAAGGTAGGATTTTTTTATGGATTATATACCTTTTAAGGTAAAAACCCTTTTACACTCACAAGCCAGAAGCTAAGCTCTTCGCTACTGTCCCGTCTGTTAGTGCACGCTCGACTGTAATGTGGGGAAGAAGGCATACCTCATTACGGAAGACAGACAGTAGTGCCTGTTCGCTCGGACCATGAAGGCTGAGGGGTATCACTGCTCTATTGAGGGGTAAAGCCAGGCTTTATCAATCAGGATGTCCCTCCCAACATGCAATGAGTTAAACACCTTGGCATTCTGTGCTTCTTCACTAGTATGCAGTTCTGTAGTTCATACACAGCATTCACTCCATCATCCACAGTGATTCCGATCAATACTTTATACAACCCACACGCCAATACTGACCCTACTAGGTATGAATGTGATAGAATCCTTAGATTGTAAGCTCCCCCTGTGGGGCAGGGACTGATGTGAATGATGTAAACTTGCTGGAAACCACTGCGTAAAGTGTGTGTGTGAGCCAAAAGATAAACATATAACGGACCTAACTGTGAGTGAATGTGATAGGAAGCTTAGATTGTACGCTCCCGTGGGGCAGGGACAGATGTGAATGAAGTATAATTTGTGTAATGCACTGCGTAAAATGTGACGGCGCTAAAGAAATAAGAAAAGGAAGCCAGAAGACAAAGAAAATGATGTGATGGCGCTAAAGAAATAAGAAAAGGAAGCCAGAAGACATGGGAAAATAATCAGAATGGCACGCCTGAAGTACGGAAGGTAGGATTTTTTTTATGGATTATATACCTTTTAAGGTAAAAACCCTTTTACACTCACAAGCCAGAAGCTAAGCTCTTCGCTACTGTCCCGTCTGTTAGTGCACGCTCGACTGTAATGTGGGGAAGAAGGCATACCTCATTACGGAAGACAGACAGTAGTGCCTGTTCGCTCGGACCATGAAGGCTGAGGGGTATCACTGCTCTATTGAGGGGTAAAGCCAGGCTTTATCAATCAGGATGTCCCTCCCAACATGCAATGAGTTAAACACCTTGGCATTCTGTGCTTCTTCACTAGTATGCAGTTCTGTAGTTCATACACAGCATTCACTCCATCATCCACAGTGATTCCGATCAATACTTTATACAACCCACACGCCAATACTGACCCTACTAGGTATGAATGTGATAGAATCCTTAGATTGTAAGCTCCCCCTGTGGGGCAGGGACTGATGTGAATGATGTAAACTTGCTGGAAACCACTGCGTAAAGTGTGTGTGTGAGCCAAAAGATAAACATATAACGGACCTAACTGTGAGTGAATGTGATAGGAAGCTTAGATTGTACGCTCCCGTGGGGCAGGGACAGATGTGAATGAAGTATAATTTGTGTAATGCACTGCGTAAAATGTGACGGCGCTAAAGAAATAAGAAAAGGAAGCCAGAAGACAAAGAAAATGATGTGATGGCGCTAAAGAAATAAGAAAAGGAAGCCAGAAGACATGGGAAAATAATCAGAATGGCACGCCTGAAGTACGGAAGGTAGGATTTTTTTATGGATTATATACCTTTTAAGGTAAAAACCCTTTTACACTCACAAGCCAGAAGCTAAGCTCTTCGCTACTGTCCCGTCTGTTAGTGCACGCTCGACTGTAATGTGGGGAAGAAGGCATACCTCATTACGGAAGACAGACAGTAGTGCCTGTTCGCTCGGACCATGAAGGCTGAGGGGTATCACTGCTCTATTGAGGGGTAAAGCCAGGCTTTATCAATCAGGATGTCCCTCCCAACATGCAATGAGTTAAACACCTTGGCATTCTGTGCTTCTTCACTAGTATGCAGTTCTGTAGTTCATACACAGCATTCACTCCATCATCCACATTGATTCCGATCAATACTTTATACAACCCACACGCCAATACTGACCCTACTAGGTATGAATGTGATAGAATCCTTAGATTGTAAGCTCCCCCTGTGGGGCAGGGACTGATGTGAATGATGTAAACTTGCTGGAAACCACTGCGTAAAGTGTGTGTGTGAGCCAAAAGATAAACATATAACGGACCTAACTGTGAGAGAATGTGATAGGAAGCTTAGATTGTACGCTCCCGTGGGGCAGGGACAGATGTGAATGAAGTATAATTTGTGTAATGCACTGCGTAAAATGTGACGGCGCTAAAGAAATAAGAAAAGGAAGCCAGAAGACAAAGAAAATGATGTGATGGCGCTAAAGAAATAAGAAAAGGAAGCCAGAAGACATGGGAAAATAATCAGAATGGCACGCCTGAAGTACGGAAGGTAGGATTTTTTTTATGGATTATATACCTTTTAAGGTAAAAACCCTTTTACACTCACAAGCCAGAAGCTAAGCTCTTCGCTACTGTCCCGTCTGTTAGTGCACGCTCGACTGTAATGTGGGGAAGAAGGCATACCTCATTACGGAAGACAGACAGTAGTGCCTGTTCGCTCGGACCATGAAGGCTGAGGGGTATCACTGCTCTATTGAGGGGTAAAGCCAGGCTTTATCAATCAGGATGTCCCTCCCAACATGCAATGAGTTAAACACCTTGGCATTCTGTGCTTCTTCACTAGTATGCAGTTCTGTAGTTCATACACAGCATTCACTCCATCATCCACAGTGATTCCGATCAATACTTTATACAACCCACACGCCAATACTGACCCTACTAGGTATGAATGTGATAGAATCCTTAGATTGTAAGCTCCCCCTGTGGGGCAGGGACTGATGTGAATGATGTAAACTTGCTGGAAACCACTGCGTAAAGTGTGTGTGAGCCAAAAGATAAACATATAACGGACCTAACTGTGAGAGAATGTGATAGGAAGCTTAGATTGTACGCTCCCGTGGGGCAGGGACAGATGTGAATGAAGTATAATTTGTGTAATGCACTGCGTAAAATGTGACGGCGCTAAAGAAATAAGAAAAGGAAGCCAGAAGACAAAGAAAATGATGTGATGGCGCTAAAGAAATAAGAAAAGGAAGCCAGAAGACATGGGAAAATAATCAGAATGGCACGCCTGAAGTACGGAAGGTAGGATTTTTTTCATGGATTATATACCTTTTAAGGTAAAAACCCTTTTACACTCACAAGCCAGAAGCTAAGCTCTTCGCTACTGTCCCGTCTGTTAGTGCACGCTCGACTGTAATGTGGGGAAGAAGGCATACCTCATTACGGAAGACAGACAGTAGTGCCTGTTCGCTCGGACCATGAAGGCTGAGGGGTATCACTGCTCTATTGAGGGGTAAAGCCAGGCTTTATCAATCAGGATGTCCCTCCCAACATGCAATGAGTTAAACACCTTGGCATTCTGTGCTTCTTCACTAGTATGCAGTTCTGTAGTTCATACACAGCATTCACTCCATCATCCACATTGATTCCGATCAATACTTTATACAACCCACACGCCAATACTGACCCTACTAGGTATGAATGTGATAGAATCCTTAGATTGTAAGCTCCCCCTGTGGGGCAGGGACTGATGTGAATGATGTAAACTTGCTGGAAACCACTGCGTAAAGTGTGTGTGTGAGCCAAAAGATAAACATATAACGGACCTAACTGTGAGAGAATGTGATAGGAAGCTTAGATTGTACGCTCCCGTGGGGCAGGGACAGATGTGAATGAAGTATAATTTGTGTAATGCACTGCGTAAAATGTGACGGCGCTAAAGAAATAAGAAAAGGAAGCCAGAAGACAAAGAAAATGATGTGATGGCGCTAAAGAAATAAGAAAAGGAAGCCAGAAGACATGGGAAAATAATCAGAATGGCACGCCTGAAGTACGGAAGGTAGGATTTTTTTTATGGATTATATACCTTTTAAGGTAAAAACCCTTTTACACTCACAAGCCAGAAGCTAAGCTCTTCGCTACTGTCCCGTCTGTTAGTGCACGCTCGACTGTAATGTGGGGAAGAAGGCATACCTCATTACGGAAGACAGACAGTAGTGCCTGTTCGCTCGGACCATGAAGGCTGAGGGGTATCACTGCTCTATTGAGGGGTAAAGCCAGGCTTTATCAATCAGGATGTCCCTCCCAACATGCAATGAGTTAAACACCTTGGCATTCTGTGCTTCTTCACTAGTATGCAGTTCTGTAGTTCATACACAGCATTCACTCCATCATCCACAGTGATTCCGATCAATACTTTATACAACCCACACGCCAATACTGACCCTACTAGGTATGAATGTGATAGAATCCTTAGATTGTAAGCTCCCCCTGTGGGGCAGGGACTGATGTGAATGATGTAAACTTGCTGGAAACCACTGCGTAAAGTGTGTGTGTGAGCCAAAAGATAAACATATAACGGACCTAACTGTGAGAGAATGTGATAGGAAGCTTAGATTGTACGCTCCCGTGGGGCAGGGACAGATGTGAATGAAGTATAATTTGTGTAATGCACTGCGTAAAATGTGACGGCGCTAAAGAAATAAGAAAAGGAAGCCAGAAGACAAAGAAAATGATGTGATGGCGCTAAAGAAATAAGAAAAGGAAGCCAGAAGACATGGGAAAATAATCAGAATGGCACGCCTGAAGTACGGAAGGTAGGATTTTTTTTATGGATTATATACCTTTTAAGGTAAAAACCCTTTTACACTCACAAGCCAGAAGCTAAGCTCTTCGCTACTGTCCCGTCTGTTAGTGCACGCTCGACTGTAATGTGGGGAAGAAGGCATACCTCATTACGGAAGACAGACAGTAGTGCCTGTTCGCTCGGACCATGAAGGCTGAGGGGTATCACTGCTCTATTGAGGGGTAAAGCCAGGCTTTATCAATCAGGATGTCCCTCCCAACATGCAATGAGTTAAACACCTTGGCATTCTGTGCTTCTTCACTAGTATGCAGTTCTGTAGTTCATACACAGCATTCACTCCATCATCCACAGTGATTCCGATCAATACTTTATACAACCCACACGCCAATACTGACCCTACTAGGTATGAATGTGATAGAATCCTTAGATTGTAAGCTCCCCCTGTGGGGCAGGGACTGATGTGAATGATGTAAACTTGCTGGAAACCACTGCGTAAAGTGTGTGTGTGAGCCAAAAGATAAACATATAACGGACCTAACTGTGAGTGAATGTGATAGGAAGCTTAGATTGTACGCTCCCGTGGGGCAGGGACAGATGTGAATGAAGTATAATTTGTGTAATGCACTGCGTAAAATGTGACGGCGCTAAAGAAATAAGAAAAGGAAGCCAGAAGACAAAGAAAATGATGTGATGGCGCTAAAGAAATAAGAAAAGGAAGCCAGAAGACATGGGAAAATAATCAGAATGGCACGCCTGAAGTACGGAAGGTAGGATTTTTTTATGGATTATATACCTTTTAAGGTAAAAACCCTTTTACACTCACAAGCCAGAAGCTAAGCTCTTCGCTACTGTCCCGTCTGTTAGTGCACGCTCGACTGTAATGTGGGGAAGAAGGCATACCTCATTACGGAAGACAGACAGTAGTGCCTGTTCGCTCGGACCATGAAGGCTGAGGGGTATCACTGCTCTATTGAGGGGTAAAGCCAGGCTTTATCAATCAGGATGTCCCTCCCAACATGCAATGAGTTAAACACCTTGGCATTCTGTGCTTCTTCACTAGTATGCAGTTCTGTAGTTCATACACAGCATTCACTCCATCATCCACAGTGATTCCGATCAATACTTTATACAACCCACACGCCAATACTGACCCTACTAGGTATGAATGTGATAGAATCCTTAGATTGTAAGCTCCCCCTGTGGGGCAGGGACTGATGTGAATGATGTAAACTTGCTGGAAACCACTGCGTAAAGTGTGTGTGTGAGCCAAAAGATAAACATATAACGGACCTAACTGTGAGTGAATGTGATAGGAAGCTTAGATTGTACGCTCCCGTGGGGCAGGGACAGATGTGAATGAAGTATAATTTGTGTAATGCACTGCGTAAAATGTGACGGCGCTAAAGAAATAAGAAAAGGAAGCCAGAAGACAAAGAAAATGATGTGATGGCGCTAAAGAAATAAGAAAAGGAAGCCAGAAGACATGGGAAAATAATCAGAATGGCACGCCTGAAGTACGGAAGGTAGGATTTTTTTAATGGATTATATACCTTTTAAGGTAAAAACCCTTTTACACTCACAAGCCAGAAGCTAAGCTCTTCGCTACTGTCCCGTCTGTTAGTGCACGCTCGACTGTAATGTGGGGAAGAAGGCATACCTCATTACGGAAGACAGACAGTAGTGCCTGTTCGCTCGGACCATGAAGGCTGAGGGGTATCACTGCTCTATTGAGGGGTAAAGCCAGGCTTTATCAATCAGGATGTCCCTCCCAACATGCAATGAGTTAAACACCTTGGCATTCTGTGCTTCTTCACTAGTATGCAGTTCTGTAGTTCATACACAGCATTCACTCCATCATCCACATTGATTCCGATCAATACTTTATACAACCCACACGCCAATACTGACCCTACTAGGTATGAATGTGATAGAATCCTTAGATTGTAAGCTCCCCCTGTGGGGCAGGGACTGATGTGAATGATGTAAACTTGCTGGAAACCACTGCGTAAAGTGTGTGTGTGAGCCAAAAGATAAACATATAACGGACCTAACTGTGAGAGAATGTGATAGGAAGCTTAGATTGTACGCTCCCGTGGGGCAGGGACAGATGTGAATGAAGTATAATTTGTGTAATGCACTGCGTAAAATGTGACGGCGCTAAAGAAATAAGAAAAGGAAGCCAGAAGACAAAGAAAATGATGTGATGGCGCTAAAGAAATAAGAAAAGGAAGCCAGAAGACATGGGAAAATAATCAGAATGGCACGCCTGAAGTACGGAAGGTAGGATTTTTTTTATGGATTATATACCTTTTAAGGTAAAAACCCTTTTACACTCACAAGCCAGAAGCTAAGCTCTTCGCTACTGTCCCGTCTGTTAGTGCACGCTCGACTGTAATGTGGGGAAGAAGGCATACCTCATTACGGAAGACAGACAGTAGTGCCTGTTCGCTCGGACCATGAAGGCTGAGGGGTATCACTGCTCTATTGAGGGGTAAAGCCAGGCTTTATCAATCAGGATGTCCCTCCCAACATGCAATGAGTTAAACACCTTGGCATTCTGTGCTTCTTCACTAGTATGCAGTTCTGTAGTTCATACACAGCATTCACTCCATCATCCACAGTGATTCCGATCAATACTTTATACAACCCACACGCCAATACTGACCCTACTAGGTATGAATGTGATAGAATCCTTAGATTGTAAGCTCCCCCTGTGGGGCAGGGACTGATGTGAATGATGTAAACTTGCTGGAAACCACTGCGTAAAGTGTGTGTGTGAGCCAAAAGATAAACATATAACGGACCTAACTGTGAGTGAATGTGATAGGAAGCTTAGATTGTACGCTCCCGTGGGGCAGGGACAGATGTGAATGAAGTATAATTTGTGTAATGCACTGCGTAAAATGTGACGGCGCTAAAGAAATAAGAAAAGGAAGCCAGAAGACAAAGAAAATGATGTGATGGCGCTAAAGAAATAAGAAAAGGAAGCCAGAAGACATGGGAAAATAATCAGAATGGCACGCCTGAAGTACGGAAGGTAGGATTTTTTTATGGATTATATACCTTTTAAGGTAAAAACCCTTTTACACTCACAAGCCAGAAGCTAAGCTCTTCGCTACTGTCCCGTCTGTTAGTGCACGCTCGACTGTAATGTGGGGAAGAAGGCATACCTCATTACGGAAGACAGACAGTAGTGCCTGTTCGCTCGGACCATGAAGGCTGAGGGGTATCACTGCTCTATTGAGGGGTAAAGCCAGGCTTTATCAATCAGGATGTCCCTCCCAACATGCAATGAGTTAAACACCTTGGCATTCTGTGCTTCTTCACTAGTATGCAGTTCTGTAGTTCATACACAGCATTCACTCCATCATCCACAGTGATTCCGATCAATACTTTATACAACCCACACGCCAATACTGACCCTACTAGGTATGAATGTGATAGAATCCTTAGATTGTAAGCTCCCCCTGTGGGGCAGGGACTGATGTGAATGATGTAAACTTGCTGGAAACCACTGCGTAAAGTGTGTGTGTGAGCCAAAAGATAAACATATAACGGACCTAACTGTGAGTGAATGTGATAGGAAGCTTAGATTGTACGCTCCCGTGGGGCAGGGACAGATGTGAATGAAGTATAATTTGTGTAATGCACTGCGTAAAATGTGACGGCGCTAAAGAAATAAGAAAAGGAAGCCAGAAGACAAAGAAAATGATGTGATGGCGCTAAAGAAATAAGAAAAGGAAGCCAGAAGACATGGGAAAATAATCAGAATGGCACGCCTGAAGTACGGAAGGTAGGATTTTTTTATGGATTATATACCTTTTAAGGTAAAAACCCTTTTACACTCACAAGCCAGAAGCTAAGCTCTTCGCTACTGTCCCGTCTGTTAGTGCACGCTCGACTGTAATGTGGGGAAGAAGGCATACCTCATTACGGAAGACAGACAGTAGTGCCTGTTCGCTCGGACCATGAAGGCTGAGGGGTATCACTGCTCTATTGAGGGGTAAAGCCAGGCTTTATCAATCAGGATGTCCCTCCCAACATGCAATGAGTTAAACACCTTGGCATTCTGTGCTTCTTCACTAGTATGCAGTTCTGTAGTTCATACACAGCATTCACTCCATCATCCACATTGATTCCGATCAATACTTTATACAACCCACACGCCAATACTGACCCTACTAGGTATGAATGTGATAGAATCCTTAGATTGTAAGCTCCCCCTGTGGGGCAGGGACTGATGTGAATGATGTAAACTTGCTGGAAACCACTGCGTAAAGTGTGTGTGTGAGCCAAAAGATAAACATATAACGGACCTAACTGTGAGTGAATGTGATAGGAAGCTTAGATTGTACGCTCCCGTGGGGCAGGGACAGATGTGAATGAAGTATAATTTGTGTAATGCACTGCGTAAAATGTGACGGCGCTAAAGAAATAAGAAAAGGAAGCCAGAAGACAAAGAAAATGATGTGATGGCGCTAAAGAAATAAGAAAAGGAAGCCAGAAGACATGGGAAAATAATCAGAATGGCACGCCTGAAGTACGGAAGGTAGGATTTTTTTCATGGATTATATACCTTTTAAGGTAAAAACCCTTTTACACTCACAAGCCAGAAGCTAAGCTCTTCGCTACTGTCCCGTCTGTTAGTGCACGCTCGACTGTAATGTGGGGAAGAAGGCATACCTCATTACGGAAGACAGACAGTAGTGCCTGTTCGCTCGGACCATGAAGGCTGAGGGGTATCACTGCTCTATTGAGGGGTAAAGCCAGGCTTTATCAATCAGGATGTCCCTCCCAACATGCAATGAGTTAAACACCTTGGCATTCTGTGCTTCTTCACTAGTATGCAGTTCTGTAGTTCATACACAGCATTCACTCCATCATCCACATTGATTCCGATCAATACTTTATACAACCCACACGCCACAACTGACCCTACTAGGTATGAATGTGATAGAATCCTTAGATTGTAAGCTCCCCCTGTGGGGCAGGGACTGATGTGAATGATGTAAACTTGCTGGAAACCACTGCGTAAAGTGTGTGTGTGAGCCAAAAGATAAACATATAACGGACCTAACTGTGAGTGAATGTGATAGGAAGCTTAGATTGTACGCTCCCGTGGGGCAGGGACAGATGTGAATGAAGTATAATTTGTGTAATGCACTGCGTAAAATGTGACGGCGCTAAAGAAATAAGAAAAGGAAGCCAGAAGACAAAGAAAATGATGTGATGGCGCTAAAGAAATAAGAAAAGGAAGCCAGAAGACATGGGAAAATAATCAGAATGGCACGCCTGAAGTACGGAAGGTAGGATTGTTTTTAATGATTATATACCTTGTAAGGTAAAAACCCTTTTACACTCACAAGCCAGAAGCTAAGCTCTTCGCTACTGTCCCGTCTGTTAGTGCACGCTCGACTGTAATGTGGGGAAGAAGGCATACCTCATTACGGAAGACAGACAGTAGTGCCTGTTCGCTCGGACCATGAAGGCTGAGGGGTATCACTGCTCTATTGAGGGGTAAAGCCAGGCTTTATCAATCAGGATGTCCCTCCCAACATGCAATGAGTTAAACACCTTGGCATTCTGTGCTTCTTCACTAGTATGCAGTTCTGTAGTTCATACACAGCATTCACTCCATCATCCACATTGATTCCGATCAATACTTTATACAACCCACACGCCAATACTGACCCTACTAGGTATGAATGTGATAGAATCCTTAGATTGTAAGCTCCCCCTGTGGGGCAGGGACTGATGTGAATGATGTAAACTTGCTGGAAACCACTGCGTAAAGTGTGTGTGTGAGCCAAAAGATAAACATATAACGGACCTAACTGTGAGTGAATGTGATAGGAAGCTTAGATTGTACGCTCCCGTGGGGCAGGGACAGATGTGAATGAAGTATAATTTGTGTAATGCACTGCGTAAAATGTGACGGCGCTAAAGAAATAAGAAAAGGAAGCCAGAAGACAAAGAAAATGATGTGATGGCGCTAAAGAAATAAGAAAAGGAAGCCAGAAGACATGGGAAAATAATCAGAATGGCACGCCTGAAGTACGGAAGGTAGGATTTTTTTATGGATTATATACCTTTTAAGGTAAAAACCCTTTTACACTCACAAGCCAGAAGCTAAGCTCTTCGCTACTGTCCCGTCTGTTAGTGCACGCTCGACTGTAATGTGGGGAAGAAGGCATACCTCATTACGGAAGACAGACAGTAGTGCCTGTTCGCTCGGACCATGAAGGCTGAGGGGTATCACTGCTCTATTGAGGGGTAAAGCCAGGCTTTATCAATCAGGATGTCCCTCCCAACATGCAATGAGTTAAACACCTTGGCATTCTGTGCTTCTTCACTAGTATGCAGTTCTGTAGTTCATACACAGCATTCACTCCATCATCCACAGTGATGCCGATCAATACTTTATACAACCCACACGCCAATACTGACCCTACTAGGTATGAATGTGATAGAATCCTTAGATTGTAAGCTCCCCCTGTGGGGCAGGGACTGATGTGAATGATGTAAACTTGCTGGAAACCACTGCGTAAAGTGTGTGTGTGAGCCAAAAGATAAACATATAACGGACCTAACTGTGAGTGAATGTGATAGGAAGCTTAGATTGTACGCTCCCGTGGGGCAGGGACAGATGTGAATGAAGTATAATTTGTGTAATGCACTGCGTAAAATGTGACGGCGCTAAAGAAATAAGAAAAGGAAGCCAGAAGACAAAGAAAATGATGTGATGGCGCTAAAGAAATAAGAAAAGGAAGCCAGAAGACATGGGAAAATAATCAGAATGGCACGCCTGAAGTACGGAAGGTAGGATTTTTTTATGGATTATATACCTTTTAAGGTAAAAACCCTTTTACACTCACAAGCCAGAAGCTAAGCTCTTCGCTACTGTCCCGTCTGTTAGTGCACGCTCGACTGTAATGTGGGGAAGAAGGCATACCTCATTACGGAAGACAGACAGTAGTGCCTGTTCGCTCGGACCATGAAGGCTGAGGGGTATCACTGCTCTATTGAGGGGTAAAGCCAGGCTTTATCAATCAGGATGTCCCTCCCAACATGCAATGAGTTAAACACCTTGGCATTCTGTGCTTCTTCACTAGTATGCAGTTCTGTAGTTCATACACAGCATTCACTCCATCATCCACATTGATTCCGATCAATACTTTATACAACCCACACGCCACAACTGACCCTACTAGGTATGAATGTGATAGAATCCTTAGATTGTAAGCTCCCCCTGTGGGGCAGGGACTGATGTGAATGATGTAAACTTGCTGGAAACCACTGCGTAAAGTGTGTGTGTGAGCCAAAAGATAAACATATAACGGACCTAACTGTGAGTGAATGTGATAGGAAGCTTAGATTGTACGCTCCCGTGGGGCAGGGACAGATGTGAATGAAGTATAATTTGTGTAATGCACTGCGTAAAATGTGACGGCGCTAAAGAAATAAGAAAAGGAAGCCAGAAGACAAAGAAAATGATGTGATGGCGCTAAAGAAATAAGAAAAGGAAGCCAGAAGACATGGGAAAATAATCAGAATGGCACGCCTGAAGTACGGAAGGTAGGATTGTTTTTAATGATTATATACCTTGTAAGGTAAAAACCCTTTTACACTCACAAGCCAGAAGCTAAGCTCTTCGCTACTGTCCCGTCTGTTAGTGCACGCTCGACTGTAATGTGGGGAAGAAGGCATACCTCATTACGGAAGACAGACAGTAGTGCCTGTTCGCTCGGACCATGAAGGCTGAGGGGTATCACTGCTCTATTGAGGGGTAAAGCCAGGCTTTATCAATCAGGATGTCCCTCCCAACATGCAATGAGTTAAACACCTTGGCATTCTGTGCTTCTTCACTAGTATGCAGTTCTGTAGTTCATACACAGCATTCACTCCATCATCCACAGTGATGCCGATCAATACTTTATACAACCCACACGCCAATACTGACCCTACTAGGTATGAATGTGATAGAATCCTTAGATTGTAAGCTCCCCCTGTGGGGCAGGGACTGATGTGAATGATGTAAACTTGCTGGAAACCACTGCGTAAAGTGTGTGTGTGAGCCAAAAGATAAACATATAACGGACCTAACTGTGAGTGAATGTGATAGGAAGCTTAGATTGTACGCTCCCGTGGGGCAGGGACAGATGTGAATGAAGTATAATTTGTGTAATGCACTGCGTAAAATGTGACGGCGCTAAAGAAATAAGAAAAGGAAGCCAGAAGACAAAGAAAATGATGTGATGGCGCTAAAGAAATAAGAAAAGGAAGCCAGAAGACATGGGAAAATAATCAGAATGGCACGCCTGAAGTACGGAAGGTAGGATTGTTTTTAATGATTATATACCTTGTAAGGTAAAAACCCTTTTACACTCACAAGCCAGAAGCTAAGCTCTTCGCTACTGTCCCGTCTGTTAGTGCACGCTCGACTGTAATGTGGGGAAGAAGGCATACCTCATTACGGAAGACAGACAGTAGTGCCTGTTCGCTCGGACCATGAAGGCTGAGGGGTATCACTGCTCTATTGAGGGGTAAAGCCAGGCTTTATCAATCAGGATGTCCCTCCCAACATGCAATGAGTTAAACACCTTGGCATTCTGTGCTTCTTCACTAGTATGCAGTTCTGTAGTTCATACACAGCATTCACTCCATCATCCGGGAAGCACTAGTCAAACACACAGACATCTCGCAAAGCAGCCTGCCCACAGCTCTGTACAGATTTCTCCACACTGGCTCCCCAGATGCTCTGGGAGACAACATATGGGGAGAATAAGTTATATGGGAGTGGACTTACTATGTTTTGTGCCTCTCCTGCCACCTGCCCAGCTACATCATGCCCTAATATTTCTTTAGAAAGCTCCTGCTCAATTCTTGGACTCCACCCCCAAGCTCCGTGCAACAGTCCCAGGCACAGGCTGCCTACTCTTGTGCCGGTTTTTTTCAGATCGTTATCTTATCTTCAGTCAAGGCAGAGGAGGGAGGGGGTGGCTGCATGGGGAAACAAACAGCTGATCTGTGCAAGAGCGGCCCCAGTTAAACAAAAGAACAGAGCGGCCCGTCGGGCAAATGCCCGAATTAACAGATTGTCAGTCCGGGCCTGATCCACAGTGATTCTGATCAATACTTTATAAAACCCACACGCCACAACTGACCCTACTAGGTATGACTGTGATAGAATCCTTAGATTGTAAGCTCCCCCTGTGGGGCAGGGACTGATGTGAATGATGTAAACTTGCTGGAAACCACTGCGTAAAGTGTGTGTCTGAGCCAAAAGATAAACATATAACGGACCTAACTGTGAGAGAATGTGATAGGAAGCTTAGATTGTATGCCCGTGGGGCAGGGACAGATGTGAATGAAGTATAATTGTGTAATGCACTGCGTAAAATGTGACGGCGCTAAAGAAATAAGAAAAGGAAGCCAGAAGACAAAGGAAAATGATGTGATGGCGCTAAAGAAATAAGAAAAGGAAGCCAGAAGACATGGGAAAATAATCAGAATGGCACGCCTGAAGTACGGAAGGTAGGATTGTTTTTAATCATGATATACCTTGTAAGGTAAAAACCCTTTACACTCACAAGCCAGAAGCTAAGCTCTTCGCTACTGTCCCGTCTGTTAGTGCACGCTCGACTGTAATGTGGGGAAGAAGGCATACCTGGTTACGGAAGACAGACAGTAGTGCCTGTTCGTTCGGAGCATGAAGGCTGAGGGATATCACTGCTCTATTGAGGGGTAAAGCCAGGCTTTACCAATCAGGATGTCCCTCCTAACATGCAATGAGTTAAACACCTTGGCATTCTGTGCTTTTTCACTAGTATGCAGTTCTCTAGTTCATGCACAACATTCACTCCATCATCCACATTGATTCCAATCACTACTTAATACAACCCACATGCTACAACTGACCCTACTAGGTATGAATGTGATAGAATCCTTAGATTGTAAGCTCCCGTGGGGCAGGGACAGATGTGAATGAAGTATAATCTGTGTAATGCACTGCGTAAAATGTGACGGCACTATAGAAATAAAATGAGGAAGCCAGATAACTTAGAACAAATGATGATGACATGTCTGAAGAAAGGAAGGTAGGACTTTTTTATGATCATATACTTTGTAGGGTAAAAACTCATTCCCACTTACAAGCCAGTAGCTAAGATGTACTCTTCGATACTGTCTCATCTGTCTCGACTGTGTAATGTGGGGTGAAATGGCTGACCCCTTTGTGGAGGACAGAAAGTAGTGCCTTTTAACCCTTAAACGCTAAGAACATAGCTGCACTATTGAAAGGGTAATAAATTGTGTGTACTGATTGGGTTTATTGTAGAAAGTAGTATTCCGTTTTGTACAAAATTTATATTGTTTACTTATGAGTTATGGGTTCAGGGCAATAAAAGAATGTTATACTGTTCAGTTTGGGGTTTTCTTTTATGCTGCACTTGGAGGTGTAGGCAATTGAGGTGTTAGGTGAAGGACAGGGCGCCTAAAAATATGTGGTGTGTGATGACTCCATGAGATAATTTCATTTTGCTTGCTGATGATTTCATCTCTCTGATGCCACAGATATTTTTTTAAGTGACACCTCATTAGCTCCCCTTCCAGCACAGTTGCTATATTTCTGGGCAACATTTTCAAGATTTACTTGTATATTAGGTCTCCTTGGAATCTTGGTTTGTAAGGACCTCGGCTTATTTTTGTACAGCCATCCTGGCCAATTCAAGTTATGAATTACTGGTAGATGGAGACCATTTGCACTTTAAATATTTCATCTAGGTTTAGGATCAGCTTCCTCTATAGCTACTTTATGCTTTACTTTACCACTTGCTTACGCCACTTTTCAATAGAAACAGGATACTTAGTCTAAAAACTCAATAGTTCAGCTATCTATTTCTGGGGAATACATATATTTTGTTATTAGTATAGGCACTTGGCTTTTTGTAGAACAGAGACTGGCAGAGCTATGGTTTTGTGTGATCATGCCACAAAGTGAATATTTATGCTGTGGTGGTATAGCCTACTGAGGTGGGTTAACTTGGGTTGACAGTATGAATATTTGGTGGCAAATATGTTTTCCATAAATGTGCAGATATTCTAGTGCCTTTTAAGATTACAGCATTGAGGTGAGGCTAGCGAGCGTCCGTGCTGGAGATATAAGCCAAGCTTAACCAAGTGGGAAGCCAATCCAAAATGTCACGGACGAAAAGACCTTAGCATTATGTGCTTGATTCCACTTCATTACTTCTCACCCTCAAATACACCTTCCAATACTACTGCTGTTAGACTGCAACACCTTAGTAGGTAGGTTTCTTCAGTAGTTCTCTTTACTAGTATGAAATTCAATCGTTTATTCGCTCCATCATCCACATTGATTCCAATCATACTTTATACAATACACACGCTACAACTCACTGGGTATGAATGGGATAGGATCCTTAGATTGTAAGCTCCCCCCGTGGGGCAGGGACTGATGTAAATGATGTAAAATCTCTGGAAAGTACTGTATAAAGGCAAGTAGGGAGCCAAAATGCCATGGGAGAAAAGACCTTAGCATTATTTGCTTGATCTCACCTTGCAATACGTCTGCTTTTAGACTGCAACACCCTACCATTCAGTGATTCTTCTAGTAGTATGCAATTCAATTCATTCACACCACAATCCATGTTAATTCTATTCACTCCTATTGACAAACCACATGCTACATCTGACCCTACTCTGTATATATGTGATAGGATCCTTAGACTGTAAGCTCCTGTGAGGTAGGGACTGATGTGAATGATGTAAAACCTCTGGAAAGCACTGCATGAAGTGTGTGAGACACACACTTTAAGCAGCAAGTGCTCCCCTATACAGTAAAGAAAGCCAGGAAAAAAATGGAAACACAGACAACGTGCAATTATAAGTCCCTCCCACGTCATGTCATGTCCTGCAAAAACAGCTGAATCATAAACAGACAGCCAACCAGACTATTGAAAATTATGTATAGAAGCAACATATAGGTTACAGACTGATATGAATAAGTCAGCTGACCGACCTACCTCATAAAATGACTATTTCAGAGATGGAAGACAGCATTTCTTTCATAGAAGATAACTCTTCATCCACAAAAAATAAATTGTTGCATCTGGGAAAAAAAGTTTAAAAGGGTTAGCAAGAAAAGCTATTGGGAAAACAGGTCTAAATGAGAAAAAATGTACGTTTCAAAGGCATTCTTGAACTTTATAAACAAGACTCGCTTGCTTTATTACTATCAGACTCTCTCTCTCTGGTAATTCTAATGACTCCCTACCCAAGCTAAAAGATGATTATTCGGTATTCAGGGAGCAGAGTTCTCTTTTTTCCAGAAAAGCCAGCCCTATCAAATAAAGGGACAATGAAAAAAATATCTATAGTCAATAATCCAGATCCTCTCTAACGAAGAGCATCTCCCCTTCACATCAATTAGCGATGGACACTTGAGCGATTGACTGACACTAAGGGGAATATTTACTATGTTGTGTAAAAATACAGCAAAGAAATGGCATTCAAATTCACAACACATCAAAAGGAAATGGTGCACTTGTCAAGCATTATACTTTTCTAATGCCTTCAAATGCGGAATTTGGAAGGCGTACAGAAATTTGCTGTTTATTTTACATAACGTTTAGGGTGAAAACACACAGAGCAATTAGTAGTAGCTACTTTTTGTGGCTACAAAAAGCCAAAAAACATACCCTGCCATAGACAATACTGAGACTTGCCTCTGCTAAGACACATGTAGTATGTAGTAGCTGCTACTAGTATGTGTGTCTTCACCCTTATCACCTTTTTTGGGAAGACTACATTTACACAGCATAATAGACAGGCCCCTTTATGTGACATCAGAGCTCACCACAGGAAAACTCAGCACCTTTCTAGTCATTCCGATGGGATTTTTAGAAGTATATTTATCAAAAGGCGAACTGCAACTTTCACCCATTAAATATGCTCCTTAAAAATCACATAGGAATCAAAAGAAAGTGGGTGGGTTTTTTTGTGGTGAGCTCTGATCTCACATTTTGAAAAATCTACCGCTAAATCTTCTGCAACACTGGTTGATTAGAGAATGCAGAACATGTTTCTTAATGTTTATTTTTAGTTTTCTTTTGTGCTGACATTTATATATAAATGTTCTTCCCTGAACAAAGCAGCTTTGTAAAAGGAATATCTGGGATGAAGAACTAATATGAAGGTTATCTACACTGCAAAACAAGTAAAAAAAAAAACTGCCTTGGTTATAATTGGCACTGTAAAGGCGCTTCGATAAGATCTGTAGGAAACATCTAAACGACTCTCTATGAACCCTTTAAATTATAGGCCCTTTCATAGATTTTATTCAACTGCTCCTAAAACAATTATAATTGCAGCTGGTGAAATATGAGGAGTAATCCTAAAAAGAGGGACTAGACATGGTTTGTCTCTCTCACTCCTACTGTTCAACATAATATTGGAACCCCTCATCAGATATCTCAAGATGTCCTCCTGATTACCTGGTCTGGATATAAATTATCTATTGATAATAAGTGTGTTTACCAGTGTTTGACTTTTCTTAATTGTGAAAAATCCTACTCATAATAAAACAAAATCTTCTACACACTTTTGAGTCTATTTCTGAATTTAACCCAAAAGACTGCACTAATAAATATATATAAGACCTTTGTTCTGCTAAAGTCCTATAGCAACTAGGTATTGAAAAGAAACAATCCTACATCAACAATCTAGGTATATAACTTCCGGCAGATCTTTATTGGCTCTATTTCATGACCTCCAATGATAAAAAAAAAAATTACACATTGTAAAAAATGCACCATTACATTTAAAAGGACGGATTGCCTTCTTAAAAATGTTGATCTTTCCTAAATACATCTATCCTATGGTGAATACTTTTACAATTCATTTGGAAAGGAAAAAATCCAAAAACTGTTCTTCAGAAACTAAAATAATGTCTAACATTAATTAAAATGTAATGCAGTGTTGCCCTGCACTGGTAAAACTGGTGTGATGGCTTCAGAAAGGCTACAATTGTTTATACAGATAAGCTGCTGTGTAGCCATGGGGACAGCCATTTCGTATAAAAAAAGGAGAAGAGGTACAGGTGACATAATAGATAACATTTAAGTTCTGTAGAATCCCATTGTATTCAACAGTGTTTATCTGTTATCTGCTATGTAAACCTGTGCCTTTTCTCCTTTTTTCAGCTTTGAATGGCTGCCCCCATGGCTACCCAGCAGGTATGGTATGACGTGTATGCCAAGGGATCTGAAGTATGCTACTAGTGGGGGTCAGTACCTTGGTGAAAACGTGTGGCGCAGTACAAAATCTGTAAATTGATAGTGACAGTTGTTGATGGCAAACCTGAGAAAGACTCGAGGACATAAGCAGATGGGTATATGTAGGTACACGTACTGTAAGTCTATTGAGATCATGAAAATTTCCGGTTCCATGGCCGGGACTCCATCTGGAATTTTTGGTTCAGGACCCTTGGGTTTAAAGGTTTAAAGAGATTTGAGTAGAAATCCCTGTATGGCTGGGATACTGGGACCTGCTCCACCACTCCTATTGTCAGAAGTGTGTCTACTGCCCGCTGGAGTAAAGTCTCCTTGTGAGGGGTAGTGGAAGATGCAAGGAACCTTCTTGGTGGAAGGGATGAGAAGGGAATTCTGTAGCCCTGACCCAGAATGGTCAATACCCAAGTGTCTTTCACGTGTGCTTCCCATGTTCCCAAAGATTCTGCCTCCTATCCTTGGTGGTTTGGGCTGTGGATTGGAGTCAGGCCGAGCTCGTCTTTGCAGTGTTGGGTTTCTTGCTGTTGCCAGGTGGGTCTAGCCCGTCTGGTATTTTGGACGGTTGGGGAATATCTAAAGCATCTGTTATTTGAGGACCATCCCTTTCTCCCTGAGAAATGTAAAAAAAATTAAAAATTCTTATTTTTCATAATATATATAATTTATACCAGAAAAATATTTCATTTTACACATGAAAATCCAACTGATTTGGAAAGCCTCATGTGTCATAGCTTGTCTGAACCTAGCGTTTTTTATAAAAATGTATTCAAATTCTGAAAAATACCTTTATTTTGCTGCTCTACATATCCCACATTGTATTAGGTACCAAGAAAAAGCACCCTGAATATGATTGCCAGGGGTCCACTGAACAGTTTTATGCCCATTGTGCATGGGTTTACCATAGTATCTGGCATAGAGACACACAAAAATCATGAAAATCTGAAAATAATCACAAAGCTTGCATTTTACCACATTATATACCCCACATTTCGTAACTCACCAGCATAAAGCATCCTAAATATGAACGCTAGGGGTCTACTGAATAGTTTGATGCTTGATATGCAAAGATTAACAAAACCATGTGGCATACAGAGACCCCAAAATGAAAATAGTACATATGAATTTTCACGCATGACACACTGACTGCTACAATATAAGCACCCTGCATGTGTATTATGCGCCATCATGCCTGAAGCAGCAGGCCCAATGGCCGCTACAAATCAGGCTAATGTAATTGTATGAGGGCCAGGTGTGCGTAGGGTTGCCACCTTTTCTAGAAAAAAAAAATACCGGCCTTAGCCCCGCACAAAGCCCCACCCCAATCCCACCCAAAGCCACACCCCAATCCCACCCAAAGCCACACCCCCAAGATGTGCCTACCAAATTCAGATTTTTTTTTTTTTTTTTTTTGTGTATGTACCAAAAGCTTTCTACCTTTTTATTTGCATCTGCTGCATTCTCTTAAGAGGTTGCAACCTTTTACTCAATCTTGAAACATAATAATAATAATAATACAATTCAGGCACTACTAGCAGGACGGACTGGCAATCTGTGAGTTCTGGCAAAGGGGGTGCTGTAAAATGCCATAGACAGTCACTATTTAGTGTGCTAGTGGGGGTTTGTTGGAATGACAGGGCCTATTTTGACTCTCATTCCAGACCTGACCAAGTTAATCAGAATCTAGCTTAAGGTAACAAAGAGAAAAGCAGTAGAAATAAATCATTGCCTTGTACTGCTGTTATTCGACAAAATATACAACTTAGTTTTTAATTTTGTGCAAGATGTATATTTTCACAAAAACAAAATATAACATGGCCAAAAACATTCTCTTAATATGCAAAAAAAAAAAACAAATGCGACAAACTATGAATCTTCCTATTAGTGTTTGATACAAAAAAAACAGAAGACAATGAAAAATATTATGATACAAATAATTTAACAGTTTAGAGTCACAGATTAGGGTTCCCAGTGTGCACAAAATGCCTTGTCTTTCCCTTGGAATACAAGTGCAAATTAGTGCAAGTAGCAACAAAACACATAACTTCCTTATGGTTTGCCTAGAACACTTTCAAGAATAGTCTATTCTTATAGCAACCATTCCATCAGTTCTCATGGTACTGTAAATGAGATAAATCACTAAACAAAACAGTAGTAGTAGTGATTACAACCTGTAAGTGCAAACAAAATGGTAACCAATAAGTGCAGATTATCAAATGAGACCGATGGGTTGGAATAGTAAAATAAAAAGATGTGCTGCAGGAATGCACTTACTGGCATCTGTGGCAATGGCAAACGTACAAGAATATTCTTGCATTTCCTGTATAGCACAGTGAACAGAAGGGGGAACAAGGCCTGCATAGAGCCGATGTGAGGATAGGCACGGTCCCTCCTCCCCCATAGATGTGGACGTGCAGTTTCGGTCCCTCTCAGCCCCCCTCCTGCAGTGGGTAGAACAATGGCCAGGGACTTTCGGCAGAAAAAAGGGGGCAGCTGGAGGGCTGAGCCAGGGGGCTGGTAAGCCAGGAAGGGGTTCTTAAGGAGAGGCAAAGCGGCAGCAACAAATAACTTTGTTTTTTTCTTTCTCCCACTCTCCCATCTCAAGTCAAAAGGAAGAAGTTTACGAAAGACGGTGCTCCAGGGTTCTCGCAACTGATCGCCTTGAAGGGGTCAGGAAGGAATTTTTCATCAGGCTGCTAATTGGCTGAAAGAACCTGAGTTTTTTGCCTTCCTCTGGGGTACCATTATCTGTGTTAGTCAAATAGGTACTCCCATGACACAGCTGCGGCTCCTAGGTTTTGGCATCAGTGCGGCTCCAGGAAGATGGACGGTTTCAGTGAAGTGCAGGCCTACCCTTGGGAAGTCACGAGTGTAGAGCAGACTTTGACTGCACGGTCTTGTCTGAATCATGCGAGAGGCTGAGTTAGCGCCATTATTGCACATAATGGTGAGGCAGGAGGATGGGCTACTCGTTGGTCAACAGAGGGCGCTCTGCCCCATGATCCCTGCTCCCTTAAAACGATTGGTTACGGTATGGGCAGCAGTCACATGTTTTCTACGAGTATAGGAGCCGCAGCTGGTGGTCAGGGTGTTACCTAGTCCTTTAAATATAAGATTGTTAAATAAAAAATGTGACTTTCACAGATTTTACCACCATAACAAGTCTCTGTGTTTTTATTAGGTTGGTGGTAAACACAATCGAAGGGGGTAGGGGGATCCTTTGCCTATAGGGTGCCAGCACATTTTCCACAAGACTCTCCATTTTTTGTTCTGCCGAGATGCAGTTTACTAGTTATTTGGGAATCACTGAATAATTTTACATTAAACTTGCTTAAAAAATGGAGAGTCTTGTGGAAAATCTTCCTCCTTATTCTGTGCACTACAGAAGAACTTTGTTATGAGGCTGCCCTTCTTCTTACTCTGCATAGCAGATAGATGTCTCTTTCCAGTGGCATGCTGCTTTACTGCATCAACACCATCGTATTTTATACCAAATGTACTTTCACAAACGATGCATCGTGCAGAGTTTTCATCTGATGTGCGAGCCAACCAGGATGTAAAGGCAGGAACTGCAAGCTAATTATCATTAAATCTGCAATTTTGCAGTCTGCCTTTCTTCCTTGGTGGAGAATTTGGAGTAGCTGCTGAACCTTTGCTTTGTTGAGACACCGAGCTGCTCTTCATCTTGCTATCTGTATGCAAAGTACACAACATTGGTATGGTGTATATGAAGTACATAAATGGAACAAATTGTGAGCAACATATAGCTCACAGTTTCCCCAAGAGTTCATCACACTGCTCACAATAACATCCCATAGGCCGTAGCAACCACTGCTAAAAGTAAACAGCTAAACTTTATGTAGACCACAGTGCCTCCCCTAAATATATTTTTTTGTAAAGTGAAAAAGTGATGGAAAATGATCATCTTACATATCATGAATGGATGTGTGAAGTGTCCTGAACATCTGTACCCCGGCGGTTTCAAAACACTTCACAAATCCATTCATGCAACTCTCACAAGTAACACCTGTTTATAGGAGTTGCATGATACAATGGATAATCCTATCACAGTAACTACAAAGAATCAACATCTATGTGAACCTCAGATGTCACCTCTCTGAAGCGTTACAATGTGCCATTGTGATTGGATTAGTGGAAGAGTCTATATGGCGAGAACTTCCCACACCGTCAGTTGAACTGAAGAGGCTGCTCGGATGAGTACTGAAACATCTTCAATAGCGAGTCCAGTTATTTATTAATTACGTATATTGGATACGCATGATGTGCACTTACAATGACCATTTGCTGCTATGATTCCATACTGCATGTTGTATATGGTAATCTGAGGAACACCAAATGTGTAAGACAATGGTAATATTGTGGAAAAAATACACACTGTAGACAACACACCACTATATAACATTAACATTTAATACTAGTTAATCAATAAATCAGCTATTAATATGCTCTGATAATAGAGTTACACCCAAATGACAACAAAAGGTATGTTGTATTTACCGATATAGTTTTATTAATTAGGCATACTCATTAATACTGCTATATCTACTATCTACTAGCGTATCTTATACCTAATGAGGTAGATCTACAACTCTCTGATCATAGGCTTGTTCATGAGGGTGATAATGAATTTTAGAAATGGAAAGGGTTGCCATGGTACTTTGGCAGTCTGGCCAGTCAGAATTATGCCTTACTCCAATGTTATGAATAAGAAAAAAAGGGAGCAGAGTAAGGACATATACTATAGGGCTGGTATGTTTTTTTCATAAAGGGTAATAAAAGCCCTGCTATTAACACAGCATCACCCATTTGCACATAAAATAGTAGTAATGTTGTACTTACGCAATAAATATTCTTACTCTTCTCTCACAACTGCAATTTGTCAAACTTTTTAGGTAGTGGTCAATTAACAGGCTGTCTGCCGGTCCACTAAGCTTCAGAATCCATAAGGGAGGACGGAGCTCGGGTGCTGCTGTGCAACTGCAAAAACAGCAACTTATACATAGTAAGTTAGGTTGAAAAAAAGACACATGTACACCAGGTTCAACCTTAAGTCTGTATATAACCTGCCTAACTAGTTGATCCAGAGGAAGGCTAAAAAATCCCATTTGAAGCCTCTACAATTTGCCTCAGAGGGGGAAAAATTCCTTCCTGACTCTATGATGCAATGGGACCAGCCCCTGGGTCAGCCTGTACTATGAGCTATCTTCTATTTCCCTGTATTCCCTCACTTGCTAAACACCATCCAAACCCTTCTATCTAATGTATCAGTATAACTGGGGAGTGGAAGTCTAACAGTGCTGTAGATTTCCCATTAGAAAGGCAGAAATGCACCTTGTGTGGCAATGGCTGATTAATGCTAGTAAAAAGATATAACAATGTGCCGGCTGCACAGCAATGTGAATTTCTCTACATCAAGCATAAAAAAAGCTTAATCACAATGGCATTTGTCATTGGTAAATACATACAGCGCTGCCAAACAGTTCCTAACAGCCCGCAGTCCGGAATTGCTACACCTTCCACAGTCACTTTTGCTCTGGTAGACTGGCAGGCTTGAGCCTTCAGTAACCAACGCTGTCCATTCCACATATGCATAAATGCATACTGCCTAACAGTTCCTAACATACACAGCCCGCAGTCCAGACACTTCCACTGTCCACAGTCTGCTCTGCAGTGCATAGCTGTGCGCGGTGCTGTCAGTTTGACAGGCAGTCCGCACAGTCCCCTGCTCTTCCGTTTATGTCAGCATGCTCCCCCTGCATTCGCATCTTTTAAAATGCCAGTAACTCCGCCCACAAATGGCATCACGTGAGATTGTGACGTCACAACGTCACGTAAGCGCCGTGACGTCCCAGGCGCTGCAGCCCGCATATCTGGGGATTTTGAGCAGAGAGAGAGGAGGGAGCAGCAAAGCTGCTATGGCCCATTTCTCCCCTCAGAATTTTACCGGCCGTGTAATGGACGGTATTTCTTAAATACCGGCATCGGCCTTGAGACCTGTTTTTCCGGCTGGGCAGGTTAAATATCGGCTGGGTGGCAACCCTACCTGTATTCATCTGAGTGTTCTGTCACAAAGTCTTAGCTGTGCATTGTCATGTATGCCCTGGCTCCACCCGCCCTGCCCTGCCGTTG
Organism: Xenopus laevis; assembly: GCF_017654675.1. Classification (NCBI taxonomy): domain Eukaryota; kingdom Metazoa; phylum Chordata; class Amphibia; order Anura; family Pipidae; genus Xenopus; species Xenopus laevis. Next base: position 29,489,098 of record NC_054387.1, read on the forward strand.
ATTTCCAGCCTCTGTGAACTTCCAGAACTTTTGTGGGTCAGGCTTGTGTACTAGAGATCGTAGAATTAAGAGAGAGAGAGATTGACATTATAAGATCAATAAAAATCATCTAATTACATATTTACAATTCCAACATTTGCTCCTGTTTTTCAGTATCTTAACAATTAAGGACAGCTCATTCCTATTCTGTTGGGTAGTGAGAGTTTTCTACTATGAAATTAGCTACAGTAGAACCCAAATGTAACATTTTTCTGGACCAGAAAAACTTTAGGTATAATACGCAACAATGGAAATTGGGGAAAGCAACTTAATCTTTAAAGGGGTTGTTAACCTTTACATTATCTTTTAGCATGATAAAGAGTGATATTCTGAAACAATTTTCAATTGGTTTTCATTTTTTATTATTTGTGGTGTTTTATTTATTTAGCTTTTTAATCAGCAGCTCTGCAGTTTGAATGTCTCAATTTGGTTACTATGGTCCAAATTACCCTAGCAACCATGAATTAATTTGAATAGGAGACTTAAATATGAATAGGAGAGGACCTGAATAGAAAGTTCAGCCATCAAAAATAACAAAAAGAATATATTTGTAGCTTTACAGAGAATTTGTTTTTTAGTGAGGTCAGTGACTTCGATTTGAAAGATGGAGTCAGAAAGCAGATAATGCAAAACTATAACAATTTAAAAGTTGGCCATTCTATAAAACAGTAAAATTGGACCAGTTCAAGCACAACTGTCTACTTTACACTGAAATACTATATTTACTTTGTTAATGACAAGGGTTAAGCATTGCAAAATTAATGTTACACTAGGGAAAGCATATGCAAGGCCTCTCTGGCAGTCACATACACAAGATACAGCAATAAGTGACTTGTGCATGGCTGTATGAGGTACAGCCAAATTAGAATTGACTATTTACAGGCACCCACTTTAATGCATTTCAATTGGTGGGAGAACAAAAAAATCAGGGTACTCAAAACTCAAAAATAGATAAAAGTAGGGTAGGCAGAATGTGGAAGACAGGCAGCGTAGGGCAGACAGAAAATGGCACACACATGTAGAGTAGGGCAGACAGAATATGGAACATACAGAGCACATGAAAGCAGAGTATGGCACACACAGGCACAGGAGGGCAGCTGGTGTGGTACTCAGAGGCAGATTAGCGCAAGCACAGTATTGTTCATACACGCAGAATAGTGCAGGCAGAGTATGGCGCACACAGGCAAAGTATAGCACATACAGGGAGAATATGGCAGGCAGATTATGACACACATGTGATGTGCTTGCCATTGTTTGGTTTCCTGTAGAATTTCTTGTATGCAATGTGTGATGTTACATGCATATATATTATGTGAATTCTTCTGTTTTTGTCTGCTAAAGTAAGTGATTGTGTTCTTGGCCCATTTAAAGCTGTATTTTCTTCTCCATCTGGGTTTCCCTTTATTATTCTTTAGAATTGGCCATATTGTTGGATGAAGGATAGGATGTGTGGCAGGCCCTGTTTCTGCTTTGTTAAATAAAACGAAATGCTGTAAGCTTTGTTTCATGTGAACAGATTTTGATGCCTTGGAATGCTGTCATATCTCAAAGGAGCCTAAGGAGAGGGCATAATGTTAGGTTAAACAAAAGAAGGGAGAGGAGGCACACCTCAGTTTATGTCTATTGAGTTGTCATGGTGCCATTGATGAGTAGCTTATTTTGAGTGTATACATTTTCTGATGCAATATGTGAAAGTGTCACCCAGCATTCCAATATGGAGTGAACTGAAGTAAAAGCCATAAAATGTTTTCAAATGCGGTCTCCGTGTCAAGGCTCAAATGGAAGTCTCTACTTTCCTTGTCCCTAGCAAAAATTATTGTAGCCGTTATTGCCACCCTAATACCCCGTGTTGACTGTTGCTTGCGTACAAAGCCTAGCTGGTGCATTGTTAAAGGGGTGTCCATTTTTTCTGTTAACTTGTTATAGAATGGCTAGTTGAAGTTCTAAAACTATTTTGCTTTAGCCTTTATTTTTCCTTTTTTATAGTTTTTGAAATAACTTCCAGCTTTAAAATAGGGGTCACTGACTCCATCTAAAAAACAAATGTTCTGTAAAGCTACACATTTATAGTTAATGCTACTTTTTATTATGTATCTTTCTGTTCAGTCCCTATCCGATTCATATTCCAGTATCTTATTCAAATCAGTGCAGGGTTGCTAGGGTCATTTGCATCCTAGCAACCAGATTGCTGAAATTGCAAACTGGAGCACTAGTGAATAAAAAGCTAAATAACTCAAAAATAGGAAAGGATTGAAGAACAACTGCTAATTGTTTTAGAATACCACTATCTACATCACACTTAGGGGCAAATTCATCAAGGGTCGACTATCGAGGGCTAATTAACCCTCAATATTCGAATGGGGAATGAAAATCCTTCGACTTTGAATATCGAAGTCGAAGGATTTTGCGCAAATACTTCGATCAAACGATCAAAGGAATAATCGTTCGATCGAACGATTAAATCCTTCGAATTGAACGATAAGGATTATCCTTCGACCAAAAAAAGTTAGCCAAGCCTATGGGGACCTTCCCCATAGGCTAACATTGAGTTTGGTAGCTTTTAGTTGGCGAACTAGGGGGTCGAAGTTTTTTCTTAAAGAGACAGTACTTCGACTATCGAATGGTCGAATAGTCAAACGATTTTTAGTTCGAATCGTTCAATTCGAAGTCGTAATCGAAGTTCGAAGTAGCCCATTCAATGGTCGAAGTAGCCAAAAAAACACTTCGAAATTCGAAGTATTTTTTCTTCTATTCCTTCACTCGAACTTAATGAATGGGCCCCTTAATATACTTCTAAAGGTGAAAACAACTAAAGTTGATGTCTCTAGGCCAGTATCTTAATAATTCTATGGGTAACATTCAACTGGAATATTAGGTGGCAGGAGGTCATTTGCATGGGGTTTGTATTCGGTTTGGCGATAAGTGTATGCTGCCGTGAGGTCAATATTTATTTCACCTCTCTCGAACATTGCATTATAGACATTCCTTAATGGTGTATGATATGTGGGTTCATTATTATATTCTGCTGTGTAACCAACTGGGCCTGGTGATTTCTGAGTGGCCAGTGCTTTTATTAGGCCTGATATATCTGCGGTCCTTATTGGCAAATTTAAGATCTCCCTCTGCATCTTGTGTATTTTTGTTTTATCAGGTCTTTAGGTGGTTCCTCTGCAGAGTATCTCACTACTCTCTAAATGCTGGTAATCAATTTAGGGTTGATGCATGATGTGTTGGTCCCTGGAGTTTGCTATTTCAATATGTATTTGGCTTTGGAGTGTGATTTGGTCGGTTAACCAGCATGCTTCCTGTTTCGTTTCCCCATCTACAGAATGGAATATTCCAGTTTTTGTTTTGGCTTGGGTTTGTATGTGGGTATCTAACAATTATTTAACCTCCATATATTTTTCTTTTGATGCTGGGTTCTAATATTTAATATAAATCTCATGGGCCATTTTAGCATCTTCCATCATTTGTATTAGGGCTCTTACACACGGCCGTTCCGACCTGCGCTCCCCTGTGTTCCGTTTTTTGGCGTTCAGCCGCAGGGGAGCGCAGGAGTAGACGCAAGTCATTATTTGAAATGGGGCTGTACTCACTCAGGCGCATGTAGGCGCCGAACGCAGGTTCAGATGCAACATGCTGCATTTTTCCTGCGTTCGGCGCCTACACGCGCCTGAGTGAGTACAGCCCCATTTCAAATAATGACTTGCGTCTATTCCTGCGCTCCCCTGCGGCTGAACGCCAAAAAACGGAACGCAGGGGAGCGCAGGTCGGAACGGCCGTGTGTAAGAGCCCTAAAGGTAGAGTTTTCTTTTAGCTACATAGGTTATTTTGCCCTTAAAATTGGGTCTTCCCAGAGATCTATTCTCAATGGAGTTTCGCCAATGTTTTTTCCAGGAAGGTGGTTCGGATTGTGAGAGGTAGGTAGGAAAGTCCATTGTCTACATTGCATTATTGGGTTGGCATATTTTCTTATGTGTTTTGGTGTATGATCTGAAATTAGTAGAAGGAAGAGACCTTTCTGTGTCAGTATGAATATTGTCTTTCCCTGGGGTGTAATAATTTCAAGAGATTCAGCAGAGTTAAATAGTTTTTGAGTTGGTATACGTTTCCTGTAATAAGTCTATTATGTTTTGTAGGGGGTTCTGTCTTTGTGTGTCTTAAGTTGCAAGTTTAGTGAGGGGGTTTCCACAGATTTCAGCTTTCATTTAAAATAGTCAGAAGGCAGATAATGCAAAACTATAAAAAGTAAATTATAACGACCAATTTAAAAGTTGTCCATTTTATAAAACACTAAAATTGGACCCCTTCAAGCACACCTGTCTCCTTTACTCTGAAATACAATATTTACTTTGTTAATGACAAGGGTTAAGAATTGCAAAACAATTACACTAGGGAAAGCATATGCAAGACCTTTTTGGCAGTCACATACACAAGTTACAGCAATAAGTGACTTGTGCATGGCTGTATGAGGTGCAGCCTAATTAGAATCGACTATTTACAGGCACAACCAAGGCATGGAACAGGTTAGCAGTTTAAACCTCTTTTTTCACCAATCACAACATTCATAGAAAACAAATGACACATTTTGGGATCACCATTTTTATGTTAAATTTTGGAAAATGTTGTGTAAAATCAGGGCAACACCCACTTAAATGCATTATAAATTGGTGAGACAACAAAAAAAGTATCTGCATATTGATGTGAATTCTCTCTCATCTGTGATACTTAGGCTGAGAAGTCCTGAAAGACCTGTATCTTATAGTCTTGTACCTGGACATCTCATACTTTTCAATATGCCTGTAACATCAATTCTGCTATAACCGGGCGACTTCTTTTCCTATTCTAGGCTTGCTCACTCCCCAGCCTTTGTGCCCTTTCAATGCTGTTGTCAGATAACTGACACTGTAGGCTCAGATAATTGCAGAGAATATTGGCCATGTCTGTGAGACGTATTGATGCTGGTACCCCAATAAAACTTGCTTCTCCAAGATATAGATTATTTATTTTTTCACACATTTACTTTAGTAATTGAGTCCATAGGCTGATCTGGTTTTCCGTTGTGTTAATTTAGTCCTCTACTTTATCCTCTAATCTCCAGTATTCAGTCTCTGAGTATAAGATTAAACTCTAAAAAGTGTTGCTTTTATGGTTTGTTGTAGTACATCAAACTTAGCAAAATAGACAAAAGTCAAAACATCTCTTGTGAATTCTTGAAGAGTATGCTGAATCTAGTTTGAGTCTTGTGGAGGCAGTGAGTCTCTGGTGTGATTTCTTAGTGCTGTGTAGCCTCTGTAGCTTGTCCCTATTGTTCACATTTTTGAGTGTAAGATCTTTTCCAGACACAGCAAGGGGCTAGTAACCGTCCGTGTTGGAGATATAAGCAGATCTTAACCAAGCGGGCAGCCAATCCAAAATGCCACTATATACTTGATTTCACATTTCATATCCTCAATTGCACCTTGCAATATTTCTACATTTAGATGTTATCGCCTTAGCATACAGTAATTATTTTCTTCACTAGGCAGCAATTCAGAAGTTCATAAACACGCCATATACTGCATCACCAACATCAATTCCAATCACTCCTTTATACAACCTAAACACTACAACTGACCCTATTATGTATGAATGTGATAGGATCCTTAGATTGTAAGCTCCTGTGGTACAGGGAATGATGTGATTGATGTAAAATCTCTGGAAACTCTAAAGAGTGTGTGTGAGCCATAGAAATAACGTATAACTGACCCTACTATGAGTGAACATGATAGGATGCTTAGATAGTAAGCTCCTGTAAAGCAGGGACTGATGTTAATGATATGTAACCCCTATTTGGGCTGCATAGCACACAAATAGTTAAACTGTCCAGCTAGCAGTAGAAGCATGGGTTACACTGTGACTTACACAACAGGGTCAGGGCCTTCGCCATGTGGAAGTGTTCCCTCTATGGTGTAGTGCAACTACATCCCCCCCAGGCTACTGTGCATACAACAAAAGATGGGCACCAGGAGGTTCTTGCAGTAAAACAGAAAACGGTTTATTAACTATGCACGAGGCAAGTGACCACAGGTTTAGTACTCACGCAGGAGCTGAGGCAATAGCAACATTTACTCACACAGAGCTGCAGGCATTAGGCATTTCTTACAGAGGAAAGGTCTCCATTAGGCATTTGCAGTATTCACACACATTCCCTCCTGGAAGTTGTCAGGAAAGCAGCTTCTACCCTACAGTCCCTCCTCACTGAGGTCCCTGACTGGAGGCAACACACAGAGCCTCTGGGAAGCTACTCCCTTACTGCAAATCCTCGTTGGAGCTTCAGCTGCTCTTTCTCTCTCACCTCTCTGCCTTTCTCTCCTAGAGAGACTATGACAAGTCTGCCCTAGTATATCTTTTCCTCATTCACGGGGTTTCCTGGTCCCCGACTTCTTCTCCAAAGCACATGGGCCTTTCTGGGCCTAGCTGTACCCAGGCTCTCCTGAGCACACCCAGCTGGATCACCATCCACAGGCCAAAGAGGAAGTGGCCACTCCCTACACACACTATATAGCAGTGTAGCAGGGGAGTGTCATTCTCTCCTGGCAGATCACTCTAAGAAAAAGGTGGGGGCCTTAAAGCTGCAGGGCAGATTAACCCGTAGGGGTCCCTACAGATATATAATTTATGTAAAACAATGTGCTAAAATGTGATGACACTATAGAAATAAAAAGATAAAGCAAGAAGTTACACTATATACTGCTATTCCATTCAGCAGCACAAGCTGGACTTAATGTGGGGAAGAAGACATTGAAAAAATAAAAGAAGGCACATCTGAAGTACGGAAGGTAGGATTTTTATAATGATTATATACCTTGTAAGGTAAAAACCATTTTACACTCACAAGCCAGAAGCTAAGCTCTTCGCTACTGTCCCGTCTGTTAGTGCACGCTCGACTGTAATGTGGGGAAGAAGGCATACCTCATTACGGAAGACAGACAGTAGTGCCTGTTCGCTCGTAAGCTCCCCCTGTGGGGCAGGGACTGATGTGAATGATGTAAACACTCTGGAAACCACTGTGTAAAGTGTGTGTGTGAGCCAAAAGGTTATGATATAACTGACCTAACTATGAGAGAATGTGATAGGAAGCTTAGATTGTACGCTCCCATTGGGCAGGGACAGATGTGAATGAAATATAATCTGTGTAATGCACTGCGTAAAATGTGACGGCGCTAAAGAAATAAGAAAAGGACGCCAGAAGACATGGGAAAATAATCAGAATGGCACGCCAGAAGTACGGAAGGTAGGATTTTTTTTAATGATTATATACCTTGTAAGGTAAAAACCCTTTTACACTCACAAGCCAGAAGCTAAGCTCTTCGCTACTGTCCCGTCTGTTAGTGCACGCTCGACTGTAATGTGGGGAAGAAGGCATACCTCATTACGGAAGACAGACAGTAGTGCCTGTTCGCTCGGACCATGAAGGCTGAGGGGTATCACTGCTCTATTGAGGGGTAAAGCCAGGCTTTATCAATCAGGATGTCCCTCCCAACATGCAATGAGTTAAACACCTTAGCATTCTGTGCTTCTTAACTAGTATGCTGTTTAGTAGTTCATACACAGCATTCACTCCTTAGATTGTAAACTCCCCCTGTGGGGCAGAGACTGATGTGAATGATCAGGGGTATGCAGAGTAGGCGCCTGCCTAGCGTGCAATTTAGAAGGGGGGCGCACTTTTAAGTGGAAAATTATTATTATTTTTTTTATTTTTTTTTCTCTATGTTTGTATGTATCACACCGCCTGGCCGTGCGATATCGCTACCATAGCGGCGTCATCTAGCTCCGGCAGCGCTGTCCAGCCCCCACCTCCCTCTTACTTGCAGGTATTAGCGTCTCTTGCTGGACGCTGCTGTGGCGCATGCGCTCTAGGAAGCCGTGCGTGCAGATGTCAGCAGCACGCACATTGAGACTGCAGTGGACAGCAGAGAGAGGCAGGGAGCTGGACTGGTGCATTGGCATGGCGGGGTAATTGGCTTGGGAACCTGGGGCGTGGATTGAAGAGAGCTGGGCCTGGGCCTGGTGGTAACTTGTGCACACCAACTGCTGGGCTTATTTTCTGCTTCCTGCTGGCACAAACAGGTACAGATCATCTGCGGCAATAATCTTGCTGCTGTTGGCTTCTAGACTGGCACATATTTAAGAGGTAATATTTTGCTGGCTGGCACAGATATGGGGCAATATTTGTCTGCTGGCTGGCACAGGTATTAATTTGGGGGCAATATTTGACTGTTGGCTGGCACAGGCACTAATTTGGGGCCAATATTTGGCGGCTGGCAAAGGTATTAATTTGGGGCCAATATTTGGCTTCTGGCTGGCACAGGTACTACTTTGGGGGCAATATTTGGCTGCTGGCTGGCACAGGTACTACTTTGGGGGCAATATTTGGCTGTTGGCTGGCACAGGTACTACTTTGGGGGCAATATTTGGCTGAGGGCTGACACAGGTACTACTTTGGGGGCAATATTTGGCTGCTGGCTGGCACAGATACTAATTTGGGGCCAATATTTGGCTGTTGGCTGGCAAAGGTACTAATTTGGCGGCAATATTTGGCTGCTGGCTGGCAAAGGTACTAATTTGGGGGCAATATTTGGCTGCTGGTTGGCACAGGTACTATTTTGGGGCCCAATATTTGGCTGCTGGCTGGCACAGGTATTAATTTGGGGCAATATTTGACCGCTGGCTGGCACGGGTACTAATTTGGGGGCAATATTTGGCTGTTGGCCGGCACAGGTATTCATTTGGGGGCAATATTTGGCTGTTGGCTGGTACAGATATGGGGCAATATTTTGACTGCTGGCTGGAACAGGTACAGATTTGGGGGCAATATTTTGGCTGTTGCTGTTGGCACAGGTACAAATTTGGGGGGGCAATATTTTGACTGCTGGCTGGAACAAGTACAGATTTGGGGGCAATATTTTGGCTGCTGCTGTTTCCACAGGCACAGACCTCAGGGGGCAAAATTTTTATCTGCTGCCTGGCACAGGTACAGATTTGTAAGTAAAATGTTGTGGGCATTTCAGTAGTGATTTAAATGAACCCTTCATTTGCTCTTTGTTTAACAGGATAAAATTTATCCTACTGTTTTGGTTTTTCTGACATTTTTTAGTGCACCTTATTTTTGTTTGTTAACATTACATATTTATACAAAGCGCAAGTTTCATTCATGAATGTGTTTGTAAGCTTTCTTTATTAAAAAAAACCATAATGGTAAGGTGGGAAATGGTAATGCAGGACAGGGGGGGGGGCACTGATTGAAGCCCTTGCCTAGGGTGCCAAACTACCTTGGCCCAGATCTGGTTGGAAGCAGCGCAAGAGATATTGTTTGTGAACCTCACTCCATATTTTTATTTGCTGTCTTTCATTATTTTGTAAAGTTGGTCTTAACTGTTTGAAAGAAAGTTCTGCTATTGGTAATACACTCCCAAAATGGCCCTGGGGCTGTTCAGTGTCAGACTGGGGTGTCTTGCCCCCCCATTCCATGACTTCCAGCACCTCTAAATGCCACTGCATAATACTGACCATATTAATTAAGGATTCTTTACCCTCTCTTCTATATTCAGTATGTTTTATACCCCACTGCACACTACTGTGTGTTCCCCTTATTGATTATATGTGGAAGGTGCAGATACTGGATATTTTTGGTATTTAAATAATTGGCTGCACAACCTATCATATTATATCAGATAACCCAGTAGAATACATATTAGTTCCACATTAAGGAAGAAATATGTACAATGGTTGGAAGCAGCACAAGAGATATTGTTTGTGAACCTCACTCCATATTTTTATTTGCTCTTTCCTTATTTTGTAAAGTTGGTCTTAACTGTTTGAAAGAAAGTTCTGCTATTGGTAATACACTCCCAAAATGGCCCTGGAGCTGTTCAGTGTCAGACTGGGGTGTCTGGGCCCCCCCATTCCATGACTTCCAGCTCCTCTAAATGCCACTGCATATTGCTTGCCTTGTTCCTTGTGGATGTAGGGCATTTGTGGGTAGCAGGGGGGGGGGAAACGCTGGTACCTGCAGTTCCCTGTTTATAATAAGACCCATTACATACCAGTTTGGTACAATTATTATTATTAACATGTATTTATATAGCGCCAACATATTGTGTAGCACTGTAAAGTATATGTGATTATACAATTAAATCACATGAATTATATACATAGAACATATGGAGTTACATACATCACATTCAATACAGGTACAAAAAGGTGAGGAAGGCCCTATTCATAGGCATACACTCTAAAGGGAAGGGAGTAATACACAAGGTGTGGGAGTGGGCAAGATAGAATTAAGTGGGTGAGAAATGTGGTACTGTATGTGGTGTTGCGTTTGGTAGTTAAGCAGAGTAAGGGTAGGCTTCTCGAAAGAAGTGCGTTTTAAGAAATTTCTTGAAAGCAGAAAGGTTGGGAGAAAGTCGGACAAACCGTGGGAGAGAGTTCCAGAGGAGGGGTGCAGCCCTTGCAAAGTCTTGAATGCGAGCATGTGAGGAGGTAATGAGAGACGAGTTGAGTAGCAGGTCAGTAGAGGAGCGTAGTAAGCGGTTGGGTGAGTATATAGAGATGAGTTCAGAGATGTAGGGTGGGGCAGAGTTATGAAGTGCTTTGAAAGTCAGTGTCATTAATTTGAATTTGATTGTGAAAGGTAACGGAAGCCAGTGCAGGGATTTACAGAATGGCGAGGCAGAGGAGGAGCGGTTGCTGAGGTATATGAGCCTCGCAGCAGTGTTCATTATGGACTGTAGAGGTGACAGTCTCTGGAGGGGAACGCCAATTAAAAGAGAGTTACAGTAGTCTAGACGTGATATGACGAGAGAGTGAATAAGAATTTTGGCAGCATCTTGGGTGATAAATGATCGTATTTTGGATATGTTCCTTAGGTGGAAGTGACATGATTTAATAAGTGCCTGGATATGAGGAGTGAATGACAGGGCAGAATCTAGGATAACCCCAAGGCACCGGGCCTGGGGAGAGGGGGTGATAGTGGAATTGTTAACTATGATGGATACTTCCGGGATGTTACTGGTGTTAGTTGGAGGAAAGAGAACCATTTCAGTTTCAGAGAGGTTTAATTTAAGGTAGCGTTGCGACATCCAGGTAGAGATAGCAGACAGGCAGGAGGAGTCGTGAGTTAGGAGTTCTGGGTTGAGATCAGGAGATGAGAGATAGATCTGAGTATGGTCAGCATAGAGGTGGTAGTGGAAACCCATAAGATCTGAGTATCGTCAGCATAGAGGTGGTAGTGGAAACCCATACGAGTTGATTAATTTGCCGAGGGAGGAAGTATAGAGGGAGAATAGTAATGGTCCCAGGACAGAGCCTTGAGGAACTCCAACAGAAAGAGGTAAGGGAGAAGATGATACTCCATTGTAGAAGACACTGAAGGAACGATTGGTGATGTAAGAAGAGAACCAGGACAGGGCTGTGTCACGAAGGCCAAGCGAATGGAGGGACTTGAGGAGGAGAGGGTGATCTACAGTGTCAAATGTATGAGCAATATGCCAAGGTTGAAGTGGTTTGGGTCTAGAAGTTTAGTTTTTATAGGAGCAAGCTCATTTAGGGCAGTGGTGAGAGTACTATAGTAGACAGAGGTAGCCACATTAGGACATGAGATGGCTGAGATATTAGAGTGAAGAGGGTCTACAGCTTGCAAGTCATGGTAAGTACGTATTTGGGGAATAGCAGGGGGTGAGGAGGGAGTTAGTGAGAGTTGAAATGTGAGCATATTGTGATCAGAGAGGGGAAATGGTGAGTTAGTAAAATTGGTGGTTGAACAGAGTCTGGTAAATATGAGATCCAGAGCATTACCACTGGAGTGAGAGGGGGAGTCTGAGCACAAAGATAAGCCTAGGGAGGAGGTTAGTGAAAGAAGTTTAGAGACAGAAGAGTTGTTAATGTTGTTAACGGGTATATTAGTCACCTAATATGATGGATGGGATGTTAGATGAAAGAAAGTAAGGAAGCCAGGCAGCAAAGTTGTCCAGAAATTGTGCAGTTGGTCCTGGAGGTAGATATATAACAGCAATGCAGAGTGAAACAGGAGAAAAGAGCCTAATGCAGTGAGCCTCAAATGAGGAGAATGATAGCGAGGGAACAGGTGAAAGAACTTTAAAAGTACAGCGGGGAGAGAGAAGCAAACCCACCCCACCTCCAGGTCTGTTACCAGGTCTGGGAGTATGAGTAAGGCGTGGCCCCCATAGGACAGGGCAGCAGGTGAGGCAGTGTCAGTAGGAGAAAGCCAGGTTTCAGTAAGTGTGAGTAGGTTAAGGGAATTTGCAATTAAATGGTCGTGTATAGCGGTGAGCTTGTTGCAGACAGATCTGGCATTACAGAGAGCACAGGAAAGATTAACTGGATTTTTGGGTATAGGAGTAAGAGTTCTGTACTGTTTAAATTTGCACCGGAGAGAAGGAGCTCGTGGCCGTGATATAACTGGGATGGGGTAAGGGTCAGGGTTTTGGGAAATGTCCCCAGCTGCCAGCAATAGAAAGGAAAGATAGACTAAGTGAGAGTGGGATTTGTAAATTCTTAGTTTGTATGAAAAAGAGGAGTTTTGTGGAATAGCTAAAAGGAGTACTTTATAAACTTCATGTGTGGAGAGGGAAGGAGAGGAGAGTAGAGAGGCTGAGATTTTTATAGAACTGGGATTTGATGGAGGAGATAGTGAAAAATGTTTTATGAAGCACAGGGGCGCTTCTATAATGAGGCGGCCTGAGAATCTCGCCTCAGGCGGCAAAATGTGGGTCAGTACAAGGGGCGGCACTTTGGCCGGTGTAATAGACTGCCGCCCTGATTTTTCCTGTGCGGAGTGCGGTGCCACTTGCCAGTCAGTGCGTCACGTGTGTAACAGACTGCGCAGTGCTCCGCTGCTTACTACTTACATGACGCCGGTGACGTCACTGGCTCCGCACATTATCGCATATCTCCAGGGCTGGGTGTGCGTGTGTTGGCTTTGGAGTTTGGATTGCCTGGACCGGTCTGGTGGTACTGGCTGTTATTTGAATTCCCACTGTTACATCAGTGAAAGGTGGGTACACTGTTTGCGCACAATAACGCACGTGTGTTCTTGGTTGCGCGCGGTTGTGCTTGTGCGTCCTCGGTTGCGCACAATTGTGCGCTGTTTGACACTGCTGCGGCGGGGGCAGAAGTGGCAGTCCAGCCTGACTCGGCAATGTCCTCAAATGTAATAATAAGGATATGTAAAGTCTCTGAGGAGTAATGGGCAGGTTAAGAGGTTATTCATGGGTTGTGTATATATGAGAATCCTCCCTATCCAGTAGCAGTACTTAGGGTAGCCTTTTGCTTTCTAGCCCGGATATCACTCAGGGCTTGTGAGTAGATGGCAAGCCGCAAGAAGAGAATAACCCCCTATGTGATACATAAGTGTTGCCACACCAGGGAGCCTGGCAACATCGCACCCATCACGAGATGCAGTGAGGGTGGTACAGGGGCTGAAAGATGAGCATAGGAAGATTTGCGCTTAACTCAATATAAATTTCTGCACCTCTCACAGCTGTGCATCCCAAGCACTCCAACAACTTTCCTGCCCTCCTAAACCTATACCACCCTCCTCTACAGGGGTGCTTCTATAATGAGGCGACCTGAGAGTCTCAACTCAGGCGGCAAAGTGTGGGTCAGTACAAGGGGCGGCATTTTGGCCAGTGTAATAGACTGCTGCCTCGACCCCTTGACATGCACTGTGATGCCTCAATTTTACATCTCCTTAATATAAGTTTGTTCAGCATTTACTTAATTTTCTTGTAGCCCCAATAAGTTATAATGCAGTTATAATCTATAGTGTAACATTAATGCTACAGTTTCTACTGTATCTCTAATCATCCTACACTTATTCTGCTTGACTCTTCTCCTTTCAATGGAAGCAACCCTGTCACATCTTAACTTATACTGTATGTTCTTCAGAGGGATTTTTAACAGTGCAAGGTACTGTAATTTAAAGGGATTGTATTATGATTTTTATGGTGCAGTTTTTATTTCTAAATTATACTGTTTACACTGCAATTAATTCACTCTATAATATTAAGATGAATTCCTGAACCAGCAAGTGTAATTTTTTAGTTGTAATATTGGTATGTAGGTGCATCTCAGGTCATTTTGCCTGGTCATGTGCTTTCAGAAAGAGTCAGCACTTTAGGATGGATCTGCTTTCTGGCGGGCTGTTGTTTCTCCAACTCAATGTAACTGAATCTGTCTCAGTGGGACCTGGATTTTACTATTGAGTGCTGTTCTTAGATCTATCAGGCAGCTGTTATCTTGTGTTATGGAGCTGTTATCTGGTTACCTTCCCATTGTTCTGTTGTTAGGCTGCTGGGGGGAAAGGGAGGGAGTGATATCACTCCAACTTGTAGTACAGCAGTAAAGAGTGACTGAAGTTTATCAGAGCACAAGTCACATGACTGGGAGCAGCTGGGAAATGGACAATATGTCCAGCCCCATGTCAGATTTCAAAATTAAATAAAAAAAAAAGTTTATTTTGAGAAACGGATTTCAGTGCAGATAACAAATAACAACGTATTTCAAGCACTACATTTCCTGTACATTTCTTGTGTGATAACTGCCTAATAGTAGAATAATTATTTAAAGGTTTTTTTAATGTCTCTAGGTTAAAAAAATGATGAAGCATGAGAGTGAAAGGAGGAGAAATGCAGGATAAAGCATGTTTGGAGTAAGAAGTTACAAATTGGCAGTGTACAATACACTTAAGCAGCTTTTACCAGCAGATGACTCACTACATTGTTTCAGAAGTCAGATCAAAGAATGCAGGGAATACAGACAAACCGGCAGATATGGTTCTTAATAGCAAAACCACTGACAATGTGTAAATAATGTATATTGGAAAGTTGCTTAGAATTACATGGTACATTTTATGTATGAACTTGGTGATACAACCTTCCAGATTCTGACCACAAGATGGCGATAAATAACTATCTATACATTTCAACTTCATCATCAGCTAATGTAGCTTTAAAAATGCCTCTGTTATGCTGAAAGTTTGCAGTGTGATTCACTAAATATCCTTCAGTTTGTAATAAAAGGTGCTCTCTGTAAGTGCTGTCCAATAATAAATATTTGCAGAATAACCAATCATGTTAGCATTGTTGTATATGTAAAGCTTATCATTTTATAATACTAGAATGTTGTCAAAGTCCTGTCATTTGAGTGTGTATTGGGGGAATGAAATGAGCAGAATGAGACCTCAGTCCAGTAAGCCATAGCAAGAAATATTTGCACTCAGCCAATAAAAGCTAACCACTGAATGATAGCTTTGCTGGGGCAAACCTCACTCCTTCTACTATTAAACTCCCTAATACTTCTCCAATAAACGCCTAGGTCAGTTAATAACAACATGCTCAATATTCTTCAGTTGTTTTAGTGGAAGTTAAAAGCAAGTCCAAATATGGGAAGACACATGGAGGAGAGTGCTGACGCTTCTTTCAGCATTTTGAAATGGGAGCAAGCAATGCAGTTACGGTACATGAGCCACTGGTTCTATCACGCATCACAGGAGCCAGTATTTCTCTGCCTGCACTGGATATTGATACTGATGCCTCCTTGGTTACTGCAGTGCAGTAACACAAGTAATGAATCAGTAGCCTATATACTTATCTTTAGGAGTCTTTATACTCCATTGAACAAGTTCAGCCACTATTTTAGGTTAAGCCATTTGCTTTAGTGATGTTTGGATCAGCAAAAGTTCCACTTGCACCCGACCCTAACCCGGTGAGCACTGGTATTTATAGGACCACCTTTATCTGACATCACGGAAAGGATAGGGTGAATGTTGTCCAGACACTTTATTTCACTACACAAGTAGGAACCCCATTAAAGTGCACAGTTTTGCAAAGTAAACCCTACCACCCAACCATACTTTAATGAAAGAGAGTTCTGTTCACTTAATACCACCAATGTGTTGATGCCGCTGTGCTTGTATTGTGCCTGTGATAATTAGGCCTCAGTGGTTACAGCATGTGTTACCTTACCGCAGTGATCCCCAACCAGTAGCTCGTGAGCAACATGTTGCTCTCCAACCCCTTGTATGTTGCTCTCAGGGTCCTCAAAGAAGGGGCTTATTTTTGAATTTCAAGCTTGAAATGAAGTTTTAATTGTATAAAAACTAATTATAGTCCCAGTCCACATAGGGCTACCAAATAGCCAATTATAGCCCTTATTTGGCACCCCAAGGGACTTTTTCATGCTTTTGTTGCTCCCCAACTCTTTTTACATTTGAATGTGGCTCACGGGTTAAAAAGGTTGGGGACCCCTGCCTTACCGTATACCAAGTAGCAGCAGTCCTCTGCTCAACTTTATGGTTTTCTAGGGTGCACATACTGCAGAATGACCAGGGCCGTCATCAGGGGGGCACAGGGTATATCATTTATCAATTAGAAGCCATGAAGGGAGCCACACGGACTGCAGAGCTGTGCTGCTACTTTTTATTACTTGGCATGTTTCTGATCACATGGACCCTTTCTCAAGTGTTAATAACAACTGCTCAGTGTACAGTTTTTAATCCCATTCCCACAGAGTGCTCCTCCTCCCACCAAGTGGCCACTCAATTTAGTAGTCCAATCAAATGCGTGATTAGAGTCCAATTTCAATTAAAGGAGTGGTTCGCCTTTAATGTAACTTTTAGTATGTTATTGAATGGCTAATTCTAAGCAACTTTTCAATTGGTTTTCATTTTTTTTTTTTACATAAGTTATTTGCCTTTTTCTACTAACAGCTTTCAAATGGGAGTCGCTGACCCCTTCTAAATAAATGCTCTGTAAGGCTACAAATTTATTGTTATTGCTACTTTTTATTACTCATCTTTCTATTCAGACCTCTCCTATACATATTCCAGTCTCTTATTCAAATCAGTGCATTGTTGCTAGGGAAATTTGGACCCTAGCTACCAGATTGCTTAAAATGCAAATTTAAAAAAATAAATAAAAAGCCAAATAACGCAAAAACCTTAAATAATAAAAAATTGTCTCAGAATATCACTTTCTACATCATACTGAAAGTTATCTGAAAGGTGAAAAACCCCTTTAAAGAGGTGGTTCAACTTCAAGTTAACTTTTATAGAATGGCCAATTCTTGGTATTCATTATTTCTAGTTTTTGAAATATTTGCCTTCACCTTCCCAATCCTTTCAGCTTTCAAATGGGTGTCAACTGACCCAATCTAAAAACAAATGCTCTCCAAGGCTACAAATGTATTGTTATTGCTCTTTTTTATTACTCAAATATCTATTCAGTCCGTCTCCTATCATATAGGGCATAGTTGCTGGGTAATTTGGACTCAAACTGGATAGCTGCTAAAGAAATAGCTAAATAACTCAAAAACAGCAAATAATAAAAAAAGAAAACAAATTGCAAATTGTCTCAGAATTTCACTCTCTATATCATACAAACGTTAACAACCAGGCCTGGATTTGTGGGAAGGCCACCTAGGCCCGGGCCTTGGGCGGCAGGATTTTAGGGGGGCGGCATGCTGCCCAACCACACCCACATTGGTTCAAAAACACTGGGCATACGATGGAGATACGATCATTTTTTAAATTTCCCCATTGCTCCAGTCCAGATGATGAAAATTTGCACAAATTAAGGGGAGGGGACAGGGGCGACGAATGGCAATGGGCCTAAGGGTACCCACTATGTAAATCCGGCCCTGTTAACAACCCATTTAAGCAAAAAAAAACAATACGTTTCAAATTCACAAAAAGTGCTGTGTCCCCACTTTATATTAACCAATGTCCCTCAGATAGTCTCTGGTAAGAAGTTCAACAACAAAAAACTTTCCATTCTGGAATGAATGAGATAATACATGTTTAACAATAGTCTTGAAGGGTGGTACTAACCATTTTAGGGTCTACCTGTCCTGTTAATCAAAGAAATGTTAGGTTGCGTTTTCTCACAACTGCTTAAGAGAACTTATACCAAGTTACTTTGAAACAATCATATGTAAATGATATAGCAGAAGTTGGTAAGTATAGAGCACAAGTATTAGTATTCTTATTTTACCGTAATCCCAGCTCAGAAGATTGTATAATGTAGACAGGCATCATATTAATTTCTGTAAAAGAGGAAAGCACTTCAAACTCCAGGCATTATTTAAACCTATGGGGGTCATTTTGATATCCATTACGCTTCTCGTTGCAACATCTTTTGTTTAAAGTTACCACCTCTGTGTAAGGGCTGAACCACCTCTAGAACTACCCATTTAAGCATATAAATGACCCCAGCAGAGGACTGAGGGCAGAGGGAAGAGGGCAGAAGACTGAGGGTGGAAGATGGAGGCCTGAGGGTGTAATTCGTTTGGCTGACGGCTGAGAAGGGAGGGTAGAGGACGGAGGTATGACTGCAAATTTGAAAGATGAGTGACGGTAAAAGCACTCGATATGGCATTCCTAAGCCGTAGGACATTGTATGGAGGACAGGTATTTTGCCATAGGATGTCCTAAAATGAGTTCCGTAGGCATAGTCATTTAGGTTGTGTGCAGTGTCAGACTGGGATACCAAGGGCCCACCCAAAAACTTTAAACCAGGGGCCCACCAAAAAGCCCTAGACCAGGGGCTCACTCAGTATTATTCTTTCTCTCCTCACTCAACCTCTATTCTCTTTTCTTCACATATTATAATCTATTATTCCACCAATTTAGCTTCTTTGTTCCCATAGAAAAGGGGAATGTAATAGGCCAAATGTTTAGCAGCATGAGGGCCCACTGATATCTGGGCCCACCGGGAGTTTTCCTGGTATCCCAGTGGGCCAGTCCAACACTGGTTTTGTGCCTTGTGTGGGGTGATTTATACTTCCTTTGGCTATTAATGCACAGCAAACACAGTTCAAACATGGGAAGGTGCCTCTCTTTTGAGTTCCCAGAAATGTTCCCAATATTTCATAATTAGTTTTCTGTTTACTGTGCTTAATGTATTTGCATATAATGGGGATTCAACCTTTACTATCCATTTTACTATTTTTATTATGATGCAGCAAATCCCCTTTTGGTATAGTCTCTTCCTCTTTCAACTATTGTGTTTGGATTGTACCCACTTTGCATGAAAAATTGCAAAAGACTTGGATAGATATTCTATAGTCATCACTAGAAGATGCAACATGTTCAACCCTTAAAAATTGTCCCACTAGTATTACCTTGATTGTGCTTGGATTATTGGAAATTTTTGAAATGGAGCAAGTTGTTTTCATCAGTAACTTTTCTATACAAGTTAGTACTGATTATGCCATTGTGAATAGTGTGCTGTACATCCAAGAAATTTAGCTGAAGAAAATTAACTTTGGGTTTCAAATGCAAGGAGCATATTTATCAAGGGTCGAATTTCGAATTGAAAAAAACTTTGAAATTCAAAACGACCAACTGAAATGAAGTTTGTTTTTTTTTTTGGTCGAATTGGTCCATATTTGGCAGAATTAAAATGGTACAAATCGAAGGAACTAGATTTGCCGTTTCCCCCCCCCCCCAAAAAAAGTCCACCAATTGACTGCAAATCGGTTCTAGGAGGTCCCCCATAGGCTAAAACAGCAGGTTTTAGATGGCGAATGGTCGAAGTTGAGTTAAAGAGAGAGTACATAATTTTGATATTCAAACTTCCGAATATGTTTATTCCTTAGTCCAAGTACACAAAAAATAGCTAGGAATTCAAATTTATCATTTGCACCTTGACCTTTAATAAATCCGCTCCTAAATGTTGTTTCATGGGAACCATTTGCTTCTTTTCATTTCCTTGAATCCACCAGAGGTACCATTCCACTGACTGATCTTAATTTAGTACAATAGGTTTGCTCAGTCTGTTTCAGGAACAGTTCATTTTCCAGTTTGTGTATGTAGATCGTCAAAAGGGCCGACTGCAGCACCCATGGAAGTTGCTTGCTGCTGCCAATAAAACTTCTTCAATCTCTAGTTCAAGCAAAATGTACACCAGCTTGTTATCAGTATTCATTAATTCTTACTCAACCAACTGTATACCTTAAGCAATTAAAGTGTACAGGCTTTGTATAGCCAACAGTTTCCTTAGGCACAGGTGGTAATCTCACGGCTACACAATAGATTATCCCCCATATGTAATAAAAGGCACTAAGTTTGCCCATGAGCAGTAACCCATAGCAACCCAATAACATTTGCTTTTAAATGGGTGGCCAGTAAATTCTACCTGCCGATTGGTTGCTATTAGTTACTGCTTCTGGGAAAAATT
The DNA here is from genome assembly GCF_017654675.1 of Xenopus laevis. Lineage (NCBI taxonomy): Eukaryota > Metazoa > Chordata > Amphibia > Anura > Pipidae > Xenopus > Xenopus laevis. The sequence goes on from NC_054387.1 coordinate 29,509,380, forward strand.
AGTGGGCCTCATTTATAAACACTGGGTAAATTTGCACATGGGCAGTAACCCATAGCAACCAATCAGTGATTAGCTTTTTTTCAGCCAGCTGTAGGTTGAACATTAAAAGCAATCATCTGATTGGTTGTTATAGGTTACTGCCCAGGTGCAAATTTGTCCAGTGTTTATAAATAAACCCCAGTGTCTTATTACATTTGCCCCATGTCTTTTAAACAGGTGGGTATGTGCCACTATAGGCATCTCCAAACTGTGCTAGTGGTTCTAGGACTGCCCCGATTCTATGGGTCATCCTTATGTATAAAAACCCAATGATTTATGGATCTTCAGAACATAAAGGACAGGGGTTCTTGGATGGTCAAATTCTTTGTTTTTTGTAATGATGTTAAATGAATCAGTGACCATTAAATGGACTGTATCCTTAACCTGAAAAGGTTGGTTACAATCCAACAATTAAGAATGTCCAGGAACTTAAAGATACAGAGACTGATCCATTAACACCAAAGCCCTGGCCTTATCAGACTTCAATGACAATCATTTATTCTTTGAGTCAAGCGTCTCTCTCCCCCTTATGGTGAGATTGTATTATGTGAGATTATATTGTACCAAGGTTTTTATTTATTTCCTACATCCATAAAAGCAGTTATTCTATTCCATGGAAATTATACTGATGAGAATTTATATTGCTATAATGAACAAACCTATATTTCTTATTTAACCTTAATAAAATTATTTTATTAAGCATGAAACAGGAGGGTGATAAGACAGTGTCTAGAGATCTACAGACACCAGCTAAAGGTCTACTGGTAACAGTTGATCCAGAGGAAGGCAAAAAACCCATCTGAAGCCTCTCCAATTTGCCTTAGAGGGGGAAAAATTCCTTCCTGACTCCAAAATGGCAATCGGACTAGTCCCTGGATCAACTTGGACTATGAGCTATTTCCCATAACCCTGTATTCCCTTACTTGCTAAAAAGCCATCCAACCCCTTCTTAAAGCTATCTACTGTATCAGCCTGTACAACTGATTCTGGGAGAGAATTCCACATCTTCACAGCTCACTGTAAAAAAAACCCTTCAGAATATTTAGGTGGAACCTCTTTTCTTCTAATCGGAACGGGTGACCCCGTGTCAGCTGGAAAGACCTACTGGTAAATAAAGCATTAGAGAGATTATTATATGATCCCCTTATATATTTATACATAGTCATCATATCACCCCTTAAGCGCCTCTTCTCCAGTGTGAACATCTCCAATTTGGCCAGTCTTTCCTCATAGCTAAGATTTTCAATACCTTTTACCAGCTTAGTTGCCCTTCTCTGTACCCTCTCTAATACAATAATGTCCTGTTTGAGTGATGGAGACCAAAACTGTACAGCATATTCTAGATGGGGCCTTACAAGTGCTCTACAGTGGAAGAATGACCCCCTCCTCCCTTGACTCTATGCCTCTTTTAATACAGCTCAAGACCTTATTTGCCCTTGATGCTGCTGACTGGCATTGCTTGCAACAGCCAAGTTTATCATCTACAAGGACTCCAAGGTCCTTTTCCATAATGGATTTGCCTAGTGCAGTCCCATTAGGGGTATAAGTGGCTTGGATATTTTTACATCCCAGGTGCATGACTTTACATTTATCAACATTGAATCTCATTTGCCACTTAGCTGCCCAGATTGCCAAGATCATGTTGCAAGGATGCCACATCCTGGATGGAATCAATTGGGCTGGATAATTTTGTGTCATCTGCAAACACTGATACATTACTTACAACACCCTCCCCTAAGTCATTAATGAACAAGTTAAATAAAAGTGGACCCAATACTGAGCCCTGGGGGACCCCACCAAGAACCTTACTCCAAGTAGAGAATGTCCCATTAACAACCACCCTCTGTACCCGATCCTGTAGCCAGTTTCCTATCCACGTGCAAACGACTTCATTAAGCCCAACAGACTTTTAGTCTAGAAAGTAGTCGTTTGTGGGGCACAGTATCAAATGCTTTGGCAAAATCCATATAGATCACATCTACTGCCACCCCACTATCCAGAATCTTACCACATCATAAAATGCAATCAAATTCGTCTGACATGACCTATCCTTCATAATGCCATTCATTAGGACAAAATTTTGAATGTGATCCCTTTAACAAGCCTTCAAATAATTTGCCCACCACAGATGTCAAGCTTACTGGCCTATAATTGCCAGGCTGAGATCGTAATCCCTTTTTAAATAGAGATCGTAATCCCTTTTTAAATATTGGAATGACATCAGCTTTTCTCCAATCCATAGGCACCATACCAGATGACAGTGAATCTGAGAAAATCAGAAATAAGGGCTGGTCTAAAACTGAACTAAGCTCTCTTAGAACCCGGGGGTGTATGCCATCAGGCCCTGGAGCCTTGTTTACATTAATTTGTATTAAAGCATTTTGAATCATATCCTGAGTCAGCCACTGACTAGATTGAGCTGAACCATTCGTGCAGTTATTAAGTGAGCCTGTGAACCCAGACTCCTCTATTGTACACTGAAGAAAACTGATTTAACACATTTGCCTTATCTGTATCTGTTACAACCATACTGGTACCATTATTTAATAGTAGATCCCAACCTAACTTTTGGGTATCCTTGTCCTAGTCTGTTCCCAAATAAGCTTAACTTCCATACCCACTACATGTTCAAGAGTTTAGCAAGGCACTATTGGTGGGATAAAAATCATTCCCAATATAGCCACTAGCAGGCTTGAATGTTGTGCATTAGCAAATTAAGTTTTCGTTTTGAAGTACAGATACAGTTAAGCTACATATCCCCACTATATGTAGGTACAACGCCTTATCCCTTGTTAAGGGCAGAGTTTGTTTATAGAGATTGTAGGATGAAATATTAACCAATACTGTACACCATTGGTTTCTGTTAGGTTTTTAGTTTGTGGAAAAAACACACAATTTTGTATTGTTTAAAAAAAAAAAAAAAAAGTAAATTTTATATAATTTACTGACTTTTCAGTCCAATGCCAGATAAAATCACATCACAAAAAGTGTATTAAACATCTCCATAAATAACATGAGAAAAAAAGCCCCACACACTGACATGTAACAGTTAGGATTGAGTTAGACATTGGTAATACGTTATACAGACCAGCACAGATCAACTCAAGCATCAGTAAATGACTGGCGATTAAGATGCCAACATGAACTGAAAACACTGCATATTAAGGTAAGCTCAAACTATCTGTAGTCTTCTCTGAAATGTTATGCAAGTCCTGTTCTTCTCAGGCAGAGTTGGTTGTACATTAAAATAAAAATAAAATTTGAACCGTTTAAAATATATATTTTGTACTGACATTTTTCCCAGTCAACTGAGAAGTATCACTAAATACAACCAACTTGCTTTGTCTGACCTATTCTTACTGAGGTTATGTATTAAAAGAGTCCTATAGCAGCCAATTGCCTATTTGTGTATATGAATCTAGTGCAGATAAAAGGACAGCAAATCAGCTCAGTGGCTACCATGGGTTAATGGACTACATCAACTGCCTCTCCACCACAACTTAGTGTTTACTTACAATAAAATCAGCATTAATGTACATTTAAAACAGTCAATGATTGGCACAGCCCTAAATCTTCTACCCCTGAATTAAATATCCTAAAGCTCAAAGTGTTCAGACACAGGACTCTGGATTTGTTGAAACTTCTCCATTTTTCTTTTCTTCCTTCAAGAACTGTTCCATTTCTGCTGAATCCACTTTGCCATTTTCAGGTATTGTGCCATCAAGTTTTTTAAGTTCTTCTATATCTGCATTGTCTTTATGATGAGGTTCCTCTACAGTTTTCTTAATGCAGAAAAAGTTTCCAGCAGTGAGAACCAAAGAGGACACTACGACTTCAACACCAGCAATGATGAATACAAACATGTACTTCCCAGTTGCATCCAAGATTTTTCCTGCAATAGACAAAAATTATGTGCACAATTACAACATGGAAGTCTTCACTAGACCCAGACAGTGAATGCCATTAAATAGATTTAATTAAAGCTACATTAATAAGTGCTGCATATATGGGACTGAACAAAGGTAACCCCCCCCCCTCAATTAAGATTTGGCGTGTGGCAAGGCAAAGAAATAGGTCCAGGAGGAGTGTAGCAGGTGGCTTAAGTAGCTTCTTCGCAGCACAAGGCTGATTTTAAGCAATATTGCATTTTGAGGGTCCACACTATAGAAATGTGCATCAGTTTATTAGATATACTAATATTAAAGTGAAGCTCCCCCTTCTCTAGTGTACAGTTATCTGACAACTTTGTGTGCCCTTGCCCTACAGGTAAATTAATAAGCGACATATTCCCTAAGCAGGCAGTTGAGGAAAGCAGATCCTCATTGTACCTATACATATATATCTCAGACATTCCAGTTTACTAAAGATTTTTTTTTTTTTTTTTTTTTAAATAAAATCGTACCTGCCGATGGTGGTCCAACAAGAACTGCACAAGCTTCTGCTAGTAGGACCAGCCCAATAGCACTGGAGAATTTTTGTGTACCAACAATAGTCATCAGGACTTCAAACTGCAGTGCACCGACCATTCCATAGGAAATCCCAAAGAATATGCAGAAGATGGTCAGTCCCCAGAAGGAATCTGCCATGGAGCCCATCAGATCAGTGAACCCATTAAAGAGCATAGAAAATCCAAATAAGTAGACAGAATATGGTCTAACCCATTTCAGCCCTGCAACTACTCCACATGTGGGTCGTGCAAAGATATCAACGAATCCAAGAATGGTGAGGAGAAAAGCTGCCTTTGTGTCTGGGATACCGATGTCCTTTGCATAACTTACAACAAACACAGGAGGAACAAATAGCCCAAGAACCATAATGGAAGCAGCCACAGTGTAGATAAGAAATCCTCTATCTTTGAAGACACTGAAGTCAAGCAGCTTTTTCTTTGGTTTTGTTTCTTGTGTCACCTTGACATCTTCGATAGCTTTCTTTGGAGGTTCAAGTGGTCTCATCAGAGCCCCACAAGCACAGCAGTTGAGCAGCAGCCCACCCAATATAAGAAAGCCTCCTCGCCAACCAAACTCATACTGAAGAACTTGCCCCAGAGGAGATAGGGCACAGAGAAACACAGGGCTTCCTGCTGCAGCCAGTCCATTTGCCAGTGGGCGGCGCTGGTCAAAATATCTGTTCAGCATAATCAGAGAAGGCTGGAAATTGAGAGCAAGGCCCAAACCTGACAAAAAAAAAAAAAATGAAGTAGAGTAGCATTTCATTCACAAGATTATTAACATATCCATGTTAAACATTAAATCTACTTACAGAATATTCTGGAATCCCTCTAAGTTACAAGCATATGAAATGGTTAGGGTCTCAAAGTGACTTTCCCCCCCAATACTAAAGCACTACATGCCCTTCTTTTACACTATTCTGTACACCGTTTTTGATCCATTTATACACAGCATTGCCAAGCCCAACAAACCTTCTTGTAACATTGTTATGCCATCAAATGTTTTTGGCACACTTTAAATACTGGTATTACATTGGCTTTCTTCCAATCCATATGTAACTTTTTTAATGGGCCATGTTCACAAAGTGGATTTACTACAGCTATATTAAGGTTTTGCGATTAGTCACTGTATGTAAAGCAGTTACTCATTTTCTATTTGGTATTAAGATTGCTGCTTTACAACAGTTTGAGTAACATAAAGGGTTGAAATTTGAGGTTTTTTTTGTTTTAAAACTCAAATTCAGAATTCGACCAATTGAAATTTAATAAAAATCAAATTCTCAGCTTGGATGAATTTAAAAAGACCCTGAAAAGTCAAATTAAAACTTGATCAGAGTACACCCCACCAGATTGAACCCCAACCCTTCCCATTGACTTACATTAGTTCAGCAGGTTTTAGGTGGCAAAGACAAATTTGAGTTCTTAAAGGGCCATAGTATGAAATCTCAAAATTCCAATTACCGTAAAACTAATCTGAGTTTGGATAATTCACAATTGAAAAAAAAAAAAAAATTCCAATTTTCAATTTGAACTTTAAATCTGCACTTTTGTGTTATTCATAGGTCCTAAAGAGTGCTTTTTTGTACATTTTCCTTTTAATTATATATATATCTGCATTTACTACCATGCCATGAGACTAAACTCAGCCATGGACTGGTAGGATTGTCCTTTTGTGAGCGACTCCCTCAAGCCACATCTGATAAGGCAGCTATGCTACAGTCAACCTTAAAGCACACTTAAATCTGAAGAATCGTGGTGTTAATTCATACTATCTTAAGACTTGTGCAAGAAACCTAAGCAGATTATAAGTAATTTGTAGTTAAAACTCTTAAAGGTATCAAATCTATAGTTTGTATGTAACTCACCAGTTATGACCCCAACAGTGAGGTAAATTGTGATAATACTTGTGCAAAAAGAAGCAGCCACCATTCCAAGAGAAGCAAGGAGACCACCAACCATCATTACTGGGCGACAGCCAAAACGATTCACACAGATACTGCAAAGTGGGCCTGTATAGTGGAGGAAAATAAATAAATATAATCAGAAAGCAAATTGCATTCAAGCACTTGTGTTGTAACATTCTGTTTCATCTGTATCTACACCCTAACATACCCTTTCAACAGGGCAAAGTATACCTATGTTTAGAAAGGACTACAGATTCATATTTACACAAGAAATTGCTAGTTCAAGGTGCATTTGTTTATAGCAAGAAAACTGCCTTTTTGATACAAAGTTGAGTGCCCTTCTTGTGTGTGCCAAAGCAATGCATTTGCTCATAAATTAGTAACCTGCCTATTCTTCCTCCAGGCCACCCCAATTCTGCATGGGTGCTCTCCCTCCATCCTGCCAGTCACCTATGAGTCCCAACCCCCTCCCCATGAGATGAATTGCCTGTCTCCATCAGTCTGTCTCTGGTTTGTAATCAGCTTGTCAGGCTCAGAGAAGGGTGCAGAATGCAGCTAGAGTTACCACCCATCAGTTCCCTACCTTGCTTATGTGCCAAAAGGGATGTATCCTTAACCCTTTTGCCACAGTTAAAACCCACCGTACACAGGCCATAAATTCTGTAGCTCAGCTTTTTATGACAGCACATTTGTCAGAGCTGGACAGGATTTTGTACCCCTTTTTTTGCTACTGCATGAAGAGGCATGCTCCAACATTAGTCACATGGTTGAGAACTAAATAATGAGATAAGGGTAGTGTTCATTAGCAACATGGATTAAGAGAAGTGGATTATGGTGTATGAAGCCTTATCGGAGAGTGGAGGGCCTTAATTACTGTATAAGTTGTGCCACACTTATGGCTATATCCATTGGAAGAGCTGAAGGGAAAGGTACCTGGCTCTTCAGTGTTCAGCAGATGTGCAGACAGTCAAGCTGTACTTCACATCACCAGTCACTGAGGGAAGCAGGAAAGGGCAAAGTCCTGTGCCTAGGACAGCAGCGAACATTTATACAACCCTACATATATTTCTGAAAAACTGCCCTAGAGACTGCATTAGCAAGACATTTTATTTTTATTATTCATCTAGTGGTAAATTATCACTTCACCAATAGATTACAATGCTATCTTCACCTAAAAATCCTGTCTGCAGAAGAAAACCAGAACAAATGCTCCACTTCTAAGGTGTGCGTGTTTTTATCAATTTCATTGCCCCCCCCCCCCTGTTAAGCTACATTCTCCTTTCTAGGATTTCTTCAGCTAGTTATATTTATGCTGCACCATATTGTTGCACGATATCTCCCCTTACAGGTCTTTAAAATTTAGTGTTGGTCCCTGTATTTTCCTGCCACTACCTCTGTGCTATATGATGGCACAATACACAGCATTAACCCAAGGTTCAGAAAAACCCATGTAGAATGGCTGCAATAGTGCCACCCTGCAGTTATATTGTACATCACTGGTCTGGTAAGCTTATAGCAATCCTCCATACAAGTGGTTAACTGTAAGGGTAGTTGGTGTTTGAGGGGAACTAAACATCCACCAAATTCCCCACTGCACTCACCTGTACCATAAAGCATTGCCAGTAAGATCGAAGATATCCATGCTGTGTCACTGTATCCTATGCCAAACTCACGAATCAATTCTTTAAAAAACACACTGACAGCTTTGGGAAAAGCATAAGAGAATCCAGTAATGACAAAACATCCAAACAGAACGGCCCATCCCCATCCACCATCTGGGGCCTTTATGCCAGTTGGCCCATCGTCCACAACTGCTCCTCCCATGATGTAAAAATATCAGATCCTAGAATAAAGTTAATTTGTAATTGTTGAGATAAATGTGATTAAAGATTGAGTGAAGTTAATATAAAAGTTTAACTTAAAATGGCAATTACAGTGTTGACTGGATCACCTAGGGCCTACAATTGCATCAGATGAAGATAATGCCAATTGTTAGACAGATGTTATACAAAAGGGCCAAGAGAAATTTAATTGGCTGGAGCACACAAGGGCAGCCCACAGAGATATGGGCATGCTGAGGTTTTAGATCTGCAATTTGATTTTAGAATTGGAGTGCCCCCTGTGGTTAGATTAGGTCTTGCCAGACAGAAAAGAAAAAACAAAAACAAACATAGGAAAATAAAGAGAAGGTAGGGTGAAGATAAATTCAATATACAGTACTATAGGTTATTTGTAAGATATTAAATGGAATTACTATACAGAGGGGAAAAATAATCCTACTCATTTGCTTTTGTGGATAGTCGGTTGACATGCAAACAATGCACAAAGTGATAAGCTTTTATTTCCTTCCTTTCGTAATGAGGAAGTGGCTTGTTCTATTTGCAGCACCACTATAAGAAGTCTCAAACAGAACACAAGTCAAGACTTGGACCATGCAATTCTAATTTGTGCTACACCAATAAAGGTTAATTAAGTGTAGTTTACAGTGGCATGTAGCCCTAGCTGTTTATATTGTGCAAGCACTACCATGGCAGGAGGACAATAACCATCAACAGGCAGAGCCAAGTGGCAATGGGGTCAGTGATCCCATTTGAAAGAGGGACAGGAAATATGCAAAATCAAAAACCATAACTATAAAATGGAAGACCTGTTTCCAAGTATAGGACATTTTAGAACCTACCAAATTAAACTTAAAGGGATACTGTCATAGGAAAAAAAAAAATTCTCAAAATGAATCAGTTAATAGCGCTGCTCCAGCAGAATTCTGCACTGAAATCCATTTCTCAAAAGAGCAAACAGATTTTTTTATATTCAATTTTGAAATCTGACATGGGGCTAGACATATTGTCAATTTCCCAGCTGCCCCAAGTGATGTGACTTAGATTAGAGTGAGTTCTGGAAGACAATTACATTTGTAAATACTCACCAAAATTTGTATCTGAATTAAGTCTATTCAGTGCCTTTGAGGGCTTTGTTTCAGGGCTTGCATCTGGTAGTCTGAAATTCTTTTGAAAATGATTTTAAATTGCTAAAGCTCTTTTATTTCATACGGATGGTTTTTGGTATAATCTGCAAAACAAACGAACAAGTAATGAAACAAAAGAAATCCCTCTTTACTTCAGTCTATGCATTCTAGAGAACTAGTTGCCAATTATAATGCAGCAGCCTAATTAACATTTCAGTGGGTCAACTGATCAAGAGTTGTCCCCAGCAACAACTGCTATATTGTTTCCTTCATTCAACAGGGAACAATATTCCTAGTAGATTAGCCAGGGTGCCCTTTCCTAGGGTGTAGAGTATTTGCACTTGTACAGTATTATGCCACAATTTATATAATGAGACAGTTACAGTAGCTTCACCGAGTGATGGATTCAGTTTGTAATATAAAAAAATTAAAAAAAGGTTTTAAATGAGCACTATGCACAACCACAAGCTTTTGCTCGCTGTTCTTGCTCTGCCAGTAGTCAGATTTTCTGATATCAATTATTCAGAATGTTTTGATCTATACGGAGGGTTAGGAGCCTGCCAACTGTGCTGTAATAGCAGATTATTTTCTTCTGAAATAACCTAGCCACTCTTAAATCATTTGAAACAAATTTGGGGTTGGTTACCTTCCCATTGCTAGCCAGCAAGTGAAAAAAACATTTAGTTGTGACCTTACCAAAAAGACCCAACTGCATTACTAAGTGAATTACATATGTACAGGTCACATTTTTCCTATACATATTTCCCAGAAGATTAATTGTAATCACAACAGCGATCACACACAGGCAATTTGGAGAGGAAGGAGGAACAAGAGCAGTCTATTAATAAAAAACCCACAGCCTTTCAGAGCTGTTGTGTTCATCCTTAGGGAGTGGTTCAACTACGTGACCTGTGCTATTAAGCCACTACAATCACACCTTTGTATCATAGCTTCCATTATGCAAACATTTGGTCATAAGGGTTTTAATTTAAAGGAAGCAAATTTTAAATGTAATAAATTTATCTGTACATCCTCACTTCTCTTTTTTCTGCTATCGAGGAGAGGGTTAATTCTAATTTGCATCATTGTAGGTCACTAAACCAAGATGCAAGTTTCCTTTTACAACATAAAGTCGCTCTATGATAAGAGTGCAGCAGGCCTGTGTTCATAAACAAAATATGAAACGTGAAGTATTAGAAAATAAAAGCACTTGCACATTTTAATTAACTGGCTTGTGCCAATTGCACAATAAAACATTACAGCTGCTGTATGACTCTTGGGAAGTGCAGCAATGATGTGACAGACAGTACCATAGGACAAAGAAGTAGAACCAGGGTGAATGACATCCATTTTATAGTGCTAGGATATTCCTCCTGTCCATCCAATTTGCCAAATTACAACTCATAGTATGCGTTGTGTCAACAGCTGGAGGGCAACAGGACAGACATGTTAAAGATGTTTCAGCACTACATGGCTTGAAACCTGAAGCAGTCAGAAACCATTTATACCCAGGATAAATCTGGCAGGCTGCCCTTGTAAATAGCAGTAGAGGTCTTGTCCTGGGCATCTTTTAGTCAAGAATGTATATTTTTTTCAGGCCACAGATTAATTGGTAGCAAAGGGTGAATGTCCTTTGTGACATTCACACCTCCGGAGGAGCCCATTTCTAAAAATAAACTATTTTGGGCTGCTGCTCTATAATTGAATAGCTGCCTGGTTCTAACTTTGCTGCAATTTGTCTAGCTCTGATGCTGTGTGAGCACAAGGCTGGATATAGTTTCTCTTTAGAATTAGATTTTAGAGAAAAACACTTTCATACAAGTGGAGATACACAGCTAAGGCATGTTCGCACAGTTACCATCAATTTAACAGGACTTTAAATATCCTTGTAAAATAAAAGTCTCTTTACACTTGGAATATTGGAAGCAGATATCCTGTATAGCTATGAGATTCCTTATCTGAAAGCCTGCTATACAAAATGCTACAAAGTATCATCCTTGCTACTTTCTCACTCGTCTTTCTATTCAGACCCTCTTCTATTTTAGTCCCATTCAAATCAATGCATGGTTGTTAGGGTCATTTGGACCCTAACAACCAGATGAAAATGCAAACAAGAGCTGCTGAATAAAAAGCTAAATAACCACAAAAAAGAAAAAAAAAACTGCAGGCTGTCTCAGAATCATTCTACAAGTTTACATCATAGTAAAACAGTTTTAAAATGGAAAATGGATTTCTACCATACTTAAATTAGAGACCTAAATTATGGAAAGACGCCTGATCTGGAAAACCCCAGGTCACAAGAATAACGAATAATAGATCCGATACAAATATGGATAGCAGGCAGCACCGTTTGGGTGTTCTTTGCACCCATACAAAAGCATTATCTTTGGCTTTTTGTTAAAGGAGAGTTGTATCCAATAACAATGGGTAAGGAGATATTAAAAGATCAAAGATAAAGCAGCATCAGACACAACAACAGATGTCGATCCCTTGGCAGCTGCTTCTGATTGGCTTTATGCAAATAAGCAGCCCAACATTAGAGGCTACTAACTGACCAGCAGCCACCTGCTGGGGGGGCGGTCGGGTTCAAGGCAAGATAAAGCCTTTACAGAATAGCAAACAGGTGGGGGGGGGGATGAGCAGTGATGCGAGACCTAGATATGCTGCACGACAATTCCTTTTTGTGCCAATTAAGGTATAGGTGAGGAGATGTTATGACAGTTAAATATTCCTTGTATTTGTTAAAATTGCCCTAAAGGAGGAATAGTCGGATTGAAGTGTCAAAAAAGGTTAGTTCCTGTCTAAAACAGAGCAGCGTCTTTTAGAATTCAATAGTCATTCAGTACATGGTACTCAGACACAAGGGGGGGCCATAAACCACCACTTCTCCACAGAGGAGCATTACAGTCAAGAACTAACCACAAGGCACGTACACAGATGTACTAAAATAGCTTTACGTATTGTAGAATGTCAGGAGGGTGAATCACATCCTTCTACGGGATTTGCCAGCTGAGCAACTGCCTCATTAACTGTGCATCTAGGTATAACCTTTTTATTAAGACACAGCATTACCTTCGTAATTAGGAAAATATATACCCTACTGACTGTGCAAAGCATTATAAATCACCCTTGTCCCATGTAATATTTCAAGGAACATCACATCCCGCTTACAGACTGTATATTCCTAGTAGAATATGTATAACCAAAGCACCCCATCCTCAGTGTGCCCCAACTGTAGTCTTACTCACATTCAGATGAGCTCTACACATAATCCCTAGACAGATCACCCCCCCCCCCCGATATAGCTCTAATAAGAGTAAACCCTCTCCACAAACAGTAGCTCAGAATTGGTCTATATAGGGTCCTCAGCCAGCCATACAATATTTGACTATGATGTACACATGGGGTACTAAAGCCATGTCTACAAAGGAACTTTCTATTATGTTCATTTTAAGCCTGCGCTCCCGCAGGAATCCAGATTTTATAGAAATCAGTTTTGTAATTCAAAAACACTAACTATTTTAAAAGTTGCACATTGGGTGATAATTTAGGAGAATACAGAACACCTAAACAGCATGGGGATCCATTTTAAGTCACAGCCCATAGTTGATCCCCCCCACACTATTTTAAAGGGGTAGTTCACCTTTTATCATAACATTATCTTCTGAGACTGTTGGCATTATTTTTTTATTTTAAATTTAGTTTATGGTTCAATAGCTGTATTGTTTAGATGTTCAGCAGCCATCTGGTTTCTAGGGCCCAATTGACCCTACCCAGTCTGGCAGTGGTTTGAATAAGTGGATAAATGGATTGTTAACAGCACGGGGCCTAAATAGAGATTGGGGGGGGGGGAAATTAACAAAAAAAAAAAAAAAAAAAAAAAAAAAAAAATTATTAAACATTGGAAGATACATTGAAACCAATTCTAAAAATAGTTAAGAAGGACATAGTAAACCAACATAAAGAAACTATACTACGTCTCCAAGCGTGTATGCCCACATATACATTAGAGCATAAATAAAAGCACTCAATCCTAAATGGAGAACAACTAAGCTTTAAAGCACAACAGATTCAAGTAAGAATGTTAAACTCCCATTAGGAGTAGCGGCACATCTTAATACTCCCCATATTAGCCTCATACAGAAGGAACACGACCCTCATCGCAGTTTTCAACACGCAGAACACTCCCATCGCAGCTTTAACACCCACATTATGCAACATCCAAACCCTCACTCGCTCAATCCTTCACCCCCATTAACGTAACAAGCGGTACCTGTAGAACGCAAGACCTCGTATCGAAGTAGTAAACCCCAAAAGATCATGCCACAGAACCCCCTTTATATCCGAATATCATTGACCACCCAGCGCCGCGCTAACACCCCTTTAGATAATCCCTGTAGGCTGGGGTCAGGTGGTACCCACCTGAGGCATACCACGACAAGCGCCGCATCACACACGTACCTAAAGCGAATGACGCTGCCAGTCTGACTGTAGAAAGCTACCGCTCTCCGAGCTTTAAGTAGGCATGTCCGTGTGACGTCACACGAGGCAGCAGCCGCTCTAGATATTCGTGCAACTCACAGGACAGCGTGAAGGTTAAGCGGAGTGGAGCATCAGTGGGGGTGGGGGGAGGATGCGCTGCTGCTGCTGCACAAGTGGGTGTGATAATGATAATGAGGGATCCCATTTGGCATTACTCTGCATTTCCGTAAACATTAAAAAACAGGTTGGGTTGGTGGAAATGGTCAAGTTTTCACAGCTACAGTATCGTACACTGATGAGTAATCGGGGTTCCCCTAGGAATATGAGGGTTTTGGGCCGCTGCTTGTTACCTATCACCATGTGTAAAAGATCAGTTGCTTCCACACTAAAGCAATTGCATGTTCTGGGATAATTGGCAACATGTTATATTGCTTGTACACCAAACTATATATTTTGGAGCAAATCCAATATACACTGAACACAGTTAGTACTTGGGTCCTCTTCACAACATAGTTTTTTAAAGCAACAAACCTTGGTGACAGGAGCTTTCCAGCTGCATAGATGGAGGCATGGAGGCACCTGCTTCCTTAAACTGGCCATACACCACAAGAGTAGAAGATACTAGAAGATCTGGGCCAGATTTGGCTACCACATACTGATCCAAATCTTGCTGATTCTATTGATGGCCTGGGGCCAACGATCAGATCATACAGAGGGGCAGTGTTGGACTGGGATGCCAGGGGCCCACCAGAAAACTTTAGGCTGAGGGCCCACATTCCAAACTATTATATCTCTCAACCTCTTAATTCTCCTAATCTCTTTTCTCTAAATACTATACGCATTTTTCCATTATTACTCCTCTTTATTTCCATAAAGAAACAGGGAATGACCATGAAATAGGCCAAATGTTTAGAAGCAAGAGGCCCACTAACACCTGGGCCCACCAGGAGTTTTCCTGGTATCCCAGTGGGCCAGTCCGACACTGCAGAGGGGCCTAGTCCTACAGACAGCCTGAGGCAGCAGCCCTGATGCCACCCCCCTCCCACTCCTCCTCCTAGTGTTGGAGCAGGTCCCAGGGGGGCTATTGCTCATCTTGCCTCATGGCGGGAGTGGCCCTGCCTACAGACACGTTTTATGAGGACCCCACCAACGTTGGCCTTGTCGGGTGGGAAAATTGAAATCTGCCCAGTTGACAGGCCTGTTGCTAACCCCATACATGGGCCGATAAGCTGCTGACTTGGTTCATTGACCTATGTATGGCCACCCAGGGGCGATCCTGGCCCCTCCCCCCGGAAATTCACTCTTAAAGTACCGGGAGCAGCATTTTTGCTGCCCCTGGTACCTAGTGGGGTGCTGCCGCCTGAGGCGACAGCCTCAACTTGCCTCATTGGCGAAGCACCCCTGTGGCCACCTTTACTATTCACAGGCGACTGTAAGACACTTTTGCTAACCATGGGCAAAAAACGTAGTCCACACATTATCACCCCTGAGCAAGGCAGCCATCAGGGGGGGACAGGGGGGAGAGTTGTAGGGGGCCCAGAGGGTAAGGGGGGGCCCGGCCATGCCACACTTGATTAGCCGTGCCCCCCATCTTTCTGAGAGCTGCTGACTTCGGGAAGGCATGGACGTTTAAGGGGCCCTGGCCACCAATTTTTTTATAATGTGGGGGGGGGCTGGCCACCAATTTTTTTTTCTCATGTGGGGTCCTAGCCACCAATATTTTTTAATGGGGGGGCCCTGGTCACAAATGTTTTTTTATGGGTGGCACTGACCACCAATATCTTTTTATTTTTTTTTAACATGTTTGAACCCTAGCCACCAATATTTTTTTTTGTTTTTTTACTGTGTGGTGGGGGCGGACCTGTGGGGTGGGGAGGACGGACCTGTAGGTGGGGCTTGCAGTGGGCGCAGCTCAGGGGGCCCAGGAAATTTTGTCGTATGGGGCCCTGTGATTTCTGATGGCAGTCCTGCCCCTGAGTTACACGAATCCCCAAACAGCTGTACATTTCCCATCAGGCCCGGATCTGTGGGTTCTGGGAAATGCCAGAGGGGCTCCTTAAGAGGCTGCAGACAATCACTATTTGTTGGGCTGGTGATGCTTCCCATACCAGCTTTCTCTGTCTTTGTCAAATTGCACCAAGCTCCTCTCTATAATCAGGTGCAAAATTGCAGCAATCAAAACTTCCCTATCTGTCTATCACTGCTTTCCTAAGGGTAGAACTCCACAGTGATTTCAGCGCAATCCGACGCAAAAACTCAGGCGTCAAGTCAGATGCGATGGAAATTAGGTTGAAGGTGACGAGACAGGGAAATCATAACTCAGGAATGCTCGTCTGGGTTATTTCTGAGTAGTGGTCTGCCTGTCACTGCCTTGTCTTTAACGCCTAATTAAAGAATTAGGCTACAAATGTTGTACATTATATTTTGGGCTTCTGTCCCAGCCCAAGGCAACCACAGCCCTTTAGCAGGGAAGATGCCCCAGTTGCTTTCCATCTTCTTTTCTGCTTATTCACTGCACATGCTCTGTGCTGCTGTCACTTACTGAGCTTAGGGACCCACTCACAATATATAGTACACATAGAATAGAAATGTCACAATAAAAGGCTGATTAGTAATTAATACAGATACTGTATTATGATCCGATCAGCCCAATAGTGGCCACCTCAAGGTTGGCATATCAGGGAGAGATATGCTAGCTTGGTGACCTCGCTAAATAGAAGATCTCCATATGTATGGCCAGATATAGGAACCCAATTCCCATATATCACTATGGGATCAGAAGACAGGCACATGGGGTGTTTGTACATCTCCTATTTAACTTTTAAATACAGAAGACCCCATAGGCGCTAAGTTGGACATACACTAAAAGATCCACCTTGAAGTGAGAGATTTCTGGCTGATCACGACAGCAAATGCAGACCGTTAGGGCAAGTACAACATCATGAAGCCGACATGGTCCTCACCCCAACCTGCCACAGACAGATACCCAGAGAGGTTTGAGAAACACCCCCAGAGTATATATATGTAAAGCACAGCAGTTTGCACTTTATAGTTTAGAAGTCTGTTAGAAAACTACTATCTTGGGTATTTTTGCACAAATAAACAGAATAGTGAATAGCACAAAATATATTTATATATATTTTTCCCTGTACACTGTTATTCTGGGTTGTATATATTATTGCAGTATATGCTTATATCGATGAGTGGGTGCAAAATATGTATAAAATATGAAATTTGTATTCTGTCAGCAACATGGCTATAAGAAAACATTTATTACCCAATGGTAATACATAAAATAAATCTAAACTAGGAAATTATAAGGTCAATTGTTATTATCTGGAACAATATTATCTGATTTTGTTTCTATCTGTTGCATACATAAGGAAATCTTTGTCTTATGCAAACAGGACGTGTGAACCAGGCAGACGGCAACAAGGTACTCGTCTGTAGCATTAAAGCAGGATTAAAGCAGCGTTAATCCTTTGTAGGTTTGTCAGGGTGTTCTTTACAGTGAAAACACCCTGACAAGGGGATGGTCTGCCCTGGATAATTCTATGTTTTGCCAAGCACTAAAATGTAGCTTGAACAAGGCCTAACTCATCATTATAATGTACCAATATTCATTTAAAGGGGCAGTATATACTTTAAACACCTTTGCTAAAAATGAACACAATAAATGTGAAATTACATTCTGCCTATTGTTTTAATTAAAAAAATCCATATGTTCTAATTTTTCCATTATAAGCACTAATTTAAAAGTCTCTGAACTTAACCTCCTCCTCTTTCCTTTATAAAAATGGAAACTTGTTCAGCAGGCCCAGATTGGCAACATATTTATTGTTGTTGTGTAGCCATGGGGGGCAGCAAGTGCAAAAAGGAGAAAAGGCACAGATTACAATGGATACAATGGGATTCTACAGAGTTTATCTGTTATCCGTTATCAGGCCTGGACTGGCAATCTGTGGGTTCTGGCAAATGCCAGAGGGGCTGCTACAAGGTGCCATAGAAAGTCAGTATTTAGTGGGCTGGTGGGGGCTGTTTGGGCCTCTGTATGGGCTGATTGGACCTCTGTGTACCTGAAATGCCAGGGCAAACACACCAGTTTTACCAGTGCAGGGCAATAGTACATTATATTTTCATTACTTTAAATCACTTTCATTTTTAGGGCAAAGACACATGGGCAGATTCGGGGAGATTAGTTTCCTGGCGACAAATCTCCTCTTTTTCGGGGCGACTAATCTCCCCGAACTGCCTTCCCTCCCTTCCCGCTGGCTAGAATTAAAATCACTGGCGAGATAGCATTTGAAATGCTTAGTTTCCCAAAGTCGCCCGAAGTTGCCTCACGAGGAAACTTCGGGCGACGTCGGAAAACGAAACGCTCCGAGTGCCATCCCGCCGGCAATTTTAATTCTAGCCGGCAGGAAGGCAGGGAAGGCAGTTCGGGAGATGGAGATTTGTTGCAGGGCGACTAATCTCCCCAAATTTGCCTGTGTGTCTCTGCCCTAAAGAGAAGCAGCAAGTAATATTTAAAGTGAATCCCAAAGTGGAATGCACCACTGTTTGCAGAGCAGATACAGCACTAGACAAATGCACCTAAGCTACAGACAGCAGTGTTTTACTCCACTAATAGTTAGTATTATTGTATG
Source organism: Xenopus laevis (assembly GCF_017654675.1). Lineage (NCBI taxonomy): Eukaryota > Metazoa > Chordata > Amphibia > Anura > Pipidae > Xenopus > Xenopus laevis. The sequence goes on from NC_054387.1 coordinate 29,527,863, forward strand.
CCCCTTCTGACATACTGAGATATTGTAGATTGTAAAAACTGCAGGGAAATACATTTTTACTCTCTGTTTAAAAGTTGTATGGCCAGATTCATATGTATTTTGATCTCAGAGTTACAACATATTTTACGTACAAATATGCATTGCATGGCAAAACCTGTTTTGTGTTGTTATCTTCAAGAAACCTATTTACACAAACAAATGGAAGGTTTTGTTTTTGTTTTTGTTTTTTTTTTAAAAATCTGACTGTATGTAAATTCAGAGGTTTTATTTGTCACAGCCATATGTGGCAGGAATATATGTATGTATGTGGTTCGTACAGTGCTTCACTGTACCTTTTTACAATACAGTAATATTACAACAAACAAGGAGGCCAAATATTACAATAAATATACACAGTTGCAAATATTAAAACAGTCAGACTAGGTGTGAGTTGGGAGAGTGTGAGTTAGGGTTAGCGTGTTCATGCGTGTTTGCAGTTGGAATTGTGTAAAATCATGAGTTTATTTAGGGGTAATAGTACAGATTGTACTTTCCTGCAATAGCACAGAATCAGCACCTTTCCTTTAGCAGAAATGTTGACATCAAAGGGTCCTGGAAGTGATCAGGAAAGCAGTTGTAGAAGGCAGCATCTAAAGGCCTCAGGACAAAACAGCATAGGCTTACAAAGTGCCCTGATAAATAAAGTCTAATAAATGGTATTAAATAGTGATAACATTGGCAAGTAAATGGGAGCATTTTTTTTTACATGATTAAAAGTGTTTCAATACATACAGAAAAACAGTTGGTGATCCAAAGGATAAATTGTTATATGATTTGATTTAAAGGACCAGTATCACCAAAAATGAAAGGGCTTTGAATGCGTATACATTAAGGGGCTTGGCTAACTTTTTTTGATCGAAGGATATTCCTTCGATTGTTGGATTAATATCCTTCGATTTAATCGTTCGATCGAAGGAATAATCCTTCGATCATTCGATCGTACTATTTGCGCTAAATCCTTCAACTTCGATATTCGAAGTCGAAGGATTTTAATTCCTAGTCGAATATCGACCCTCGATATTCGACCCTTAGTGAATCGGCCCCATAATGTACTACATACATATTATGTACTACATATAATGTGAAAATTGTGTCTTTGCTTCCGAAACACTACTATGGTTTAAATCAATTTTTTAGTCAATTGGGCAACCATTTTAACTGGTATAGGGCAGCAGGGCACATATTTACCAGTTCACATGAAATCAGGTAGGTATCACCCACATGATTTTGTATAGAACTATAGACTTACTTTTCATATGCAATAGGACATTGGAATTCATTTATTTGTAGGTGCTAGATGTTTAAATGTGAAAAAAATCACTTGGTATAACTATGGCATATTCTCTGTTAACAGAGGTAAGATGCACCAATGTTTTTAGTAGATGAATGCGGAGCTCTGTCTTGAAACAGTGTCCTTGTATGAAAACAAAAGGAGAAAAATTTAGCAGAGACTATTCCAAGAAGGACAATTAACTGGTCCTGGAAAAAGTATAAACAGTCCTGTCTTCTCTGTTGTTTTGGTGTAAACATAGATATTTTTAACACAGAGAATACTATTATACAGATGCACACATACTCCATTTACAAAGTATCAGCAGTATTAGTATTTTATCTAGCACTATTTAGAAGAAAGGGTAAAGTGTGTAGAGGCCTATAATTTAAAGGGGCACCATTAAGAAAATGAAAACTTTATATAAAATACTGAAATAAGAAACTTTCTAAATACAATCAATTAAAAATTCTGCATCGTTTCTGAAATAATCAAGTTTATCTTCACTGTTCCTCTCTCAGCATCTGTTTCTCTTCATTCTGTCTTCATGCAGCAGTTGGGTGTCAGATAGTCATTAACAGTTAGATCAGAGCCAGGCCAGGACAGTCAGGCACCCTAGGCAACCTGTCTGCAACCTGTCACGCAGGCGAATTGGCGCTCGTGCGTGCACGCAAGAAATGGATCGCTCTCGTGGGAGCAATTCGGAAAAACAGAGCACGCTCGTGTACGCATGCACATGAACAGAGCATGCACAGGAGCGCAAACGATGAAGTAAATGCATCACCGGTTGGGGAGAGAGGGAACCAGACATGGGGTAGGCGACAGAGAAGGTACATGCCTGGCACCCCAGCTTTGCGCCCTAGGCACGTGCCTACTCTGCCTACCCCTAGTTCCGGCCCTGAGTTAGATCCAATATATCTTATAGGGGTGCTCCCTTTCTATTAAAGCTAACTCAAATAATGGTTCTAGTACAAACAAATCTAACAAAATAACTGGCTTTTGCACCAATTCTGCATGTAGAGAGACAGCTTTTCTGTTGATTTTAATAGAGTAATCTCTAATACATCTTCTAGGTAAAAGGAGCCCCCCCCCCATAAGATACATTGGATCTAACTGTTAATGATTATTTTACACCCAACTCCTGCATGAAGACAATTAAGAGAAACAGATGCTGAGAGAGAAATAGTGAAGATAAAGGTGAAACGGTACAGCATTTTATTTGATTGTATTTAGAAAGTTTCTTATTTCAGTATGATTAAGTTTATATTAAATTTTCATTTGTGTGATAGTTCCCCATTTAAGGTAAATATACTGATATGTCTTGTGGGAGGTCATGAAAAGGTTCGGATTGGGCGGCCAGTTCATCAAATGGGTGGGACTCCTGTATCAAAACCCCCAAGCACGAATAAGTGTCAATAATATATTGCCAAACACCTTTCAGCTGAGTCGTGGCACTCGCCAGGGATGCCCCCCTCTCGCCGTTATTGTTTGCCTTGGCAATAGAACCAATGGCTATTCTAATACGCACAGCCCACAATATAGCAGGTATGCATCTGGGTAGGGTGGAGGAGCGCATCTCCCTATATGCTGATGATGTATTATTATACTTGAGTGATCCTGGACCCTCACTACAGTCAACATTAGCAATTATAAATGATTTCGGAGGATACTCAGGTTAATTGTCAGGATCGTAAGGGTTCTGGCTCCGCCCCTCGAGTCATTCCAGGCACAGTCACGCAGCGCGTCGGAAGCAGCGCAGGCGCGGTGACGTCGACGCAAGCGCGGTGACGCCGGCGCAAGTGCGACGGCACTGACGCAAGCGCGACGGTACTGACGCCGGCGCGGTGACGCTGACGCCATTTGGACGCTGGGCCTATTTAAACCATCTTTTTAGAGCAGGACCTTGCTCAGACATCGTCTTTGCTACTCTGAAGATTCCTGTGAATTATCCAAGCTTGATTCTTTTCGACCTGATCCACTTGACTACGCCTCTTGCCTACTCCTCCTGTTTTGACGTTCCGGTTGCTGTTTTTCTGGTTTGACCCTGCCTGACCTTGACTTCGCTGACCTCTCCGTTCCTGACCCGGCCTGCCTGACCAATCTTCTTGTTCTCCGCTGGGAGCTGTGCTTCAACATCCTACTGCTATCGGCTTTAGAGACTTTAGCCCAGCAGATCGCAGCCCTCACACAAGCAGTGCAAGAACTTCAAGGGGGGTATCATGGTTTGCAAGCTCGGCTTACCGAACTTCCACCTTCTGATCCAGATACTGCCTCGGCTTCCACATCCAGCGCCACTCCTTCCCAAGCAGCTTCAGGGGAGGTACACCCTGAACCAAAGATTGCGCTGCCGGATAAATTTTCTGGTGACCGAAGCCAATTTCGGACCTTCTGGAACAGCCGCAGACTTCTGTTTTCGCTCCAGCCTAGAACCTACTATGACGAACGCACTAAGGTCGGGGCAGTGATCTCTTTCCTTGCGGGAGAGCCACAGATCTGGGCCCATCGCCTGTTGGAGCTCAACAGCCCGCTCCTGGCTGATGCTAAGACTTTCTTTGCTACTATGGCCTCCCTATACGATGACCCACAGAGGCCAACTACTGCCGAAACCGCCATTCAGTATTTGACCCAAGGCAAGAGACCCGTCGAGGACTATGCGGCTGAATTCCGTAGGTGGGCTGTTGACACCTCATGGAATGAATCGGCATTAAGACATCACTACCGGTTCGGTCTGTCTGTTCCGTTGAAAGATAAGCTAGCAAGAATTGGAGTTCCGGACAGTCTGGAAGAGTTGATCCAATTATCCATCCAATTGGATCGGCGGTTAAGGGAATGCCAGGTTGAGAAGTTTTCTCCTCAAGTTTCGTGGGTCATGCCCAAGGCTCCTCCACCGATTCCTAGCACCTCTTCACTTCCTGCAGCTGAACCAATGCAACTGGGGTTAATTCGGCCAAGTTTGTCCCCTGAGGAGAAGTTGAGAAGACGACGCCGTAACCTCTGCCTCTATTGTGGCTCGGCTGATCACCTTCTGCGCACCTGTCCTGTTCGCCCAGAGGGTAATGGTCCTACAAAGACTGAAATTAAGTCCCAGCTCCAATTTTCAAGTGCCCATATTTCTCTGTTTATCTCTTTGCAGTGGGGAACAAACCGTCTGCAAGTGGCGGCAAACCTTGACTCAGGCGCTAGCAGTTGTTTCATGGATTCAACTTTCGCAAGGGACCATCAAGTTCCATTAATAACGAAGTCTCAGCCGATCCTTATCAAGATGGCCGATGGGTCTCCTCTTCGTTCTGGTCCAGTTACTTTAGAGACTTCACCTTTGTTTTCTTCAATAAATGAGATGCATTTTGAGTTTATTCGCTTTGATGTGGTCTCTTCTCCTTTATTTCCAATTATTATTGGACTGCCATGGTTAAAGGCACATAACCCGGTGGTTGATTGGGCATTAGGAACTGTAACATTTTCTTCTCCATTTTGCCTCCAAAATTGTTTTTGGACTTCCATCTCAATGGATTTTATTACGGATCTTCCTCCTTCCCAAGGTTGCTCAGTTATATTTGTAGTCTTAGACCGGTTGACTAAATGGGCGCATTTTATTCCTCTATCTGGAGTTCCAACGGCAGCAGAGACAGTGGACACCTTCATTAGAGAGGTGGTACGACTTCATGGGCTGCCAAAAGACATTGTGTCTGATCGAGGAGTCCAGTTCACTTCAAGGTTTTGGAAAGCTCTCTGTAGGGGGTTACAAATTAAGTTATCCCTTTCGTCTGGATACCATCCACAGTCAAATGGTCAGACTGAAAGGACTAATCAGACCTTAGAGCAATACTTAAGATGCTTTTCGTGCTTTCTTCAAGACGACTGGGTCAAACTCCTACCTATGGCGGAGTTTGCCTATAATAATTCCGTACATTCATCCACCAAGCAAACTCCCTTCTACGCTAATTTTGGTTATCATCCCTCCATGATTCCTGGGTTACTCAAGGAGGAATCTGTTCCTGCTGCACAAGATAGGCTTGCCCTGTTAAGATCTGATGTTGAGATGTTACACGAGAATTTGTTAAAGGCACAGGCTGATACCAAATACTTTGCTGACAAAGGCAGAAATCCAGATCCGGAGTTTGTGGTCGGAGACAAGGTGTGGCTGTCTACCCAAAACCTGAAGCTGAATTGTCCATCCAAGAAATTGACGCAACGTTTTCTGGGGCCTTTCGAGATTATACAACGAATCAACCCAGTAGCCTTTAGGTTACGATTACCTGATTCCTTTCGGATACATCCAGTTTTTCATTCTTCATTGCTGAAATCTGTAGTACCAAATCAATTTCCGGGGCGGAGGAAGTCTACTCCTGATCCTATCCTGGTGGAAGATCATATGGAGTTCGAGGTTGAGTCTATCGTGGATTCCAGACGTAGAGGAGGTAAACTTCAGTATCTCATAAAGTGGAAGGGCTTTGGCCCAGAAGAGAATTCATGGGAACCAGCAGCTAATGTTCACGCCCCTAGACTGGTGGAAATCTTTCAGTCTCGGAGGTCTGGTAATACTACTAAGGACCGCGTCCGGAGGCCGCGCCTAGGGGGGGGGCACTGTCAGGATCGTAAGGGTTCTGGCTCCGCCCCTCGAGTCATTCCAGGCGCAGTCACGCAGCGCGTCGGAAGCGGCGCAGGCGCGGTGACGTCGACGCAAGCGCGGTGACGCCGGCGCAAGTGCGACGGCACTGACGCAAGCGCGACGGTACTGACGCCGGCGCGGTGACGCTGACGCCGACGCTGACGCCATTTGGACGCTGGGCCTATTTAAACCATCTTTTTAGAGCAGGACCTTGCTCAGACATCGTCTTTGCTACTCTGAAGATTCCTGTGAATTATCCAAGCTTGATTCTTTTCGACCTGATCCACTTGACTACGCCTCTTGCCTACTCCTCCTGTTTTGACGTTCCGGTTGCTGTTTTTCTGGTTTGACCCTGCCTGACCTTGACTTCGCTGACCTCTCCGTTCCTGACCCGGCCTGCCTGACCAATCTTCTTGTTCTCCGCTGGGAGCTGTGCTTCAACATCCTACTGCTATCGGCTCTCATACCTTCCCCTACCAGTCTCTCCTCTGTTCATATCGAGGGTATACCGTGTGGGGTACTGTAGGAGCGGCCTTCTATCAGCATATTGGTTCCAGATTCCTGGTAAGCCTGACATTAATGCATAAACTGGGAGAAAGCCAGTATCTTTCTGGTAGATGAAGGCATAGACCCCAATAGCTACCCCCTTCCCCCCTAAGCTGGGTAAGCTCCTTCAAGTATCTGGGCATTACGATCACGAGGGATAGCACTAAATACACAGAGTTAAACCTTACCCTGGTCACAGAAAGCATGTCAATCAAACTCAAGCAATGGGGGAATTTACCCCTGACAATATGGGGTAGGATCAACTTGATAAAAATTATTTATCTGCCCAAATTTTTGTATATCTTCCACAATTCTCCTATGTACATCCCCAAATCAGTATTCCAATATATTGAACAAATGCAGTCCTTTTTCATATGGGATAATAAATCCCCAAGATTTGCCAAGTCCAAACTAAAGGCCCCAATTAACGAAGGCAACTGGGCTTCCCAGACCTACAATACTACTTCTTAGCCTCTCAATTGTACTATGTGGGCTGGTGGCTAACAACAGACCCCAACAACCCTAACTTCCAATTGCAGGCTACTTTGGCAGGCTTAGCAGAAACCCTAAAACATATACCATATAGGAAAATAGCAGACCTGCAAGTGAGACACCCGATTCTCACCACCTCACACAAGTTTTGGATGGTGGTTCTGCGGATCACTTGCCTTAAAAAACCCGTTACTCACAATTGGTCTTTCTATTTGGGGCAACTCACACCTTCCTCATTTCCAAAAACTCCTAACATATATGAGGTGGCCAAGGGCCGGGATCAGGACTTTGGGCGATGCACCGTCGGAAGGGCAGTTGCTCACCAGAGAACAATTGTTACAGTCTCATCCAGGAGTCCAAATCAACCAACTAGTGTACCAACAATTTAGGCACGCCTTCATAGCACAATTCACATCAACCAGAGTGGAACTGGTTACACCCCCCTTCTTAGAGGCCATATATGGGAACTTACTCTCCGCAATTCCCTCACCATTTGCCAAAGCATATGAGGCTTGGCATGCGGATATCCCCACTTTAACAGCAGAAGAATGGGAGGAGAGTTAAGACAAAGCGTACCAGTACCTCATTGCTACTAGAGACAGGCTTACCAGTTTAAGTTATTACATCAGATTCACATCACACCACTGCGCCAAATGGGGGAGATAAATAAAGCGTACTGCCCAAAGTGTCGACAGCAGGCTGCTGGTTATATTCATATGATGTGGAACTGCACCCAAATCAGTAAATACTGGGATAGAGTTATGTCCCACATCCAGGAAAAAACTACCTTCCCAAAGATTATGTCTCCACAAGTCTGTAGACTGGGGGTGATAGATGAGATTGTCCCGCTTAATGCAAAGAGAGACCTATGGCGATCCTTACTGTTCTACGCCAGGAAAGCATTGCTTGTGAAATGGATTGACCCAAAGCCGTCCTTTCTCTGGTTTTGGCTAGACTTAATAAATAAAAATCTCCCACTCATACAACTGACATACCTAGCTAGAGGGTGCCCGAACAAATATGGGAAAATCTGGGATGAGTGGACTGAGGCCAACTCATAGCAAATGCAAAGGTATACTAGGGCATCACTAGATAAACCAGGGGTGTAACTACAGAGGAAGCAGACCCTGCGGCTGCAGGGGGGGCCTAGGATGTATAGGGGCCCCAGGAGGCCCTAATTCAAAAGCAATTTCAATAAATATTGGTAATACATGTCAACCTCTAGACATTTTGGGGACCTGAAAAATAATTTGCTGTGGGGCCCCGTCATATCTAGTTACGCCACTGAGATAAACCAAACCCCACCTCTAATGTACTGGTGTGAATTGCAACTTGACTGTAAGAAATGTTGAATGTCATGTCAATTATTGAGAACTAATTGTACCTGACAACCCCCCCTTCTCTTCTGTACCCCCCAAGTTTTGAACATTAAAAAATAAATACTTTTAAAAAAAAATATTCTGATATGTAGACTACACTTTTATGAACAAAAACAGAGATAAAAAATGGTAGACTTTTCGCAAAAGCAGCTTCATGGGGGGGTGAATCATTCTTAACATTGTTCATACCTTTAAAAGTTGTCAGATTTACACGTGCAATAGAGCAACATTTTCAGATTTTAATCTACTACTGTGCATTCACAAGTTTGCTCCAGGGCCAAGACTTGGGGTAGGCAGAAAATGCTTGCACCTAGGGTGCTAATGGGTTATGGCGGCTACTCTAGGGCTTTAGACATCGGCTGCCTACTTTGCCACCTACTATGGTGCAGGTGATTGAGCATATGAGGGGTTTGGAGGAGAGAAACTTTGGTGGCTGGTAAACAGGTGATGTGTGTGTGTGTGTGTGTGTGGCGGGGGGGGGGTTTAAGGAGTTGGATCATCTGGTCCAGACCTTCATTTTCTAAGTTTGTATAACTGGCAGCATTTCAAATCACAACATAAAATGGGTAGCTACTGGGGGGCACAGATCTTTCCTGCTAAAGGGCTGTTGTGGCTCTGGGTGGGTGGAAACATCAGTTGCAGCATTTTTAGGCAAATTGTTTTGGAGCTTTGCTTTTCCTTTAATAACATCAAACCTCAAAAATAATTCAATTGGCACAAACAGTGTTATTCCAACTTTTTTCAGTAAAAATCTAAAGGTGGTCATACATATATGAGGCCCTCCAACAAACCTTCCTGACCAATATCTGGCTGAAAATCTGGCAAATGTCAATTAGGCAGATTTGAAAATGATTTCTTCTTGCAGGTACCCATTTGACACTGTAAAAGGACATCTTAGCCCCCATGCCAAAATTGACAATATTATATCACTGAAATCATTGTACAGAGATTTGCCTTTTTTAAATTAAATGTGTATTTTTAGGTTCCTGTGAGGAACCGAAATGTTGGATGAATAAACCTTTGTTTTTTTTAACACCTTTTGCCTATTGTTTAAATCCTGTGAGTGCCATCACCTTATAGACTGTATTTAATTTGTACGCATGAGCACCAAGCAATGACGGACTGGCCCACTGGGATACCAGGAAAACTCCCGGTGGGGCCCAGGTGTCAGTGGGCCTCTTGCTTCTAACCATTTAGCCTATTTCATGGTCATTCCCTATTTCTTTTTAGGAAAAAAGAGGCTTAATAATGGAACAATAGAGTCTAATAAGTAGATATAATAGACTAGGAGAATAAAGAGTTTAAGTGAGTAGGGGAGGAATAATAGTTTGGAAAGTGGACCCACGGTCTAAGGTATTCTGGTAGGCCCCTGGCATCCCAGTCCGACACTGGCACCAAGGTTTCAATATCTTTCTCAGGGTGTGCGGCTTGTATATGCTGTTCTATATATATATATAGAGAGAGAGAGAGAGAGAGAGAGAGAGAGAGAGAGAGAGAGAGAGAGAAAGGTAGAGGCAGGCTACACACCTCGAAAAAATTCACAACCTGGGTGCTCTAGTCAGGAGGATAAATACAAACAGTCTATTTTACTGGCACTCACAGGATTTTCATAGAGAGTCAAACAGTTGATATTTTCAAAAAAGTGATCAGGTTTATTAATCCCGCGTTTCGCTTCTCTACAGGAACCTTTCTCAAGGACAAAGGTTCATGAGAAAGGTTCCTGTAGGGAACCGAAACGTCGGATTAATAAACCTGATCACTTTTTTCACAACAATAACTGTTTGACTCTCTATGAAAATCCTGTGAGTGCCAGTAATATAGACTATTTGTGTGTATATATATATATATATATATATATATATATATATATATATATATATATATATATATATATATATATATATATATATATATATATATATACATATATATATATATATATATATATATATGTATATATATATATATATATGTATATATATACATATAGACAATTTGCAATTTGTTTTCATGTTTTATTTTTTGAAGTTTTTGAGTTATTTAGTTTGTTTTAATCCATCAGATTTCCAGTTTGCAATTTCAGAAATCTGCACTAGCAATCATGCACTGATTCATCCCTGGCCAGGCCAGCCAGGTACCCTAGGTAATCTAGCCGGTTGTAGCGCCCAATAGGACACGCACGTGAATCCATAAAGGACATGCATGCCCCTGCATGTGCAAAAAGGTCACAGGACTAAGGTATGAGGCAGAGAAGATACATGCCTAGCACCCCCATCTTTGTGCCCTAGGCATGTGCCTACTCTGCCTTCCCCTAGTTGCGGCCTACACTGATTTGAACAAGAGAATGGAATATGAGCGGGCCTGAACATAAAAATGAGTAATAAATGCGTAGCCTTTTAGACCATTTGTTTTTTAGATGGGGTCAGTGACCCCCATTTGTAATATCAAGAAAATCAGAAGAAAAGGGCAAATGATTAAAAAAAACTATGAAACAGAAAAAATGAAGGCAAATTGAAAAGTTGCTTAAAAAATTGCCATTCTATAACATACTTAAAGGTATTGTAAAGGTAAACAACCCCTTTAATAACGCACAAGTGAATCAACATTCTATAAAATAATTTTAGTATGACACGAATTGAGAAACTCTTCATTACAGGAGGCGCAGTCATCATGAGCGCGATTTATGCGCATGCGTGATACTGTAATCTCTTCTTTAGCAACGTTTGTAGTGATAACGCGGCTACAGCTTGGTAACAAGGAACCACGCATGCGCGGTGGCTTCATTGCGACCAGAATTGTTTACATCGCGGCCATAGTAAAATTAATCCCGGGCATACAGGTGGGTCTAATCCGTTCTTTCTCACTATTCAGTGTGTAATTGATTCAGCTACACTACACGTTTATATGAGTAGGTATAACAACAACAACCACATATATCTACTCTATAGTTTTAGTTCTTTCAGTGCTGAGATTTTTTGACACGCCCCCTGACCAACAGGGAACCCGGAACTGTAGAATGTAAAACCCAAGCTGTAGTTTTGCTGCTGTGTATCTATATTTTTCTTCTTCAAATGCAACAATTCACTCAAAAACACCCCATCTGTTAGTCAAAGCATGTTATGGGTCCTACTTAACACTTGTCTAGTCCGTCTCAGCATGTACAAAATATCAAGCTGTCTGCCACTGGATCATATAAAAGCACATTGGGCAAACATCTCCTGATTATTATAGAGATCAGGACTAATTACCCATTGATTAAATATAGGACCCAGTGATTAATCAATTAAAGGAAAAGTGCTTTTTTTTTGTCCAATCCTGGCAGTGTTTTATGGATTAACTGATTGTTTATGATGTGGATTTGCACTCTAGTTCACTGGGTTAAACCACTGACTCTGAAGCCGGGCAGACTGGCTTGATTATTAAGTTCCTTTGGCCTTAAGCAAGTATGTCACTCCTTTATGCACAACAAATAACATGACACAGTTCAGGATTCACATATGCTATAACACATGCTAATCTAATTATATTTCTATAATCCATGCTAGTTATAGGTTAATCTATGGATATTCTGAATGTGCTAATTCCTAATGTAGAGTACAGGTTTGAGTCTGTAGGCTCTGGTTGCTGAGAGAGCTGGTCCCATAGATTATATAGGAATCTGTCCTCACAATACACATTGTCGCATATTTATAATAAGGCTATGTTTTATATCATTTTTGTGTGTGTAAGGGTTGTGACACACGGGCAGATTCGAGGAGATTTAGTCACCTGGCGACTAATCGCCTCTTCGTCTGGTCGACAATCTCCCTGAACTCCATCCGCTTGTCTTCCCGTACGCTATAATGAAATGTCGCCTGCACTAAAGCACACGCGGCGCTTCGTTTTCCGAAGTTGCCTCACGAGAAAATGTGCGCATGTGCTTTAGCGCAGGCGACTTTTCATTATTGCGGACGGGAAGACACGCAGAGGCAGTTTGGTGAGATTGTCGCCCAGAAGAAGAGGCGAATAGTCGCCAGGCGACTAAATCTACCCGAATCTGCCCGTGTCTCAATCGTAAAACATCTCACATAGCTTAATAAGTACAAGTATATGATTAGGAAACCCGTTATCCAGAAAGCTCAGAATTAAACAGGGTCAGACTGGAGCATTGGGGGCTCACCGGGACAGCAATTCAAAGGGCCCTCCTGGCCCCCTCCCGACTTTTAAACTATGTCTGTGCGCGCATGTGTAATGTTTCTCAGGGGAGCCCGGATCAAACCTGTAAGTAAAGGAAAGCCATCTCCATTTTATGCAAATACTTTTATACTTTTATACATGATTTCCTTCTTCTCTGTCGTAATAAAACAGTACAGGTATGGGACATGTTATCCATAATGCTGGGGACCTGGGGTTTTCCAGATAATCTCCATATTTCAGTCTACTAAGAGTCATTTAAACATTAAATAAAACCATTTAAACAAACTTTGCCTCCAATAAGTAATCATTACATCTTAGTTTGGATCCAGTATGGTTCAGTTTTATGATTACAGAGAAAAAGGATAATTTTTGAAAATTAGAATTGTTTACTTATGGAGTCTATGGGAGATAGCCTTCCCGTAATTCAGAGCTTTCTGCAAAACGGGTTTTCAGATAACAGAATCCCATACCTGTACTTTGTACTTGATTCTACATAGTAACATAGTAAGTAAGGTTGAAAAAAGACACATGTCCATCGAGTTCAACCTTTTTTTTTTTTTTTTTTATTAACTACCTATCTGCCAGTTGATCCAGAGGAAGGCAAAAAACCCATCTGAAGCCTCTCCAATTTGCCTCAGAGGGGGAAAAATGGCAATCGGACTAGTCCCTGGATCAACTTGGACTATGAGCTATTTCCCATAACCCTGTATTCCCTTACTTGCTAAAAAGCCATGCAACCCCTTCTTAAAGCTATCTAATGTATCCGCCTGTACAACTGATTCAGGGAGAGAATTCCACATCTTCACAGCTCTCACTGTAAAAAATCCCTTCCGAATATTTAGGCGGAACGTCTTTTCTTCTAATCGGAATGGGTGACCTTGTGTCAGCTGGAAAGACCTACTGGTAAATAAAGCATTAGAGAGATTATTATATGATCCCCTTATATATTTATACATAGTCATCATATCACCCCTTAAGCGCCTCTTCTCCAGTGTGAACATCCCCAATTTGGCCAGTCTTTCCTCATAGCTAAGATTTTCAATACCTTTTACCAGCTTAGTTGCCCTTCTCTGTACCCTCTCTAATACAATAATTTCCTGTTTGAGTGATGGAGACCAAAACTGTACGGCATATTCTAGATGGGGCCTTACAAGTGCTCTATACAGTGGCAGTGCAGTGCTTGCTACAGCCAAGTTTATCATCTACAAGGACTCCAAGGTCCTTTTCCATAATGGATTTGCCTAGTGCAGTCCCATTAAGCAGATTTTTAGTCTCGTGATCCATATTACAGAAGGACACCTTATCTGGAATAGCCCAGGTCCAGACATTCTAGATAATAGATCAAATACCTTTAATACCTTTAAGACCTCCTCATGTGGACAAATACAAGAGTCCTCTGCACTCAACCCATTATCAATATATTTAAGACAGAGACATTTTGTGCATCCCATTGGTGTCTAATAAAAGGGTAAGGCATTTTTCAGTAGCAGTATGCACAAAATGTCTCTGTCTTAAATATATTGATAATGGGTTGAGTGCAGAGGAATCTTGTATTTGTCTATATGTATTTTGTGGTCACAGCCTCATTGCACCCCTGCCTAATGGTTTTAAAAATTAGTGGTGAACACAACTTTCCCTTGTTTGTTAAACCTCCTCATGTGGTTCCTAGTCCCTGGCAACACTCTAAATAGCATTGATATCAGTTGGTTGCAATCTACTCTGAACTAAATTCTACCCTAAAGTTGTGGCTACATGTGATTTGAACTAGATTCAAGGGGATATGCCAGAAGTTTAACAAAAGTAACATCAATATAAATGACCCAGGGTTCTAATGACCGAATGATTCCTGTCCTTCTATTTATAGACCCAAAGCCCACTTGGCCATGGAGTGTCCAGCAATTACTGCATTTGCTTGAATCTTGTCACTAGGGTATATACCTTTGTGTCAGTATCTAAAATAGAATATAATGTATGAAACAGAAAGTTACATCATGCAAATTAAAATGAAATAGAATGCAAATAGTGATAGTTTACCTTTAAACTATACCAAATTAAAAATCTACTTTCAAACCTTCTGCACTATTTTAAAACATGACCTTAAGATGAATACAGAAAAAAAAGCAAGGGCAGACTGAAAAAAATCATTACTCATCTTACATCATTTATCTGTAATCATGCTGTATTTAGGGAAGTAACACTGTAGAGGGACAGCTTCAGCTCCAATAAGAGACAGGCAATGACGCTTACAGCAATTATCAAACGGATCTGCAAGAAAATGATAGAAGAAGCCTGCCTACCTACTGGCAACAGTGCTTTCACCACTTTCATAGCATTTTCTACCCTGTAGAAATGTTGTTGATCTGTAACCCCCCTGCAAACCATGGCCTGTTCAGAATAGACGGATTCATTCAGCAACAGATGGAAAGTGGTTCCTTTTCTAATGTGATCCTGAATTTGGCATCTTGCCTGTTGCTTCAGTAAAGGCATTTTATAATCTAATGAATAGATATTTCGACATTGTAAAAAGACAGAAACGCACAGAGCAGGCAGCCCTGATCTAAAGGAGAGGGAGTAAAAAAATCTGTCCTCCATTTAAACGAGTAATAGAGGACAGAAAAAGAGATGGTTAAAAAGGAATGTAAAGTTGCTCACATACGATGCACAGAATTTCATTGTACGGGTATGGGATCCATTATCTGGAAACCCATTATCCTGAAAGCTCTGAATTACGGCAAGGTCATCTCCCATAGACTCTATTTTATCCAAATAATCCAAATTTTTAAAAATGATTTCCTTATTGTCTGTAATAATAAAATAGTACCTTGTACTTGATCCCAACTAAGATATAATTAATCCTTATTGGAAGAAAAAACAGCCTATTAGGTTTATTTAATGTTTACATTATTTTCTAGTAGGCTTAGGGCATGAAGATCCAAATTACGGAAAGATCTGTTATCCAGAAAACTCCAGGTCCTGAGCATTCAGTATAATAGGTCCCATACCTGTACCTCTTGTAATCTCTTTTGGACTCTCGTTACTTCAGTTATTGGTTGTTCTTGTATGTATACACCCATTTATTGT
Organism: Xenopus laevis; assembly: GCF_017654675.1. Taxonomy (NCBI): domain Eukaryota; kingdom Metazoa; phylum Chordata; class Amphibia; order Anura; family Pipidae; genus Xenopus; species Xenopus laevis. Next base: position 29,543,455 of record NC_054387.1, read on the forward strand.
TAAGCACTGCAGAATATGTTGGCACTCTAAAAATATACAATAATGACTCAAAAGGACAGTCTGTGCAAGGAACTGCCATTTATATTGCAGTTAGTTACATAAGACAAGGAAAGTTTAATTCAATTAGTGCTCTGTGAGGCTACAAATTTATTGTTATTGCTACTTTTATTTCACTTCTTTTTCTATTCAGGTCTCTTCTATTCATATTCCAGTTTCTTATTCAAATCAGTGCATGGTTGCTAGGTTAATTTGGACCCCACCAACCAGATTGCTGAAATTGCAAACTGGAGAGCTGCTGAATAAAAAGCTAAATAACTCAAAAACCACAAATAATAAAAAATGAAAACCAATTGCAAATTGTCTCAGAATATCAGTCTCTACATCATACTACAGGTTATCTCAAAGGTGAACAACCTCTTTAATGAAAGAAAATATCATTTTAAGCAACTTTTTAGTATACTTACATTTTCAAAGAACTTTATGACCATATAATTCATGGAAAGCTTCTTAGAAAACAGTTTTTGGAAGGTGGATCCCTCTTAAAGGGATTGTTCACCTTCCAAACACTTTTTCAGTTGAGTTTCAGATTGTTCTTCAGAAATAAAGACTTTTTTTCAATTGCTTTCCATTTTTTATTTTTTATTGATTTCTAAAATCTGAGTTTAAAGTTTAAAGGATAAGTAAACCTTTAAAATAAGTGAATGTAAAATTGATGAGGGTGTTATTCTAAGAACTTTTGTAATGTACATTCATTATTTATTTTTCTTTAATTCCAATATATTAAGGGATACATTTACTGTTAATGTGAATGCATTTTGTTACAACAGCTCCACCTTCTGGTCAGTTTCCCACCAGTCTGACCACCAAGAAGTCAAGGAAGTTGTCAGGAGAAAGAAAAAGGTTTTGCAACATTTAGTTGATACATTTCTCAGCAGTATTAGCAACTATTGTATCAATTCTAACAGCTGCTTGTAATGAAACCCAGAGATTTTGCTCAGCAGGGACAAAGATAAGAAATGTATCAACTAAATGTATCAATTTAGAACCGTTTAGAGCGTCGTGGCACCCCCCCCTCCCAGAGCAGCTTTAGAAAGGTGTAAAATTAGACTTACACTTTAATGATAGAAAAATGGTCACACATAGAAAATAGAAAGTAATTGGAACTAGTCTTTATTTCTGGGGAACTATCTGAAACCAAATGGACTGAAAAAACGTTCAAAGGTGAACAATCCCGTTAGGGCAGAGACAAACGTGGAAATTCAGGGAGATTAGTCGCCCTGTGACAAATCGCCTCTTCTTCGGGCGACTAATCTCCCCAAACTGCCTTCCGCCAGCATCCCGCCAGCGATTTAGATTCTAGCCGGCGGGAAGGCAGTTCGGGGAGATTAGTCGCCAAAAGAAGAGGCGGTTTGTCGTGGGGCGACTAAATCTCCCCGAATCTCCACATGTGTCTCTGCCCTTAAAGTATATTCAGTCTTATTCTTGATGATCGTCCACATTAGGATTTTGTCGGTGCATGCTTGGTATGACTTTGCTGTAAAGCCTACACCATATATGTTATTTTTGTGAAAGGCCATTCAGTAATTGTGCAAGGCCATTTGATTAATTACAGGGCTTACTGTAGCGCTCGCTGTGACAAACTTCGTACAAGGTTCACTGCCTATTTGGCCTACCTTGCCAAGACTGGCACCTAGCAACCTATTGCCCACCCATTTATTCTCTTTTGGGCTGATATTGATTAGGCAACACAGAAAATCAAATTTTTGGGACTGTTTGGGTGATGTCTGTGTTCATGGGCCTGCAGTTTCTAAAAAACATTTTCTTTAAATATTTATATTTATCTATATGAGCAACATAAATCACACTTTGGTACTAAACAGACTTGCTCTTTCATAAATTCTCTCTGCAACTAATATGGAATATCACCTTACACATATTAGCAGCCTCTTTGTTTGTGCTGTGTGTTATACCAAAGTGGTATCTTATAATAATTTTGATCCAACACCCACTTGGAATGCAAATTTGAAGCTAGTCATACATGAGCCGAAATAAACTGTTGACTTGGCTCTTGCAGTCCAGGTTGGTTGCTTATTGGCCCATGTATGTAGGGTTCTGGCAAATGCCAGAGGGTCCGCTATAAGGTCCCATAGAAAGTCAGTATTTATTGGGCTGGTGGGGGCTGTTTGAGCCTCTATGTGGACTGATTGAGCCTCTGTGTACTTGAAATGCCTGGGCTTATTTTAATTCTCAGTCCGGACCTGGTGTACAGGCATGGGACCTGTTATCCAGAATGCTTGGGGTTTTCATATAATGGATCATTCCGTAATCTGGATCTTCATACCTTAAGTCTAATAAAAATCATGTAAACTCAATAGGCTGGTTTTGCTTCCAATAAGGATTAATTATATCTTAATTAGGATCAAGTACAAGGTACTGTTTTATTATTACAGAGAAAAAGATAATCATTTTTAAAACTTTGGATTATTTGGATAAAATGGAGTCTATGGGAGATGACTTTTCTGTAATTCGGAGCTTTCGGGGTAACGAATTTCCAGATAACAGATCCCAAAGCTGTATCATTGTACCTAGTCACAGCTAAGGTTAATTGTAAAGTAGACTACCCATTTACCATGTAAACTGTAGAAAATATGCATACAATTAAAAATACTTTTACATATTGAAAGGGAAACTATCAGCACCACTAGTAAAGGACAGCTATTTTTCTTTTTTGCGAATGAAAGAAAATGCATAATTAACTTTTCAATACACATTTATTAAAAATGTGCGCTGGTTTTTGTTGGTACATTTTATTGTAATTGAATGCAGTACTTGTTCAACCCTTTCTGCACTGCTGGTTCTGAATTTTAAAACAATGTACAGAATTCAGGTCTCCAACTGAGATACTACTTTCACAATGCTTTGTATGCTTTTTGGTTGGCACAGCTTGTGCTACACTGTTTCCAAGGTCAGAACCAGCAGTGCAGAGAATAGCAATTCTGGCATGTTTCTATAAATTGTAGCAATGCCTCATTACTTTATATGTAAACTTGCTTGAGTTATTGTATGAATTAGTCCCAAAGACACTGTATTTTGTGTTGTAACTGTTACAACTTGCTCTTAGAGTTGTATGGCATGTTTTGTGTTTTAAAACCTATCTTTCAACATTTGTAACATTCTTACTATATTTATTAAACTGTGACCTAGTTGCATTGCCTTGTGTGTGGGAAAATATTGTGGCCCTCATTTGTAATAGTGCCATAGCATGTACCAATGGATTAGTTATTGGCTTTGATAAGTGTAGTACAGTCTCATAAATCAAAGCAAATATCTGATTGTTTGCTTTATGGTATAAGAGGTTTGAGGGTAGGTGCTCTGTGTGGTCCTATAGGGGCACATAAATTAACACTGGATAAAGCTGTACCTAGGTAGTAAACCATACAAATTTTTTTATTGGTTGACATGGGTTGTTGGCCAGGTGAAAATTTGCCCAATGTTGATAAACGAGCTCCATAGTTTGCTTGTAGTGATGGGCGAATGGGTGTTTTTTTGAAAAAGGGAAATTTAGAAAACATTAAATAAACCCAATCGACTTTTGCTTCAAATTAAGATGAATCACATCTTAGTTGGGATCTACCCCTTTATGAAGAATTTTCTGCCTCCAGACCTTGATATCTATAGATTTTCGGCTGCGTGACATCAGGGATGTAAGCTTTTGTGAGTAGGGCTCTCTGATCCTATTTTTACACTGTAACCCTTATTTCTTAAATAATTGTAGGGCCCCTTTTTGTTATAAATTTGTGTTGCGTAACTTGCCGGCGCTATATAAATAAACGATGAGGATAATGATGGTTGGGTCGGGCGTGGGTCTATAAGTACTGGAAGTTCAGCAGGTTAGAGTCGGATGCACTTTTTTTTTTTTGCCTGCACCCGACCCTAACCGTCTGAGGTTTCGGTATTGATAGACCCACGCCCCAACCCGCCCAACATTATTATGTACTTCTTATATAGGCTTTTAACAGAGGGCTTTGCATAACAAAATATTGAGAAAGGGATGGAAATTTTCTAATTCCTAATAGTAGGAAAAAACTCAAGTCAATTATATTATCCTTATTAACCCAGAAGTCTGTTAATTTCAAGAAACTTTCTTCAAAATATTGCACAGACCCTAGTTTTAACCAGTGGTAAGGATACAACAATTGTCTGAAATATTCAGTTCCATGGCCAGACATATATCATCACCTTTGGACCTTATTTACTGATTTAGAGGACATTTAAAAACAAGGTGGCATCTTATTACGAGATTAGCTTTCAATCATCCCCTCTTCACAGGCTAGAGTGGTATCAGGTATCCCAGAAGCAGACAAAAAGCTAGAGAGTATAGTTTTGGCAGCAAATGGGAAAGACACCATGCTCCAATGCTGGACTGGTAGACATAAATTGAAATCCATTGACTGCATAATCCAGGGTGGATGTCTGGAATGGATGTTGAAGGGGTAAAATGCAAGATATACAATGGAATTGCAAAATCTAAATGATGATTATGGGGTGTTATTGGGGACAAGGGAAAATTTATACTTAATATATTTTATTAGAATGTGACAGGCTACTTAACTACCTGTGAAATATAATACAAATTACAGTTATTGCACCTGGTATTCAGAATGCTTGGGACCTGAGGTTTTCCGGATAACAGATCTTTCCGTAATTTGGATCTACTACAAATCATGTAAACATTAAATAAACCCAATAGATTTTTGCTTCAAATTAAGATGAATCACATCTTAGTTGGGATCAAGTACAAGGTACTGTTTTATTACAGAGAAAAATATATATAGTTTTAAAAAGTTTGATTTCTTGGATAAAATGGAGTCTATGGGAGACAACCTTTCCCTAATTTGGAGCTTTTTGAATAACAGGTTTCCAGATAATGGATCCCATACCTGTATTATTAAAGGAGAGTTATTATAGGAGAGGTTGGCAAGGAAAATGTGTAGGCTGGGTCCAAACTCTATATGTGAATCTGTTTAAGAATAATTCTTGTGAATGTTTTGACAAATGTTATAATTTGATATGGTGCAACATACCAACACTTAGAAGATGTATACATTTAGAGAATTTCACAGTGGATCTTATGTATCTGAATACTGCATCAATTAAAGGGAAATATACCCCTTTTTGGCACAAGTTAATTTAGTTGGGCCTATGTATAAAAAAAAGTGCATACCATTTCACAGATTGATGGAAACAATAGTTTATCTTTAACTTGTTCCATTGTGAAATAAGTGGTGATGCATATTGTGACTTAAAGTCTCTCTATTTTCCTTGGTGGGTGGTGCACATATTCAGTGGAAAGCATCTATCGCTTCACAGTGGAAAATAATAACGTGTTTGTATTCAGCAATGTTGTACAATAAATGCATGTATTCATTAAGAATACATACAAAAACAACAAATAACTAATACAAGAGGTAAAGAGGGCCCTTCCGTGTTGGATGGGAGAAAGAGAACCATTTTTGTCTTAAAGAAATTTTTATTTTACGGTAGCTGTGGAACATGTAGAAACAAGCAGGAGAAAACTCCAGTTAAGCTCTTTATTGACTTTTCAAATGTGAAATTATCAAATGTGATTTTTGAAGCTTTTGAACATTCAGATTAAAGGGGTTGTTCACATTTAAATGAACTGTTAGTATGATGTAGAGAGTGATATTCTGAGACAATTTGCAATTTGTTTTCATTTTTTATTATTTGTGGCTTTTGAGTTATTTAGCTTTTTATTCAGCAGCACTCCAGTTTGAAATGTCAGCTATTCGGTTGCTAGGATCCAAATAATCCTAGCAACCATGCATTGATTTAAAATTAGAGACTGGAATATGAATAGGAGAGGGCCTGAATAGAAAGATGAGTAATAAAAAGTAACAGTAACAATATATCTGTAGCCTTACAGAGCATTTGTTTTTTAGATTGGGTCTGTGACCCCCATTTGAAAGCTGGAGAGAGTCAGAAGAAGAAGGCAATTCATTCAAAAGCTATAAAAAAATAAATAAGGAAGACCAATTGAAAAGTTGCTTGCAATTGACCAGTCTATAACATACTAAAAGTTAACTTTAAGGCGAACCACCCCTTTAAGAAGACCCTTTGATCATCCTTGACTTCTCCTTGTAAGATGCACAAAAGGCAACAGGATAACACCCTTTTTAGATTTCTTGTTCTTCCAAAATCTGCATATTTCCCAAACAAGTCTAGTGGTAAAGAATTCCAATTGTATCTGTTGCCCCAAAGCCCAAAACTTTCAGTTGTTTGTAAAGAAGGGACAATACCTCTCCACTTTGACAACATATTGATATTTATCCCAGCAGCTGTTTTTGTTTAGACACACATAAACTTACTTGCGGCCTTTTTATCATAAAAAAGGACAGAATTTAACTTTGTTATGTAATTTACTTGTATACAATAACAACTTTACTATCCAAATTGTAGACAAGTGTATGTTACCTAACTTGTTAGGCCATTGTCACTCTAGGTATTGCCACAAAACATGTTCCATTGATAGTAATATGTAATGCTGCAGGTACTTTATTACCAGAGAACACTGTGCAACTTGGAAAATGTAATGTCATAATGTAATTTAATATGACATTATTTTCAAGCAGTGATAGATTAATGAGATGTGAGGCCCCTAGGCTACAACCACACCCCCTCTTCTCCTGCTGGGTCTGGATGCGTGCAAATAAAGGCACACGTGCAACCAAGGTTTCTATTCTGGGTCGGGTTTGGTGTGTGCCAGTGATCATACTGGATCTGTATACATGTTCAGGGTCGGACTTGGCCAGTGGGACACCGGGAAAAAACCCAGTGGGCCCCAGCTCTTGCCACTGCCTCCACGGATCTTATTTCTGCCGATGCGTTTGTGGCAAAAACACAGTGCGGCACGCTGGGGGAGTAAATGGGCGTTGCGGCAGGCCCCTGAGACAGCAGCCTCGGTGGGCCCAATTACGACAATGAGTATGTGCCTTGCCTGCCTTCCTCTCCCAGCAGGTGCACCTGTCTGGAACCAACAGCGCAAATACAAATATTAAAAGAAAAGAAAATAGAACTAAAAATTAAAAAAAAAAAGACTAGATGGGCCCCTGATCTCACTGGGCCCCTGATCACACTGGGCCCCTAGGCTATAGACTATAGCCTGTACATTAATCTGCGCAACCTAAATACTCACCTCCAGTCTAGAGGGCCTACACAGTTTTTCCTCTTGACACTCAAAGGACGATGCACCCATCCTAACTACTTTCTCCACTCCAAACAAAACTTGACCTATTGCACAAAAACATTTAGACCTTTCTCTCCCAGTACTGTCCCCTCATCTTCCACTATGGGGTGACTCATTTTAGGAAGCTGCAGGATTTCATCCTCTGACCTCATCATAACGTTAAAAGACATCTAAAGTCATGTAAAGTCTACCTTTCTAATATATAAACTCCAACAAAAATGACAATTACTACAATTCCCCTTTAAATTTTTGCAGATGAATCATGCTTTTCACTTGTTTCTTAACGGGGTTGTTCAGCTTTGAGTTAACATTGGGAGGCACATTTATTAAGGGTCAAATTTCGAATTCAGTTAGGAATTCAGTCAGGAAGGCTACAAACAACTCCAAATTGGTCACTACATGTCTCCCATTGACTTACACAGGTGGCGAATAGTCGAATTCTGAATTCTTAAATGGCCAGAGAATGATAAATCTTGAAAATTGAATTCAATTTTTTTAAAAAAAATCAAGTTTGCATAATTCCCTAGTTGAATTTGACAGTTTTGACCATTACATTTTTTTGGAAATTTTGAATTTGAATTTTCAATTCAACCCTTAATAAATTTGCCCCTTGGTATGATGGAAAGTGACATTCTGAGACAATTTGCAAGTGGTTTTCATTTTCTATTATTTGTGGATTTTGAGTTATTTTGTTTTTTATGTAGCAGCTATCCAGTTTGCAATTTCAGATTGGGTTGCTGGGGTCCAAATTACCCTAGCAACCATGAATGGATTTGAATATGAGACTAGAATATGAATAGGAGAGAAAATATAAAGAGCAGTAACAAAAAGTAGTAATAACAACACCTTACAGAGCATTTGTTTTTAGATGGGGTCAGAGACCCCACATTTGAAAGCTGGAAAGAGTCAGAAGAAGAAGAAGGCAAATAACTCAAAAACTATAATAAGAAAACATGTAGACCAATTGAAAAGTTATTTAGAATTAGCCATTCTATAGTATACTAAAAGTTAATATAAAGGTGAACCACCCCTTTAACAGTACTCAACAAATAGTTCACCTTAACATTGAAGACATGCTAAATAACCCCGACAAACTCAAGTAAAGGTGGCCATACACTGGCAGATTTAAGATGCCGATTTGGGTCCTTTAGACCGATTCGGCAGTTTATCTGCCTGTGTATAGGGCATCCGACGGGCCTACCTGACCGATATCTGGCCAAAAATCTACCAGATATTGATTGGGTTGGTTTGATTTTCCCCTATGATCAAGGACCGCATTGGCTAATTGATGTGGTCCTCAACTTGTCGGCGACTATTCCCTTCATTGTAATCTTATTATTTGGCACTGGGGCCAGATTAGCCCGATATCGCCCTGCCTTTGGTGGGCATATTAGGGAAAAATCTGCTCATTTGGCCACCTTGCCAAATGAGCGGATCTTATAGTGTATGTCCTCCTTTAGTCTCTTGTCTTAAAGGAGAAGTAAACCCCTTATTAAAAAACCCCTACCCTACATAGACCCCCTCCCTCCTCCCCCCAGCCTAGCTGAAGACCGAAGAAGATAGCGCCCTTGAACTCTGATGCCGTGAATCTGCACGAAGGGTAAGTAAAAAGTTAGGGGCATTTGCCCGGGGTAGCAGCTAGGCTGGGGGGGGGAGGGAGGGGGTCTATGTAGGGTAGGGTGGTAGGTTTTATTTTAATAAGGGGTTTACTTCTCCTTTAATCAGAACCTTCTGCTAACAGGCTCCAAACCATTCTGCACTGCAGGGGAGTGGTGAACCTATAAGATTTCAGATTTGGCTCAGGAAGACTGAGAAGAGGCAAAAGTATTTATTCTTGCCTGTGAAAACATTAAACATTAAAAATTTGAATTATTTGCATAAAATGGATGCTTTGAGAAATGGCCTTCATCTAATTCAGAGTTTTCTGTTTGGCAATATCAGTTCTGTACTGTATGCACCAATTCATTGTCTAAGTATGTTTACAAAGCAACATAGCAATGTTGATCGAGTTCAACCTTTTGGTCTAAATGAAACCTGCCTAAATGCCAGCCTTTCAAGGGCAAGTCATCCCAAAAATAAACCGTTGTCTAATAAAAGTAAACATATTTCTAAGGAAATTTCTATTATACATTCATTAAAACGTTCAGTGCTTTTAAAGTGATTTGTAAGAACAACTGTTGTTGAAAGCAGCGTTTCCTTAACTCTTGGTTGTTACATTTTCAACAATGTTGCAAAAGTCTGAGTTCCCCAGCAAATACAGGTCTTGTCTTACATTGTATCAGCAGCTCGCACAAAATAAATAGCAAGGGGCAACCCTGCATTGAACTGCCTCGAGTGCCAGTGTATTCCTATACCATCAGCAGTCTGTGCCGTCAGGGCAGAGAATAGATTGGGACAGACAAACACTGCTTTTAATAGCAATGCATACACAAATAATTAAAAAACTATAGACAATTCTTAATGAACATATTTTGCAAAGTTGCTTATAAGTATGTTTTATTTTATTAGGTGAAAAAATTATTTAGTTTAAATAATTAAATATGTACGTATCTACCAGTTGATCCAGTCATTTATGACAACCTGGGGGGGAAAGTGCAGAGCAGGAAGGGGTGCAAGAGTGTACTCCTCATTGCTCATTCAGAAAACCCTTCTTCCCCTGGTCTGTCTGAGAATTGCACCTTTCGCCTGATAAAAATATCTGGCCAGCCCTGTCTTTACTTACTACTGTACTAATTTTTTTTTTTTTTACAAAAGGCTAACTGAATGAGCTCATATCAAAACAGATGTCTATTTTTTTCATTCAATACTTTAATGCATTTTATGGCTTCCCATTTGATTATGTGGTGTCATCAATTCTATGTGAAACTGTGCTCTGTGATTGATGTACACATTCTCATATTCTCTTTAATGTTTTAGATGAATATCAAGTTATAACTCATCAAAGGACAACAACCACCAAGTTTTTGTTTTCATCAAGTCCCCTCTCCTGACTCCAGTCACCATCCTTTTCTGTGGGGATATTATACCTTTTTAAATAACCTGCCTGCACTAGTTGTGTTGCAGTACATCCAGGGTCGGACTGGGCTGGCTGGACACTGGGAAAAAAACCCGGTGAGAACCGGTCCTCATGGGCCCCCTCCGGCCCAGACCCACTCCCCTGATCTGCCGACCCCCAAAAGAAAACAATGATGTGTGGAATGGCGCGCAGGGCCCCCCAAGAGTTTAGAACCTGGTGGGCCCCCAATTCTCTAGTCTGACCCTGAGTACACCAAACCTCCAGCATTTGGTTGGCCATGAGACCACAAGCTGGCAAAAAACCCTGTGGACCCCTGTTTTGTTGGGTTGAATTGGTGACAGATGAGCAAGCAGTGCTCTGGGTGGGCCCTTGGCTGAGGTCTTCTGGTGGGCCCTGAGTAAGCCAGTCCGAAACTGATTTTATAGAATAATAGAAAATAAGTATAATGTTTTTTAGATCTGTTCCATATACCCATTGGTTGGCATGTATGCTGATTTTCATGTTTTTGAGATTGACATTTGAAACCAGATAACATTTTAGATTATAGTCTGAAGAGTAGCAGCATGGAACTGCAAATAATTCACATAATTCACACACAGCAAATGAAAGATTATTTTCTACGTTTCGTGCACTGCTGTATGATACTATATGTTATTTTTGGATGAATTGTCTCTTTCTTCTGTTTTAACATGGCTGTTCTCCTTTGAGTTAACTTTTAGTATGATGTAGAGAGTGATATTCTGAGCCAATTTGCAACTGGATTTTATTTTTTATTGTTTTTGAGTTATTTAGCTTTTTAATCAGCATTTCTCCAGTGTGCAATTTTAGCAATCTAGTTGCTATAGTACAAATTACCCTAGCAACCATGCAGTGGTATGAATGAGAGACTGGAATATGAATAGGGGAGGGCCTGAATAGAAAGATGAGTAATAAAAAGTAGCAATAACAATAAATGTGTATCCTTAAGGAGAATTTGTTTTTTTAGATGGGTCAGTGACCCCCATTTGAAAGCTGGAAAAAGTCAAAAGCAGAAGGCAAATAATTAAAAAAAATATAAAAAGTTTAAAAATGTTGATATTTTCTGTCAGCAGTGCTTAATTTATCTATTATATACAAATTATTAGAAATATTTGTATGCTTTTATAATTGAGGAAAAAATTACTTGTTAATGAAATGATTTGACCCACTGACTGAATATACAATACTAGACGTTCTATGTTTATACAGAAACACATTCTGAGTTACTAAAAATATTAACTTGGATCTATGCATCTCCTACATTCACAGGTGCAAAAATGCTACCAAAAGAGGAAGAATTTTCTGTTCTTTTGGCTAAAAAAGAACAGGAATGGAGAGACCTCCAGCAGCTCCAGGTTCAGTTTTTGGAGAAGTCGCTGGAAGATACAAAGAAGGAGCTTCAAGAACAAAAAGAGAAATTTAGTTCTCTGAAGAAGGACTTTACCTACAATCTCAAGGTTTTGGGAGAGAGGGATCGAGAGCTTGAACAGTTTGAAGTGATGCTCAGTCAATTAAAAGTAATTGAGAGTGGAAAGCAGACCAAAATCAGTGACTTAAGTGTGCAGATTGAGAAACTTCAGCAGCAGATCCAAAAGGAAAAGAAAAAAGTTGAAGACTTACAAAGTCACTATCAGAGAAAACTGAAAGAAAACCAACTGCATTTAGAGAGGGTCCGCAGGTACTACTTTTACCAAATTATGGGCACATTATTAAGAAATGTATGATGATGTTCAGTAATATGTAGTGATGCAAACTTACAGCCTAATTGCTAAGTAGCAGATTGGTACACAAATGAAAAACATAGCACATCATTAAAGCATGTGGCTCAAAAAAAAAAAAAACAGCTTATAGGAAGGCACAAGATTATTTTTTTAACTGGTTTGGCCTGAATATATGGGCTGCCATGAGGATCCCACCCTAGCCTCTGCATATAACAAAAACTATATTAAATCACTATATTATATCAGGTTTTTTTAAGGCTAAAAGAAGGGTTATGGTTATTTGTATGTATGTATATCGGTTTCTATATATATATAAAGCACAGCTTGTAAATTGATGACAAGATGTTTTTAGCACAGAGAAGGATCAGTTTGAAATATAAGAGGAGAACCAGGATGCAGCTTCGTCAATGGAATGTAGTATGTACATTATTAAAAAGGAACGGTCAACAGAAACAAATGCAGATAATAAATCTAGGAGGATCAGAATAGAGGTGTCATATGGCCTTAGCAACTTGGCTGTTGCAATAAGATCGAAAAGGCAGATTGCCAAACTTAAGTCATGTGAGAAAACACGAGACGTCACGTTCCAGAAACTTAGAAGAGACTCGAAGATCGTTAGAGACGCAATGGGTAGAGCATGATTATTTGAAGGGGTTGTTCGCCTTTGAATTAACTTTTAGTATGATGTAGAGAGTGATATTCTTAGAAAATTTGCAAATGGTTTTCATTTTTTATTATTCGTGGTTTTTAAGTTATTTAGCTTTTTATTCAGCAGCTCTGCATTTATGCAGTTTCAGCAGTCTGGTTGCTATGGCCCAAATTACCATAGCAACCATGAATTGATTTGTATAAGAGACTGGAATATGAAAAGGATAGGTCCTGAATAGAAAGATGAATAATTAAAAAGTAGCAATAACAATATATTTGTAGCCTTGCAGAGTATTTGTTTTTTTCATGGGATTAGTGACCCCCATTTGAAAGCTGGAAATAAAAAAAAATAATGAAGATCAATGGAAAAGTTGCTTAGAATTGTCTATTCTATAACATATTAAAAGTTAACTGAAGAGGGAACTACCCCTTTAAGAACATGCTCAATACAGGCCTGTTTGAATGATGAGAAGAAAATTACAGACAATAGGTATGAATTATGAATTGTGTAGGTGCGTAGATTAAAAAGCTATAGGATCAAGGGAGCAAGATCATAATAATCAAAACGGAAGGAAGGGAACATTCGCTGGACATACGTGGGCTGATAACACCTGCTGACTAGGTCCCTCCAGAGTCTGCAGCTCATTGGCCCTTTTATTGGACCCTCCTGATCGACATTTGGCTCAAAATTGTCCAAATATTTATTGGGCATGTTTCAACAACCCATCACACAAGAACTGCAACAGCGTATATGTATTTGTAATTACATTCTGTGCTGCCCCAAAACCCCACTTCCAGTTTTGTCTCTTTTGCCCTGTACCTCGACCTCTCTGTCTAACTCACAAAATCTCCGCCATTCGGCCCCGATCCACTTCTTTTAAGGGCTCTTACACATGAGCGTTCCGACCTGCGCTCCCCTGCGTTCCGTTTTTTGTCGTTCAGCCGCAGGGGAGCGCAGGAATAGACGCAAGTCAATATTTGAAATGGGGCTGTACTCACTCAGGCGCGTGTAGGCGCCAAACGCAGGAAAAATGCAGCATGTTGCGTCTGAACCTGCGTTCGGCGCCTACACGCGCCTGAGTGAGTACAGCCCCATTTCAAATAATGACTTGCGTCTATTCCTGCGCTCCCCTGCGGCTGAACGCCAAAAAACGGAACGCAGGGGAGCGCAGGTCGGAACGCTCATGTGTAAGAGCCCTTAGTCACTGGCCTGAGGCCCCTGACTCTTTTTCGTCACCACACTACTAGCCTGTCAGTGCATCTGGAATTGTCCTACACGAAATGTGGCAACTCTACTCTGTATCTTGCTTGTTGTTCTGTAAACTCAGGGCATACAGCAGTGTCTCAATTTCTATGTGTCGTTTGACAGTTATGGAGTTCTGTGGCTCTTGATCTATTTTCTTGTGGTGTGTGTGCCTCTCGTTACTCTTTGCCTTTTACAGATAATTTATTAATACAACTAAATCAGTGAATCTTTACTTCACAAGATGATATAGTCAGATCGCTTGTTGTACCTTTATAATCTATGTTCAGTTTGAAGTGATTGGAAGCACCAAAATATCTTTAGGTCATATTTATAGTCTATAGATGGTCGCAATAGTAAAAATGCATACCATACAGGACGCTCAGTAAATCAGGCTTTGAATTAAACAGATTACCCACATAATAATTATGTTCAGCATGATTAAACTTAGTAAATGGGTATCAAATGTAATATGATAAATTAAAAACAGGCAATTTGCCAGTACAGGTATTGGACCCATTATCCAGAATGCAAAACTCATGTTCCTGCTTTTTCATTTCGGTATCAAATTCCAGCATCAGCTCCTACAGAACATTATTAAAGTGCACAGAAAATATACTACAGGTATGGGACCTGTTATCCAGAATGCCCGGGACCTGGGGGTTTTCAGATAATGGATCTTTATGTAACATGGATCTTTATACCTTCAGTCTACTAGAAAATCATTAAATAAACCCAATGGGCTGGCTTTGCTTCCAATAAGGATTAATTATATCTTAATTTGGATCAAGTACAAGGTATTTGCACAGAAAATATACTACAGGTATGGGACCTGTTATCCTGAATGCCCGGGACCTGGGGGTTTTTAGATAATGGATCTTTATGTAAAATGGATCTTTATACCTTCAGTCTACTAGAAAATCATTAAATAAACCCAATGGGCTGGTTTTGCTTCCAATAAGGATTAATTATATCTTAATTTGGATCAAGTACAAGGTACAGTTTTATTAATACAGAGAAAAGGGAAATCATTTTTAAAAATTTGGATTATTTGGATAAAATGGATTCTATGGGGGATGAATTTTTGGAGCTTTCTGGATAACGGGTATCATACCTGTATCAATTCACTGAAAACGAATGTTTCCCAACTCTCACAATTAGGGTTGCATCCATATTGGATGGATCCATGTTAGGATGGGTATTTTCCTGCTTGTAAAAAATATGTTTTTTTTTTCCAGATATTAGATGCAATGTCTCTGGTCATTACAATCACATAGGCAACTTTTGGCATTCCAGCTGTTATACTAGAGCACCCCGCTGGCAGTAGGATGTTACACAGATGGGCTTAATTACAAACACTTGGCAAACTTGCCCCGGCAGTTGCCCATGGCAACTAAGCAAGTTTTTGTTTTCCCTACTTGCTAGCTGCAGCTGTCTGAAAAAAGCCAGTAGTTGACTATGGCTAGGTTACTATGGATTACTGCCCATGTGCAAATTTGTCCTGTGTTTAAAAATGAGCCCCAGTGACTCCTTAAGATCTCATTTCCTTGCATCTAAATGCTATTATTTATTGATTTCCACACTATATATTTTGTCAACAAATAGGAGCTTTGTTCTTTCTCACCTGCCGTGGTCTACAATCGGGTATGGTAAACATACGCAGCTGTTGCCTGAAAATGTCCTCATCTGCATTTTAAGGCGACAGCTGTGTGATGCATATGGTAATTTCAATCGTCTGCAATACAAAGTGACTGGACTGCAACTCCCAGTGTCCTGCAACACATACACAATGGTTAAAGTAAAATAGGAGCTGTAGTCCAAGTAAAATCTGGGGGATCCATTGTTAACAAAATAGTCACCTAGTGTGATATTAGCATTATATTAAACCCAGACACGATAATAAGAAATAAGATGGAAATCACCCGAGCAAATGTACATCTTACTACATAGAGAAACATGCAAAGAAAAACAGATTAGAAGGAACCATATTAAAGTATGATCTGGATTTGTTTCAGTCCATTTATTTCAATTGGATAGGATGGAATGAACAAGGCCAGGGATACATTTTAGGGCTGTCATCCTTCACAAGTTCTAGAGTTAAATTACTCCGCCCAGCATACAGGCATGTGTTGTGATAATTATCAGTGATTAAACATAATTATATTTAGATAATATCAGGCAATGCTGGCCAGTACATCACTGTCAATCTGCTGAAACACTCTAATGCAATTGCAACAGGTTTTGGGAACAGGGATTTAAAGGACCAGCAATATTCAAAAGTGAAATTTATGTAAACCTCAGGTGGGAAAACATACAATGGCTTTCCAAAATCACCCAAGGTTTCTTTGCCAAGGCCACTCATTATGCACTTGTGTGTGGCCGATCCTACCTTGCACATAATGAGCTGGGCCACAATCATGCGCATGCATGTGCCCCAAAATGGCCACACACAATAGGAGTGCCCTTCCAGTGCAGGGGGCATAGTGCATGGTGATTCTGAAGAAGTATAATCATTTCCCCCACCAGGAGAGCTCTGATACGTGCCCTTTAAGTATTTTGTATATATCTTTTTCTCTCATCAATTATGTTATGTTACAGATATAGGACCTGTTATCCAGAATGCTCAGGATCTTGGGTTTTCCTGTAATTTGGATCTTCATTCCTTAAAGAACCAGTAACATCAATTTAAATTCATTAGTATAGAACGAAAAAAACCACAAAGACAAATGAAAATTTTAAATCGCTAAGTCTTTATTAAGAAATAACTTACCGAAACTCCGCTTGCACTCCTCTTCAGAAAAGGCGATCCAATGTGCGGCGCTTGATCGCCGAACAATGGATTGTCGCCCTGTCACCTTTTCTGAAGAGGAACGCAAGTGGAGTTTCAGTAAATTATTTGTTAAGAAAGACTTAGCACTTTCAAAGTTTCATTTGTTTTTGTGTTTTGTTGTATACTAACGAATTTTTAAAAAATTTTTTATGTTACTGGTCCTTTAAGTCTACTAGAAAATCATGTAAACATTAAATAAAGCCAATAGGCTGGTTTTGCTTCCAAAAAGGATTAATTATGTCATAGTTTGAATCTAGTAAAGGTACAGTTTTTTTATTACATAGAAAGAGGAAATTGTTTTTAACAATTTGGATGAAATAGAGTGTATGGGAGACAGCCTTTTCCGTAATTCGAAACTTTCTGGATAGCGGATCCCATACCTGTGTATGTCTTTCAGTTGAGAAAATGCTATTTCGGTGGTTTATTTTGCTTCCAACATCTATTCTTTTAAACACATTATTTTGTCTACAGCAAGAATTGTCTATTGTGGACCTAATTCTTTGCTGGCCTTAGTATATTCTGAAAATAGGTAACTTCAAATAAATCTGTGTAGGCTTGAAAGGATCACTTCACTTTTAACGTTAACATTTAGTATGTTCTAGAATGGCCTATGTTTAGCCATTTCTTCACTTTCTTGAATTGTCCTCTTCTTCTGGCTCTTTCCAGCTTTCACTTTTAAAATGATATCTAGTTATTGGGGGTGAAATCCCGGAAATCAAATTTTAAACCAAAGAACTAAAAAAGTTAAATAATTCAAAAACTAAAATGGAGGACTAATTGCAGATTGTCTCAAGATGTCATGGTCTACAGCTGGGGTGCCCAAAAGATAGATCGGGATCTACCAGTAGATCTTTAGCTGGTGATCAGTAGATCTCAAGACACTGTCAACAAAAAGAGAGTCTATATCGCCCTCCTGTTTCATGCTTTACATTCAGATATTTATTATGTGATGGTCACACAAGAAATAATTGTTTGTTAAAGTGGACCTGTCACCCAGACACAAAAAGCTGTATAATAAAAGTCCTTTTCAAATTAAACATGAAATCCAATTTCTATTTTTTATTAAAGCATTCATAGCTGTTATAAACTCTTTTAAAAATCTCAGCTGTCAATCAAATATTGTCTGCCCCTCCTCTATGCCTAGGCATAGAGGTGGGGCCGACAATTACTTTTCCTTTCAGCACTTCCTACATGTCACTGCTCTCCCCACATTCCCCCTGTTCTCTTCATCATTTAATTGTGTAACCAGGGCATGGGGATGGACATCAGGTCCCCCATTCTGGTGCACAAACAAGATTCTGAGATGATACAAGGCTTGCCTTAATAACAGTGTCCACAAAATGGCTCCTGCCTGCTTGCTATAATTTTGAAATCCCAGACTGAAGGAAGCAAGATTCAAATAATTTATATGGTGACTGATATGATAAATAATTTTTTTGAATGATGGATCCCCTTTAAATATAGCAATATATATATTCTCTCATAAATCAATATAATATTTAAGTAATATTTTCCATGGAACAGAATTCTAGCAATGCTTTTATGGATGTAGATCATAATGGGACAACATCACTAAAAGTAGACCTCACCTTAGTAAAGTAAGGCAACTCCTGGTCTACTGCATACTACAGGTAAAAGTAAATGTTAACATTTTGCTTAAATTGTCTTAATTCTTTTTGTTGCCAGTATGGTTACACCTGGCCAGTGGGCATCCTGTTGGCCCACAAGCAAAGATATCTGATTTAGGGGAAGAAAACTATAGGGCTTGTTTACCAAAGGAGTGCTAATTGCAAAAACCAGTGCAATTAACCTGCAAGTGTACACTCATGTAAGTGTGCACCTGATAGCGATAGGTGTGATTATGCTGGAATTCTGGAAGGGAAATAAAAAAGCAAGATAGAGGGGCAAATTTACTAAAGGGCGAAGTGACTAATGCTGGCGAAAATTTGCCAGCGTGACGTCATTTCAGTACTTTGCCGATTTACTAACGGACGCAGGCGTAACTTTGCTAGCGAAAGAGTCTGGCGCTCATTTGCACTCAATCGCCAGGCGAAGTTGCGCTCTGGCGAAGGGACGTAACTGCACAAATTCACTAAGATGCGGATTTTACTGAACGTTACCTCTTGCGCCAGACTTGCCTTCGCCACCTCAGACCAGGCGAAGTGCAATAGAGTAGATAGGACTTCCTAAAAATTTAGTTGAACATTTTTCTAAGTCCTAAAAAACTTCTCTAGCTTTTTTCGGGGTGATAGGCTGCAAAAGAGCGTAACCGGCTTCCCCCCTTCATTTCCTAACATATGGCATATAAACTATACACTGGGCTCATGTGTAGGGCATTATAACAACTCTTTTTTATTTTATTAAGCTTCCCTGGGCTTGTGTAATGTAATATATTTACTGCAACATATACGTCCATTCAACTTTAACTTCCCGCCATATGCAAATTAGCTAAAGCTAGTGCAACTTTGCTCTGCTTGCCGAATTAACGCTAGCGCAAGTTCGTCAGCATTCTGCGCCTTGGACGCAACTTCGCATGTTAGTGAATTAGCGTTGTCTGAGCATATTTTTGCCTGGCGTAGTGTTGCATGCCTGCGAAGCCATCTCAAATTTGCCCCATTGTGTCCAAAACATTCCTTCTCTTCATATTTATAGATGAGTGGAATCAAGCAGTATTTTCCAAAACTATGCCAGCTAGAAATGCAAAAACCTATACTTAAAGTAGATTCACTACTTAAAAAACGAAAAATAAGAGAGCAGTAAATCCAGTGAACCCGTGCTATTTTAATGTATATGCAAATGAAAACATAAACAAGCAATTATATAACTTAAGTGATTCTTTCCAGAAGCATGCAAACTCATTACCAGTAAATTCTCTTTCAGCTCTAAAAACCACGATATTGATCACTGTCGAGAGGAGTATGAGAAGGTTAAACGCCAACTGGAGAGGAAGATTGAAGATGTGCAAAGTGACCTTTCTTTACAAAAACAGGTGAGGCGACGTGGGATAAGGAGATATCTAGTCAACCTAACTGTAAATCCTCCTGAATTGTATGAAGTATCGGGGAATACCTATGGAATATCACCTTACTGGCCTTGTAAATCCTAAACTGTATGTAAAACACACACACTGTCCATCATGTGCTTGCAGCCATATTTGTGCAAACAGTGCTTTGCTCTCATGGCAGGCATGTGTAACCTTTTCCCTTCAGATTTTGTTGTACTGGAATCCTTCATGGGAGGTGTTTGGAAGTGCAATAAAATCTGGAGGGCCATTGGTTGCTTATTATTGTGTTATAGGCAATAAGTGCAGGTCCCTACACAAAGCATGGGATGGTCCCTTGTTATGATGAAGATCTCAGAGAGTGAATCTAAGGGCAGATTCATAAAAACATGAATGTTATTTTACACCAAAAAATCATCAGTATTTGGCATGACATTAATAACATAGCTATAAAACATTGAAGGGCAAAATACTTAAAGAATTGCCTTTTGCACATATAGTACATTTCCTATATAAAAACTCTGCTGCATCCACTTATAGAAGTGCATAGGCCACAGCTATGCCAGACATTCGTAAAAGTAATATTCTTTAGTTTTGCTATCCGCGCTGGTTTTAGAGCATTGCTACTTTATAAATAGGATTTTGTTTTTTTTTTAATTCTGTGCAGGACTAAGATATTACAAGGGTCATTTACATTGCAGAACACGGTGTGCAAAGTGCAAAAAAAAAAGTGATAATCTGATATTTTTCACACTTGGCACATTGCATTCTGCTCTTGCAGAATGGCTGCCATTCTCTCTGCTCTGTTTTGGAGAGTGGAGATTTGAGGGTAACCCCTTGAATAGAGCTCTATCTCTATGCTCTACCTGCATTAGACAGTTCCCTAACTTACATGCCATTTATATATGAAAGAAATCAAGTGCCAGGAGGGTGCAGAGTTTCTTATGACCCTATGGCAGGTAGTCAGGACAGGGCTAGCCTGTGCTTCCTGATGCTGCGCTATGCAGAGTGCATCTTACCCCTGGGCACAAATGCTTGTTATATGAGCACTATGGGCCCCTTAGTGCTTTAGCGCTTTGGGGAAACATAAATGACCCCTTACTGTTCTACTTTTAATTACTTACTGAAGTTAAAAAAGAGTAAAACCCCTCTCTGTCTAGTTGCCGACCAATTATTAATACCACGTTGATTACCAATATCTATATTGTTCAGTTCTTAGGTTTCCAATATTTAAGAGTAATTTCAATAAATATTTAAAAAAAAAACAATTGTGATTCGTTATTACGTGATTAGTGTCTGAATCCAGAAAGTGATTACCCTATTAGGTGCTTTGTGCCGTTAAGTAATCTTTAAAAATTACTTATAGTATGCTAAATTAAGTGAATATAAATTACCTTAAGCGATTTAAATTAATTGATTAAAGTGCTAGTGCGAATATTATTCTAAATTCATGATTATAATAAAACAATGAATTAATTTAATAATTGTGCCTGCACAAGTCCGGGTAATAAACTAACTCAGAATTACCACAAATTAGTTAAGGAGGAATGTGATTGAATTTATTACAAACATTCACTGAACGGAAATTAATAAAAAACAGGGGGGGGGGAACAAAAAAACACAAAAAAAAACAAAAAACAACCCCCACTGAAATGGTAAATTGTAATTGGTTTGCAAACCTCCGCCTAGGCTGATAGGTGTTTAAAAGTGAAAATGTTAGTTAAAAGAAATTATATCAATATGTCCACATGGAGACCAGCATTGAAGAAAAGGGTAGAAAATGAAAGTAGTAGAAGTGGAGAAGTCCCAAGAACTAACTGCCTACGATTTTTCTAAATTCTGGGACCCCACAAGAGGGAGAAAGTAGGTCACTGGGGACTGTAGTCTCAAATTTACCTTGCTAGCTCTTTAATTTTTCTAATCTTCCCTAAAAAACTACAAATCCCACAGTGCCATTTGATTGCAGTACAGATTGAGAGAGAGCGGAGCAAAAAAAAAAACTTGGAATAATTCCAAGTGTAAGAAAGTATTAAAAAATTCAAGCGATCGCTCAAAGGCAATAGTCAGAGCGTTTAAAAGGTATGCCAACACGTGTTTCGCCTCCTGGCTTTGTCAAGGCAAAGTACTTTTAATTACTGTCTGTGAATATTCCCCCCCCCCTCCCAAAGTAATGGATTTATACGACTTCTTTTTATATTTTTATAGGGGTTTTGGATTACCAGGATTATATGCCAGGCAGTGAATTGCTTTAATGTTGAGCAGAACAGTGTGCTGTAGTGTCAAACATTTTTCATTGTGTAGTATTGATCTCAGCTCACCAGTTTTAGCTGTTTTCATGACTGCCTAATCAATCATCCATACTGAAAGGGTAAACTGTGCAGCTGCTAGTGGCCTGCAAAGCACCCTGGCAAGAGCTCTAAACAGGCACAGCGACACATAGCAAGTGCAAATGTGCAAGAATTTAGACAGGACAATTCGGATCCAATAGCAATAAACCATTTAACCTTGAGGTGCGGAAGTAAGGTCAGCTTCCCTGGTAACAAACATGGACCACAAGTCTGAAGGGACACCAGTAGTAATCTCCTCCATGTCCCTGTGAATTTCTCTGACCTTTCACATTTATTTTTGGATAACTGCTGTCCTGTGCAGCAGGGTTTGCCTGGGAGAGCTTCCAAATATAAGGGATAACAGAGGATAATCGATGAACAAATGAATTTGAACTTAGTATTCTGGTTTCACAAGTATCAAAATAGAAAAATATGGAATACAGGTATGGGACCTATTATCCAGAATGCTCATGACCTGGTGTTTTCTGGATAAGAGTTCTTTCCAAAATTTAAATCTGCTAAAAAAATAATTTAAACATTATAATACACCTAATAAAAATATTTTGCCTTCAATAAAGATTAATTATATCTTAGTTAAGATCACATATAATGTACTGTTTTATTATTACAGAGAAAAAGGAAATCATATTTAAAAAATTTAATTTTGTTTAAAATGAAAGATGGCATTCCTGTAATTCAGAGCTCTCTGGATAATGGGTTTCTGGATACAGATCCCATACAAACGTAAGTCATAATGATTCTAAAGGGATACTATTAACATTTTACCCCTTTAATTGTGCTTAAATTGTGCTATGGGCTTTTTTTTTAAACTACTATTTTAGCTTTAAAATGAGGGGGCTGCCATATTTGAGCTTCAGCATTCTGTTAGCATTGTTTATCCTGTATCCTCCCATATGGAGTGTGAAGTATTTTATGCAGCACGTACAGACATAAAAACAAGTTGGAAAAATACCAAAATGAAAGCTTTTGATTTACCAGCAAGGGTAATTATGTAATTGCTGGGGTGAGATTTAAATGGCTAATATGAAATCTATGGCACAAATAACGGTGTAATTATCAGTACAGATATGGGATCCGTTATCCAGAAACCCATTAGTTCCGAATTACAGAATGAACACCTCCCATAGACTCCATTATGATCAAATAATACAGATTTTTAAAAATGAGTTCCTTTTTCTCTTTAATAATAAAACAGTACCTTGTACTTGATCCAAACTAAAATATCATTAATCCTTATTGGAAGCAGAGCCAGCTTATTCGTTTTATTTAATGTTTAAATGATTTTCTAGTAGACTAAAGGGGGCAGATTTATCAAGGGTCGAAGTTAATTC
Organism: Xenopus laevis; assembly: GCF_017654675.1. NCBI lineage: Eukaryota > Metazoa > Chordata > Amphibia > Anura > Pipidae > Xenopus > Xenopus laevis. The sequence goes on from NC_054387.1 coordinate 29,566,875, forward strand.
GAGGGAATTTTCGCAGTAAAAAAATTTGCAATTGTTTTGGACACTTCGACCATCTAATAGGATACTACGACTTCGATTTTGAATTCGATTAGAAGAAAAATCGTTTAAATATTCGAACATTCAATAATCGAAGTACTGTAAAAGCGTTCGATCGATCAATGAAATCCTTTTAATCGTTCGATTCGAAAGATTTAATCATTCGATCGAACGATTTTACTTTGACTGCAGGATACCCAAATTCTATGGAAAAAAACGTCGACTTTGATAATCGAAGTCGAAGTATTTCAATTCGATGGTCAAATTTCAAAGTATTTTTAACTTCGAAATTCGTCTCTTGATAAATCTGCCCCCAGGTGTGAAGATCCAAATTACGGAAAAATCTGTTATCTGGAAAACCCCAGGTCCTGGGCATTCTGCATAACAGCTCCCACCTGTAGTATATTTTCTGTGCACTTTAATAATGTACTTTTCTGTAGGAGCTGATGCTGGAATTTGATACCGAAATGAAAAAGCAGGAACATGAGTTTCGCTTACAGCTGGATGAAATGAGCACAGTGGTTCTGTCCCATGAACTTAAGGTATGCTTTGCATAATTGTAGATCAGAATGCTCCGTCTAGAATATTATTTAACTGCAGATGGGCATCCAGTTGTTGAGAACTATACATTCCTCATTTGCAGAAAAACTACTGCTGACATGATTGCCATTCAAATAGGCAAAAAAGAGGATTTTAGTGATGTTCACAACAGGTAGGTCATGGGGTACTAAGATAACTTTGTACACTATATCGTAACAAGTAAATAGCAAGATATGGAGAAAAGGCTGTTAATCTTTATTTTGGGGTTACTTTAACACCAAACCTTTCCTTTATAATGACCCTCTTATTATTGCATTAAATAAAATAATCTTTTTACCATATAGCCTAGTAGTTACCACTCCATTCCACATTATATGCACATAAATAGGAGACATTTACCAACTAAATAAACATCAAAAAAAAAAAAAAGCTTATTTCAAAAAGGCCAATGCCTTGAAAACCACAGGTATTTATACACATATAATTCCACCACCTGACACTTTTGGTCCAATCTCCTCCCTTTTAAACACCTGCTTTTTAAAGGAGTGGTTCACCTTTAAGTCAACCTTTAGTATGTTATAGAATGGCTAATTCTGAGAAAAGTTTCAGTTGGTCATTTTTAAATTTTTTTTTTTTAAAATACTTTTTTTATAGTATTTTAGTTATTTGCAGTTTTCTAACTCGTTTCAGCTTTCAAATGGGGGTCACTGACCCCATCTAAAAAACAAATGCCCTGTAAGGCTACAAAATTATTGTTATTACTATTTTTTATCACTCATCATTATGCTACTTTCTATTACTCTGCTAGGGTAGTTTGCAACCCGATGAAATTGCAGACGGTAGAGCAGCCGAATAAAATGCTAAATAGCTCAAAAATCACAAATAATAAAAAATGCAAACCAATTGCATATTGTCTCAGAATGTCACTACCTACATCATACTATGTTCATTTAAAGGTGAACAACCCCTTTAACTGCCCCTGAAACCTGAAAGGCCTCAACAATCCCATGAAGCTTTTGACACTATTTCTCCAGTTTCTGTACTTTCCTTGTTCTCCCCTAGGCTTTCTAGGATGCTGCATCCTGGAAATTCTGAGAAGGAAACGGGGACTAAAAGCAGACAAAGTACAGTGATAAAACCATATATAAATAACTAATTGCTTTGCTTCTTGAAGATGCTACTATCCAGCTACTCAAATAATCTTTATGGGGGCATATTTTTCAAAGATATGATAATGTTCACTATGGGCAATTCTATAGCTCTCTATTTAGTTGTATTGGGTTTACCCTCATGTTGTGTTTGTAAGCTTTATATGGTAGGGACTTCCTTCATATACAGGAAGCACTATAAAAATATATGTGTATACATACTTATCTAATCCTAAACAGGTACCATTATGGCGAACGGGAGTGCTCTACATGGACTGAGTTGGCATGTTTTATTGACCCGCATATGGCTTAAAACGTAGGCAGGGCTGCTATACCTGCTTTGTCTGTGGTTTGAAGGGCACTATAGTACAGACACTAGGACGATCTGTACCCTAATATAGTATTTTTAGCTTTCATTTTTGTTTAATTTTTATTTCATAATTTGTCGACCATTTTTGCCACAAGCTAACTGCTAGAAGTTTGGTAATGGAGCCAGTGTTCACACATGCTTATGCCCTATCATACACTGTGCGAGAGCTATAAACAACAATATAAAAATATGAGCATGTTACTGCGCTGCTACACATAGAAATGGTCCATAGGCATACATACAGTATGTGTAGCTACTTAGAGGGCTGTGTTGTAGTCCTGTAGAGAAGCCTTTCTAGAAATGCGATCACATACGATTACATTTTGTTTTGTAATTTTTTAAGCATAAATATTAAAAACTCAAGATGATTTTTTTTGGCCACCAACAAAAATTTATGCTAACTTAGTTACCATCAAGGCCAAGTTAGTTTTGTATTATGGCAAAGATAAAGGAAATCATTAAAACAAATTAGAATTGTTTAAGTAAGCATTATTTGAGTCCAAACATATAATTGATTGTGTATATATATACATATAGAAAAATGTCACATTCATGTCCTGCTCTTCTACCTAGTTCTGAAGATCTAGTAATTCACACGTGCATTGGATTTACTTAGGGCGTGCCTCTTATTTACAAGCATATATGCATGTGTTGCCCAGATAAGTATTTTGTGTTGTATGCACCACAGTCAGTTTATTTTGTAAACATTGGCATTATTGATAGTTACCAAAATGCAACACAGGTGTAAAGAATTGTAGGTTTCAATTTTTTGTCTTGGTGCCCTATTGATGTTTTTGTTTTGTTTTGCTTGAAACGGGGACATAACAAAAAAACATTGTACACAACAATACTTTGTATTGCAAATATCAGTACAGTACATTGCCCACCCTCACATCTATCTTAAAGGGTAGCACCTTTCTGTTGTCACAACATTAAACACTTGCGCTTAAAGGGGTTGTTCACCTTTGAGTTAACTTTGAGTACAGGTATGATGCAGAGAGTGAAATTCTGAGACAATTTGTAATTGGTCTTTATTTTTTAATGGTAGTTTTGTAATTATTTTACTTTTTGTTAAGCAGCCCTCCAGTTTGGAATTTCAGCTGCTATCTGGTTGCTAGGGTCCAATTTATTAGAAACCAGGGAGTAGTTTCAATTAAAGACTGATATATAAATAAGAGAGGACTTAAATAGAAAAGTATATAATAAAAAGTAGCAATAAAAATAAAATTGCAGCTGCATAGATCCATCTGCTTGTGTGCGTACTCCCAATTGTATATGCTGGTATCTCCTCCAATGTGATCAAACATACATAGACAACAGTGAGCCATATGGATCGCTCTTCTTGACCATATTCTTGACCATATAATTTGCGCTATTCTATTTGGTAGCTGCTGAAAGACCAGAGGGCTAATTTATGACTGCAAGTGCAGTGGGCACTTTAATTAAAGGAGAACTAAACCCTTAAAAATGAATGTCGCTAGAAATGCCATGTTTTATAAAATTAACTTCTTGCACCAGCCTTAAGTTTCAGCTTCTCAATAGCAGCAATAATCCAGGATTTCAAACCTGTCACAGGGGGTCACCATCTTGGAAAGTGTCTGCTTAGGGGGCTCTGAGCAGCTGTTGAGAAGTTAAACTTAGGGGTCATAACAAATTATCAAGCAGAAATAAGATGAAATTCTGATGTTAATTTCACTAGTTTCTGTGCTGCTATATAGTAATTATCTGTATTAATTACTAATCAGCCTTAGATTACAACATTTGTTTTTATGTGTACTGTATATTTTGAGTCAGTCCCTAAGCTCAGTAAATGACAGCAGCACAGAGCGTGTGCAGTGAATCAGCAGAAATGAAGATGGAAAGTTACTGGGGCATCTTTGGAGGCACAGATTTTCCCTGCTAAAAGACTGTGGTTGCCTTGGGCTGGTACAGAATCCCAAAACATAATTTACAACATTTGTAGCCTACTTCTTTAGCTAAGCTTAAGTTCTCCTTTAAGGGCTATTCCACACGGGGAGATAGCGACGCGTTTGCGGTCGCGGCGACAAAGCGCCGCGACAGTCGCCGCGACCGGCGCAGGCGACAGTTTTGTATGGGCGCCTATGTAAAAACGCCTGTGCTAACCACACGAGGCGATGCGCTTTTCAACAGTCGCCTGAAAATGCCTCGCCAGGCTTTTTCAGGCGACTGTTGAAAAGCGCATCGCCTCGTGTGGTTAGCACAGGCGTTTTTACATAGGCGCCCATACAAAACTGTCGCCTGCGCCGGTCGCGTCGCTATCTCCCCGTGTGGACTAGCCCTTAAAGTACTTCATTAAAAGTATTGTTGTTCTTGGTACTGCTAAGTTCTTTTTGCCTTTCATTCTGAATCAGGTGCTGCTACGCTTTTGACACATGGGAACCCTGGAGCGACCACTACCTCCTGACCAGGCGGCAGCTCCAGTATTCCCTCAACGCCCTGTGTTAATCGCCACTGGGGCATCTACTTGCGACGTTTGATGCCTATACACATAGGGGCCGATTCATGAAGCTCGAGTGAAGGATTCGAATTAAAAAAACTTCGAATTTCGAAGTGTTTTTTGGGCTACTTCGACCATCGAATGGGCTACTTCGACCTTCGACTACGAATCGAACGATTCGAACTAAAAATCGTTCGACTATTCGACCATCCGATCGTCGAAGTACTGCCTCTTTAAAAAAAACTTCGACCCTCTACTTCGGCAGCTAAAAGCTACCGAAGTCAATGTTAGCCTATGGGGAAGGTCCCCATAGGCTTGCCTAAGTTTTTTTGATCGAAGGATATTCCTTCGATCGTTGTATTAAAATCCTTCGAATCGTTCGATTCGAAGGATTTAATCGTTCGATCGAAGGAATAATCCTTCGATCGTTTGATCATAGGATTTGCGCTAAATCCTTCGACTTCAATATTCGAAGTCGAAGGATTTTAGTTCCTAGTCGAATATCGAGGGTTAATTATCCCTCGATATTCGACCCTTCATACATCTGCCCCATAGGGTTTCCACATGGCCAGTATTTCACCTGTCCAACTGGCTGGGGTCAGTATTATAACTTTAACAGGCAATTTACTAGTGGACAATCCATTCTTATTGTTCCTCCACCGATCTGCCCCAGTCTCCACTTTTAGCTGACCCACCTGTCCCTCCATCCAATCCACCCACTTATATTGTCAGCCCTGTCCGTTATATCCTTTTTGCAACCATTTATGTCCAGGCCACATTTTTTATTTTCAGAAGGTTTTAACCCTAGTCAACTAATCAGGTACTCTAAGCATGGTTGGCAGGACGTGGACTGAGGTGGCAAGATTTTTGTAGAGGCATGCTGCCCAGCCACATTCTAAGGAGCACTGGGGACATGCAGCTCTTTAACTCTCCTGTATGTATAATCCCCAGTGCTCCAGTATATGTGTGCGGGGGGGGGGGGGGGGGCGAAGAGCGTGCTTGCGTGGGTGGGCGGTTGCTGACAAGGACTCTGTGTCCAGCCAAATTGGAAATATGGGCCTTGTGGTTAGCTTTATCTTAAGGGTCAGGGCACACAGGCAGATTCAGGGAGATTAGTCCCCCGGCGGGGAGGCAGTTCGGGGAGATTAGTCGCCCGGCCGGAAGGCAGGGGAGGCAGTTCGGGGAGATTAGTCACCCCGAAAAAGAGGAGATTTGTTACTGAAGTTACTGTTACTGAGTTACTCAAATTAGCTCTTAGTACAGTGTTGCTGCAGGTACTGGTCTCGGGGTCAGGAAGGATTTTTTTTTTGCTTTCTGGAATAACTAGCAGTTAGGTAGGTTCAGTTTGGACAAACGAGTTAAACTTGGACTTGTGTTTTTTTTTTTAATCCTCAACTGCTATGGCCAAATAATTTCGGGGTAATTTCTATATCTGACCTTATGCAAGTTAAAGTTGTTTTAGTCTGTGCAGTTACACAGAAATTTTCTGCAACAGGAAATGTGCACTGCTGCATACCAAGAGTGATTAGTTGCCCTGAATCTGGGATTTATATATTTATCCTGATAAATTATATCTGATTAATGGATTTTCCTTTTTGGATGTCCGTGTACTCTCTGTAATTGGGGCATACAAGCATAAAGGGGCTTACAGTCCAAAATAATTTATAAGCTTTTTTTTTTTGTAAGTTTACGTGACATGGGCCACTTGGTATTTAACAGTAACAAGACTTTATTTGTGCTAAGGCTCAGGGCACCGGAACTGTTGACTGTGCGGCTCTCATCTTTTTTTGTGGGCTGAGAGCAGTAGAGCCAATGCTCTGTCTGCCCTGGCCATAATTATAGATTTCTGAATGATCTTCAAACATTGTAAACTAAAATTATATTTCCTTTCACCCATTGCATTATCCACCGCATTCCCTTGACAAGCTTGTTTACTTTAAAGTACATTTATGTAAAATGGAACAAATATAATGCCTGTTGTGAATTTGCGTAGTAGCAAGCGTATGAGGTGAAGAGAGACTGCTTTACATTTACCAACCCAAGTAAACTTGCATATAATTGTTTAATAAAATGCAGCTCAAATCAATTTCCTTTCATTTGAACACAGGAACCTTTATTAACACATACTACAAGTAAAATAATACACGTAGCCACAGGAACATGATGCTTTCTTGGGATGTAACCTTGTGGTACTTCACTGGAAGAGCGGTGCCTCTTTACCTGACCTGCTTAATTTCAGGGGCCAACTTGGTCTACAATATTGTATGATAAGATACTAAGGACCACCAGTACACTAGTGCCTCTCCCAAGATGATTGCCTGGGGCTCAATATGGAAGGTCAACACCCTCCCAATATTATATGAAGAAACCAGTACAGCAGAGCATCTGCAAGCAGGGTGAACTCCTACTTGTGTTTTAAGTAAAAATAGAACATTTCACAGGCATGCCACTTCATCAAGGATGCGCTGCAAACATTAAGGTGCCCTTGCCATATGTACAACATTGGGGATATTTATTGACCCCACATTTGCACCTGGGCAGTACAATCAAATGCTTTCATTCATTGTTCTACCTGCAGCTATCTGAGGCTGATTGGTTAATCTGGGTTACTGCCCAAGGGCAAATTTACTCAGTGTTTATAAATGAGCCCAACTGTCTTCTAGTGACCAAAATATAAATGTTATAGATTATATAGATTATAGTAGGATTTATCACCATGTAAGAGCATATTGTATGCCATTAACTCTTCTTTCTGTGTGTTAAAATGAATCACATGTTACATGGGCTGTATACTAGTGACTTGTGGGCCGACCCGATACCCACAGTTGGGCGGATTCAGGATGACCTCAACACACCCTTTTCGGGTCGCAGGTTAGGGTTGAGCTATTATTCCTGCTATCCCCACCCCTGACCTTACACTGCCGGCTTCCTGCTTCCGGCACTCTCTTTTATACCCTCGCTCCCTCCTGCCCCTTTTGTGACATCATCGGCAGGGCATTTCTGCACAGGTCCATATATGGATGGGAGGAGGCGGGTGTGAGTCGGTCTAGTTTTTCTCAACTGTATACCACTTTTTTCAACATGAATTCAATTGGTTTGTGCTGCTCATAGTTTCTACATATTGTTTAAACTAAGGTTAAAGGGTTGTGTTATTGCCTGCACTAAACAGGGCAAAATAGTGAAAATTACTTTCCAGCGTCCTAGTTCTTCCAACCAGTTGTGGGAGGAGGAGGCAGTTAGTTACCATTACCATTCCACAGATAAACCTGGTATATTAGGCTAATTTCAAATGCTGCATTTCTGCCCCTGGTTTAAGATCTGCAGGAGTACTTGGTTAATACTAAAATATTTTTTTTGGATGTGGTACAGATATGGAATCCATTATCTGGAAACCTGTTATCCAGAAAGCTCTGAATTACGGAAAGTCAGTCTCCAATAGACTTTGTATTTCCTGTAATAACAAAACTGCACCTTGTACTTGACCTCAACTAAGATATAATTAACCTTTATTAAAGGCAAAACAATCCTATTGGGTTTATTTAATGTTTAGATTAATTTTAAGTACACTTACATTTATCAAGGGTCAAATTTCGAGTTTATGGGAGTTTCTAAAAACTCCCATCAACTCCCATCAACTCGAAAATTATTTTTTTATATTTGGGTGAACGAGTTTTTTCACCAAAAAAAACAGTTTTTTTAAAAATGTTTTTTTAAAAAATAAATAAATAAATGTTTTATTTCAAAAGTCCACCATACGACTCCAAATTGATTGTAGGAGGTCTTTCATAGGGTAAAACACCAACTCGGCAGGCTTTCATGGCTCCACAGATAGAGCCATGAATAGTCACGAATAGTTGAATTCTTATAGGGATAAATTTCGAAATTCGAACGTTGAAGTTTTTTTAAACTCAAATAGAATTTGGACTGTTCCCTAGTCGAATTACACTAAAATAAACTCGAAATTCAAATTTAAAAATTCGAATTTTCAATTCGACCCTTCATAAATCTGCCCCTTAATGTATGATGATCCAAATTACAGAAAATCCCAGGTCCCGTGCATTCTGGATAATAGGTCCCACCTGTATAATATTTATAGGATGTGAAGAATGGAATATTGAATGGGAAGGTGTTTGTCTTAAAAGTGCACAATAAATTAGACAAGGTAAGACATCTTGATTGTACAGTGAACTTTTGGACATCCTAAATATGTGATGTAACCTGTCCTTAATAATATATAGATAGGTATGCACACTCAAAAGAAGGCAAGTATGGTATATTTAAAATAAAGTTTTACTTGTTTATGCAAATAATACACACAAAGCCACAAAAGTAGGCCTGTATAATACAATACATAAGCTTACATGGTATATACCTAACGTTTAAACATAGCCACAATTACATAACAGTAAACAGTAAGTATTACAATTATACAGCAAGGAGCAGATACACCTACCACCAGTATGAGAATGGCCCCAACGTTTCGGCTTACGCCGAAACGTTGGGGCCATTCTCATACTGGTGGTAGGTGTATCTGCTCCTTGCTGTATAATTGTAATACTTACTGTTTACTGTTATGTAATTGTGGCTATGTTTAAACGTTAGGTATATACCATGTAAGCTTATGTATTGTATTATACAGGCCTACTTTTGTGGCTTTGTGTGTATTATTTGCATAAACAAGTAAAACTTTATTTTAAATATACCATACTTGCCTTCTTTTGAGTGTGCATACCTATCTATATATTGTTACGTTGTGGGGTACCCATTGTAGGGGTACCCTTTTGATGTTTGCACCTCTTGCACTGTTTACCTACAGCATTTGCTGAATTGGTGTGCCCTCCACCCATTACTAAATTCTGTAACCTGTCCTTAACCATGATTTGTAAAGAGACAGCACATTGTTTAAATCATTTAAAAGTATTACATAGAGCTGTTAATGAGATTATCCTGCGAATGAGAGATCTGTCATGTATTCATGTATTTTTATTATTTATTTTACAGGTAAAGTTACTGACAAAAGAATTATCTATATTGCGGGAAAAAGAACTACAAATGTTGGAATCTCTCCAGCAAGTTGAGATAGCCAGTCAGAAACTTCAGGAGGCTCTGAAGCAGAAGGAGTGGGAAATAGAGAATTTATCAACAGTAAAAGATGCAAGGTTGGTAAAAACAGGCTTTTTATATAGTGCTTCGGCCAGCAGTGCATACACAGATAGGTGCAGCCCTTAACACTCATTTAGACAGGGGAAATTGCACCTCTGGGGTGTTAAGGTGCAATCTGAGCAAAATAGCCTTTATAGTATTTATTGCCAGCATCTGCAAATGATATGTTTTTTGGCAGGAATAGGCTTATGTTATACAAGATGTTTTAATGTTATAAGTGTGCAGAAACCTATGAATGACATTTGACCCTTGTTTATCTCCATCTAAGGGCTCAGAAACACCTTGCATATGGTCCACTTCTTTCCGCCTGCATACCTCCCAACATTTTGGAAATAGAATGAGGGACAAAAAGATTTGCCGTGTGGAGCACAGCATATATTTTTGACCACACTCATTTTGTGGACACCCCCCAATTACTATGTTCATTTTACAAAATTTGGCAGGTTATGAAAATTGAGCACATTTCTGTGGTTTTTATGTGTTTTATGGTTTTGATGAAGGTGAATTGCCCTTTAAACTGCAAGTCACAGTTTCCACAAGAGACCTGCTTATCTTAAATTGTTACAATTTTTTTCTTTGCATATCTTAAATTGTTACAAATTTAGTGCACCTGCCACATATTCTGGGATCTCTGTCAAAAGCCAATTAAGTTAGAAACTTTGTATCTTTTCCTGGCTGTTCAGTGCAGGAGATCAAAGAGAAAGTCAAGGCATTGACATTCCAGGACTGCGGGTTGAGCGGTCAAATACCCTCAATACTGCAGCACTGTAAACATCATTTAGCTGATTTTCCCCCCTCTAATTCCATTTCCCCAATCCTTAGTTAGATCACTGACCAACACTGTACACATACTTCAGTGGGTACTTGCAAAGCCAGCAATACTGCCCCACTGATATCAGAGGAACACCCACTAGCTCAGTATTAGCATAGAAATTAAATATAGACTTCATAAAGTGGGAGTTTGTGTTGCACCCTATCACCCATCCCAATTATATGTTTTTCCCCCCAAACAAACAGATGATTTTACATATTTATTTCAGAATAAGAGAGTTAGAAGATAAACTTAAAGCATTGCAGCTTCAGCAGAAGAAAGAAGAGGATACTTTTCAAAGAAAGTGAGTGAAACTGTGAGTGTGAACTGATTTCATATTCTTAGCCACACAGCTGAAGCCTGTACCCTATGGTCCATGTGAAAACCAACTGTACCATCTATTCTTAATTCTCATGTTCATGGGATGCTGAACCTTTCAGCTAGATCCCACTGACCAATGCTTCTAGGCAAAAAGAAGTTTTTAAAGTCCATCTTTCCTCTTACTGTGGATAGACCACATACTATATTTTTCAGGACACAACTGCTATAATATTCTAGGGGTTGTTCCTATATTTGTCCACAATATTTACAAATCAAATGCATAGTCTTCACAAAACAATTTTGACTTTGTAAAAGAACTGTATCAGATTCACACTTAAAGGTGGCCATACACGCACTGATATTATCATATGAAACAAAATTTAGTATGATATTCAGGGCGTGTATGGTGGGAAACAAGCCAACCAATTTCGGCAGAAGACTTGGATATTGGTCAGCTTGTCGATCAAACTAGGTAAATTTTTATCGGGTGCTGAATCATTAGATACAGGTAGAATTGTATTGTTTCTACCTGTTTATATGATGATTCAGCGCTACACGTGTATATTGAAATGAACAATCTTTCTTGTAATGTCTATGGCCACCTTTACACATATAGAGGTTCTGTATGTACAAGTAGCCGCACCTCTCACCTTTCCTTCGATATTCCTGCTTAGGTGGTGCAGAGTTCTCAAGACGGTCGGCACACGTCATAACACTTGCAAGAATACATAGAGAATCGCTTAAACACCAAATATGTTGCAGGTGGGGAACTTCCCCTTTTCTTTATTGTGACCACCTGTGCATTAACGTTTCGGGGAGGGGGGATTAACCCTTCTGACAAAGGGAGGGTTAATCCCCCCTGAAACGTTGATGCACAGGTGAATAAAGAAAAGGGGAAGTTCCCCACCTGCAACATATTTGGTGTTTGTGCGATTCTCTATCTATTCTTGCACCTTTACACATACACACTATGGTCAATTTTATTAGGGGCTAATTAACCAGCTGTTTTAATTGTGGTTCTATGAGTCTCTCGGAAATAATCAAAACACACCGGTTACGTATAAGCAAAGGTTTTTATTACATACATAGAATGAAAAAGATATACATTACAGAGTGAGGAAAGTATGCAAGCAACTCCTCTCCGCCTTCAAGACTGGGAGATCCACAAAACAGTCCGCAGATCGAGGCTCAAACGGTTCCAAAGATCCTATGGCTATACCACAGGCCTTGTGGTTGTCACGCGTAAACCCCACAAGCAAATCTCAACTGACCGGAAACCCCCAGTTTATATAGGCTTAGCTCATATAATGATTTGGTTAATAACAGATCTTGCTTCCCATTTGCTCATCAGGATCTGGCCAGACTCCCAATAAGCACATCAGAACAGAGATCTTATCTTAGCTAACTGGTAGCTGAATAGCTTATTGTGCCCCTAGCTATAATAAAGAAAAGTCTGAAAAGGGCTTCAGAAATCATACACATATTAGAGAATACATATGACAATATCCAGAAAGAACAAGTATTAGGTCATCGAGTTGATTAGTTCCCATGATTTCTCTTTCACAAAGCTTCATTATACATTATTATGATTATATATATATTATTATTATTATAGATTATAAAACCACCTTGTATACTATGATACAAAGCTTTGATATACACAATTGTACGTTATAAAGCTGTCTTTTTACACTATATTGAGCTCAACATACGACATTGGGCTCAACAGTAGAACAGTTCGTGTGTTATAGTTTTATATAGTTCTGTAGAAAGGTATTGCAATGAGCTATTGGGTTTAATCTGATTATTACCATGAGTAGGGATGTAGCGAACGTCGGAAAAAAAGTTCGCGAACATATTCGCGAACTTGTGTCAAAAATGCGAACGGTTCGCGAACGTCGCGAACCCCATAGACTTCAATGGGAAGGCGAATTTTAAAAGCTAGAAAAGACATTTCTGGCCAGAAAAATGATTTTAAAGTTGTTTAAAGGGTGCAACGACCTGGACAGTGCCATGCCAGAGGGGGATCAAGGGCAAAAATGTTTCTAAAAAATCCATTGTTGACACAGCGCTGCGTTTTGTGCTGTAAATGGCAGAAATCACACTACATTTCTAAACCTGTGTAATAAAATGCTTTAAAACGTCCGGCGTCTACATGCCAATCAAGTCGTGTAAAAGTTACAGCCTGTTCACACGCAAAGACGAAACGCGGTGCTTACTGCAACGCAAAAAGACGCAAAGAGCTTTAATGAATGATACCGTCAAGTGAGCAAATAATAGTTTTTAATTACTAGTTGCTTGTCACCTCCAGGATGTTCGTCCTGTTGGTGGCAATATTTCTGTAGTGGTGTGTTTAGCAGTCACCGTGCTTGTGCGCACGTGCACGGTCAGGCAGAGGTAATTCAATGTACAGTGAAGCGAACCAAAAAACACTGATTCTGCAGTGTGGGCCCAGTTTTGGTCTACTTTATTGATCACCTGCGGTGACCATAAAAGATGCGATTTTGCCACTGTTGCAGAACCCTGAAAAATTAGGCATGTGTACTTTCCTGAAAAATTATGTTTTTTTTGTCGCAGCCACTGAACCAGAAGTCCAGAAACAATATGCCATATAAATGCTGAAAATATGAATTTTTTTTTGTGGCAGCCACTGCAGCACAGAGGCCAGAAAAAATATGCCATATAAATGCAAACAATATTAATTTTTTTTTTGTCGCAGCCACTGCAGCACAGAGGCCAGGAAAAATATGCCATATAAATGCTAACAATATAAATTTTTTTGGTCGCAGCCACTGAAGCACAGAGGCCAGGAAAAATATGCCATATAAATGCTGAAAATATTCTGTTTTTTTGGTCGCAGCCACTGAAGCACAGAGGCCAGGAAAAATATGCCATATAAATGCTGAAAATATTCTGTTTTTTTTAGTCGCAGCCACTGAAGCACAGAGGCCAGAAAAAATATGCCATATAAATGCTGAAAATATTCATTTTTTTGTCACAGCCACTGAAGCACAGAGGCCAGAAAAAATATGCCATATAAATGCTGAAAATATTCAATTTTTTTGGTCGCAGCCACTGAAGCACAGAGGCCAGGAAAAATATGCCATATAAATGCTGAAAATATTCTGTTTTTTTTAGTCGCAGCCACTGAAGCACAGAGGCCAGAAAAAATATGCCATATAAATGCTGAAAATATTCTGTTTTTTTTGGTCGCAGCCACTGAAGCACAGAGGCCAGAAAAACTCAGGATTTACCTGGATTCAAATTAAACCAGTAGGGTTTGCACCCTAGTTTGTAACGGTGGTGGAGGGAGGAGGACGCTAAAGGACAGCTGTATGTGGAGTCATGAGGCGTGCAGAGAAGGACAGCTGCATGGGGAGTCAGAATCAGAAACTCAGAACAAGTCTTCCGGCGTGCAGTAACCCTCCGAGATCCACCCCTCATTCATTTTAATAAAGGTCAGGTAATCCACACTTTTGTGACCTAGGCGAGTTCTCTTCTCAGTTACAATCCCTCCTGCTGCACTGAAGGTCCTTTCTGAGAGGACACTTGAGGCGGGGCAAGACAAGAGGTTCATGGCAAATTGTGACAGCTCTGGCCACAGATCAAGCCTGCGCACCCAGTAGTCCAGGGGTTCATCGCTCCTCAGAGTGTCGATATCTGCAGTTAATGCCAGGTAGTCCGCTACCTGCCGGTCGAGGCGTTCTTTGAGGGTGGATCCAGAAGGGTTCTGCCGCTGCCTTGGACAAAAAAACATTTGCATGTCTGACGTTACAGAGTGGCCAAAGTGCTTTGTCCTTGCAGGTGCGCTCGTGGCAGGATTACTGGCACCTCTGCCCCTGGAATGTTGATGAGTTCCTGAAGTGACATCACCCTTAAAAGCATTGTACAACATGTTTTGCAGGCTGGTTTGTAAATGCAGCATCCTTTCAGACTTGTGGTATGTTGGTAACATTTCTGCCACTTTATGCTTGTACCGAGGGTCTAGTAGAGTCGCGACCCAGTAGAGGTCCTTCTCCTTAAGCCTCTTGATACGGGGGTCCTTCAACAGGCATGACAGCATGAAAGACCCCATTCTCACAAGGTTGGATGCAGAGGTATCCATCTCCGCTTCCTCGTTATCAAGGACTGCATCATCCACGGTCTCCTCCCCCCAGCCACGTACAAGACCAGGGGTCCCCAAAAGGTCACCACCAGCCCCCTGGGAAGCCTGCTCCTGTTGGTCCTCCTCCTCCACAAAGCCACCTTCCTCCTCTGACTCCACTTCTGACACCTCTCCCTGCGTTGCAGCAGGTGCCTGGGTTCGTTCTGGTGATTCCGACCAGAAATCGTGCGCTTCCTGCTCCTCGTCACGCTGGTCTACAGCTTCATCTGTCACTCGTCGCACGGCACGCTCCAGGAAGAAAGCAAAGGGTATTAGGTCGCTGATGGTGCTTTCGGTGCGACTGACCATATTTGTAACCTCTTCAAAAGGGCGCATGAGCCTGCAGGCATCGCGCATAAGCACCCAGTAACGGGGGAAAAAAATCCCCAGCTCTGCAGATCCAGTCCTACCACCCAGTTCAAACAGGTATTCGTTGACGGCTCTTTGTTGTTGCAGCAGACGTTCCAACATGAGGAGCGTTGAATTCCAGCGAGTCTGGCTGTCGCAAATCAAACGCCTGACTGGCATGTTGTACCGCTGCTGAATGTCAGCAAGGCGTGCCATGGCTGTATAGGAACGTCTGAAATGGGCCGACACCTTCCTGGACTGCCTGAGAACGTCCTGGAATCCTGGGTACTTTGAGACAAAACGTTGTACTATTAAATTCAGAACATGTGCCATGCAGGGCACATGTGTTAAATTGCCCAGTCTCAGTGCTGCCAACAGATTGCTTCCATTGTCACACACCACTTTTCCGATCTTCAGTTGGTGTGGGGTCAGCCACCGATCGGCCTGTGACTGCAGAGATGACAGGAGTACAGATCCGGTATGGTTTTTGCTTTCCAGGCACGTCATCCCCAAGACAGCATGACAACGGCTTACCTGGCACGTCGAATAGCCTAGGGGGAGCTGGGGGTGCACAGGTGTGGAGGAGGAGGAGGACCCAGCAGCAGAGGACGAAGAAGAGGAAGAAGACGAGGTAGAGAGCGAAGGAGGAGTAGAGGTGGTGGCAGAACCGCGTGCAATCCGTGGCGGTGACACCAACTCCACTGTCGTTGTTGAGCCACACATTTCCTGCTTCCCAGCCATGACCAAGTTCACCCAGTGGGCAGTGTAGGTGACATACCTGCCCTGACCATGCTTGGAGGACCATGCGTCAGTAGTCATATGGACCTTTGGCCCAACACTAAGTGACAGAGATGCGGTGACTTGGCTCTGCACATGGTGGTACAGGTGTGGTATTCCCTTTTTTGAAAAAAAATTGCGGCTGGGTACCTTCCACTGCGGTGTCCCAATTGCTACAAATTTGCGGAAGGCCTCAGAGTCCACCAGCTGGTATGGTAAAAGCTGGCGGGCTAAGAGTGCAGACAAGCCAGCTGTCAGACGCCGGGCAAGGTGGTGACTCGCAGACATTGGCTTCTTACGCTCAAACATGGCCCTCACAGAAACTTGGCTGGGGGCAGATGACTGGGAATGGGAACTGGTGGTCAAGGTGGAAGGCGGAGTGGAGGGTGGTTCAGACGGGTCAAGGACAGCAGAGGTAGAGCAGTAAGATGCTGGACCAGAAGGAGGGTGGCTTTTAGTTTGCCTGTTGCCTTTGAGGTGTTGCTCCCAAAGTGCTTTGTGCTTGCCGTTCATGTGCCTTCGCATAGAAGTTGTACCTATGTGGCTGTTGGGCTTCCCAAGACTCAGTTTCTGACTGCACTCATTGCAAATTACAACGCTTTTGTCAGAGGCACACACATTAAAAAAATCCCACACTGCTGACCTTTTTGAGGCTGGCAATCTGGGGGTAAAAGTAGAAGTCGGCGGCGTTGGCGGCAATGGCGGGTGCGTTGGCCGGCTGACCACAGGTGCCGATACATGTTGTTGCCCTACTGTTCCCTGCGAGCTGTCCTCCCTGCTTCTTCTAAGTCTTATTCTCCTCCTGCCTCTCTGACTCTCCGTCTCTCCATCTGAACTATCCTCCTCTTGCTCTCTTCTACTGGGCACCCACAAAACATCAATCTCCTCATCATCATTCTCCTCAGATGCATCAATTTCTTCTAACAGCTCACAGAAGGAAGCAGCAGCGGGGACCTCCTCGTCATCACTCATTATGTCCATCTCTGTTGTGTTCTCTGCCAGAATTAAATCTGGTGTAACGTCCTCATCTCCTTCATCTTCTTCTGCCAATAATGGTTGCGCATCACTCAGTTCAAGAAACTCATGTGAAAATAACTCCTCTGACTCCAGTGAAGAAGGGGCGCCGGTGGTGGAGGAAGTGTTACGTGGGGTGCCCATAGCAGTGGAGGATGAGGATGTTGTGGTAAAGTTAGAAACGGTAGAGGATGGGGTGTGCTGTGTAAGCCAGTCAACTACCTCTTCAGCATTTTGGGAGTTCAGGGTCATTGCCTTTTTAAAACTGGGCAATTTCCTAGGGCCACAGGATAGCATAGCAGCACGGCCCCTAGTGCCTCTGCGTGGCGGCCTGCCTTTGCCTGGCATTATTTTTAAAACAAAAACAACAACAACTCAGGTGGTGTTTCTGGAGACGGTATTATTATTGATATTTAGACAGAATGTGAACAAGCTCACAGAGCTAGATGGGAGTTGTTTGAAAATGAAGAAGAAGAAGAACACACTGGGCAAACAAGGCCTACAAGGTCAACGTATACACTACTACAGCAGTGGATACGGAATATATTATTGCTGCCTGAAAAACGTCACTCGGGTGGTGTTTCTAGAGACGGTATTATTATTGATATTTAGACAAAATGTGAACAAGCTCACAGAGCTAGATGGGAGTTGTTTGAAAATGAAGAAGAAGAAGAACACACTGGGCAAACAAGGCCTACAAGGTCAACGTATACACTACTACAGCAGTGGATACGGAATATATTATTGCTGCCTGAAAAACGTCACTCGGGTGGTGTTTCTAGAGACGGTATTATTATTGATATTTAGACAGAATGTGAACAAGCTCACACAGCTAAGTGGCAGTGGTTTGAAAATGAAGAAGAAGAAGAACACACTGGGCAAACAAGGCCTACAAGGTCAACGTATACACTACTACAGCAGTGGATACGGAATATATTATTGCTGCCTGAAAAACGTCACTCGGGTGGTGTTTCTAGAGACGGTATTATTATTGATATTTAGACAGAATGTGAACAAGCTCACACAGCTAGATGGGAGTTGTTTGCAAATGAAGAAGAAGAAGAACACACTGGGCAAATAAGGCCTACAAGGTCAACGTATACACTACTACAGCAGTGGATACGGAATATATTATTGCTGCCTGAAAAACGTCACTCGGGTGGTGTTTCTAGAGACGGTATTATTATTGATATTTAGACAAAATGTGAACAAGCTCACAGAGCTAGATGGGAGTTGTTTGAAAATGAAGATGAAGAACACACTGGGCAAACAAGGCCTACAAGGTCAACGTATACACTACTACAGCAGTGGATACGGAATATATTATTGCTGCCTGAAAAACGTCACTCGGGTGGTGTTTCTGGAGACGGTATTATTATTGATATTTAGACAGAATGTGAACAAGCTCACACAGCTAAGTGGCAGTGGTTTGAAAATGAAGAACACACTGGGCAAATAATGCCTACAAGGTCAACGTATACACTACAGCAGTGGTGGATACGGAATATATTATTGCTGCTTGAAAAACGTCACTCAGGTGGTGTTTCTGGAGACGGTATTATTATTGATATTTAGACAGAATGTGAACAAGCTCACACAGCTAAGTGGCAGTGGTTTGAAAATGAAGAACACACTGGGCAAATAATGCCTACAAGGTCAACGTATACACTACAGCAGTGGTGGATACGGAATATATTATTGCTGCTTGAAAAACGTCACTCAGGTGGTGTTTCTGGAGACGGTATTATTATTGATATTTAGACAGAATGTGAACAAGCTCACACAGCTAAGTGGCAGTGGTTTGAAAATGAAGAACACACTGGGCAAATAATGCCTACAAGGTCAACGTATACACTACAGCAGTGGTGGATACGGAATATATTATTGCTGCTTGAAAAACGTCACTCAGGTGGTGTTTCTGGAGACGGTATTATTATTGATATTTAGACAGAATGTGAACAAGCTCACACAGCTAGATGGCAGTGGTTTGAAAATGAAGAACACACTGGGCAAACAAGGCCTACAAGGTCAACGTATACACTACTACAGCAGTGGATACGGAATATATTATTGCTGCCTGAAAAACGTCACTCAGGTGGTGTTTCTGGAGACGGTATTATTATTGATATTTAGACAGAATGTGAACAAGCTCACACAGCTAGATGGCAGTGGTTTGAAAATGAAGAACACACTGGGCAAATAATGCCTACAAGGTCAACGTATACACTACAGCAGTGGTGGATACGGAATATATTATTGCTGCTTGAAAAACGTCACTCAGGTGGTGTTTCTGGAGACGGTATTATTATTGATATTTAGACAGAATGTGAACAAGCTCACACAGCTAAGTGGCAGTGGTTTGAAAATGAAGAACACACTGGGCAAATAATGCCTACAAGGTCAACGTATACACTACAGCAGTGGTGGATACGGAATATATTATTGCTGCTTGAAAAACGTCACTCAGGTGGTGTTTCTGGAGACGGTATTATTATTGATATTTAGACAGAATGTGAACAAGCTCACACAGCTAGATGGCCACTGGGCAAATAATGCCTGCAAGTGCACTACTATTGGTGCACTACTATGAAGAACAGCAAACAGCACTGGACACCTTAAAGAACAGTAAGATAAGTAAAATAAAAAAAAAAATTATATGTATATTAAAAAAAAAAAATATTCTCGGGTTGGTGCTGCTGAACTGCTAGGAGCAGCACAGTAGCACACCAGTCCCACTCCCCAACACTGCTAGACTAATAGCACTTGGCTGTTAAAGTAGCAAAGTAAAACAACAAAAAAGAAAATAAAAGCAGTCCTTACAAGGACTATTGGGTTATTACAGCAGTCAGCAGATGAGATCAGAAGAGATCAGTGCCCACAGCAGGCAGCTACATACAGAGCACTGCAGTAGAAGGTAGATTACTAGCCAGCAAAGCTACCCTAAAATGTCCCTCAAATCCCTGCAGACTTCTGTCCCTCCAATACAGAGCAGTATCAAGTAGATTACTAGCCAGCAAACTTACTATCAACTGTCCCTCAAATCAGTGAAATCACTAGCAGCTCTCTCCCTACTCTAGCTCTTCCAAGCACACACAGGCAGAATGAAAAAACGCTGCAGGGCTTCAGTTTATATATGGAAGGGGAGTGGTCCAGGGGGTGTGGGGGTGGTCCAGGAGGGAGAGCTTCCTGATTGGCTGCCATGTATCTGCTGGTCTGGGGTGAGAGGTCAAAAAAAGCGCCAGGTAAGGCGAACCCAAAATGGCGAACGTCGCGCGACGTTCGCGAACTTGCGGCGGACGCGAACAGCCGATGTTCGCGCGAACAAGTTCGCCGGCGAACAGTCCGCGACATCCCTAACCATGAGCCATTATTGAAAAAATTCCTATTATTACACCAGCCTATAGGTTTTGGAGTGTGGGAGGAAACCAGAGTAAGTACAAAGCCCCGGGAGAATTTACAAAAAACCTTGCAGATAGTGCCCTGACAGGAATGAACCTAAGACACTAGCTTGGCAGAGCAGCAGGGCTAACAATTGCACCACCATGCTGCTTTAAAGTACCTTTGTTAAAAGTTTGTAAATGTGTGATTTGTGTGATGGTCTCACAGTGTGTGCATCCCCGGGGAAACCTTGGCTATAATTTGTTTGCTTCCCAATACTTTGTTAGACACGAGCAGCTGGATCGGTTTGCCCGAGAGAAGGAGTCTGCTCTGACATCCATAAAGGAGGCACATCTGGAACAAGTGCAGAACTTTGAGAAACAAATCAAGGAGCTGCATATGTGTACAGAAACCTTACAGATGGAGAATCGCCGGGCCCAGAGCACTCAGCAAGAGCTCCTGGTAGAAAAAGAAGCCATGATTGAAAAGTGAGGAATAGACTGCCATTTAGTTTGCTTTCTAATCCAAAAGTTTGTCATGCATAGAAGCTTTATCCACCCCTTCCGACATGTCCAGTCAGTAGCAGTGTGCCAACATCACATCCCCCGTGTCAAAACTGTAGCACCAACCTGCACTGTAAAAGATATTTCAAGTTAAAATGCAGTAAAAGATCACCTAAGATGGCTGGTTGTGGCACAAGTTTGTGAGTCTAGCTGTATCAGTTGTTTCCAGAAGCACTTCTCAATCTCTGGGGTCGTACTGGCAGATTCATATTACTTTAAGGCTATGGGCCCAAAAGGCAGATTAAAAAAAGCGTCCAGCCACAGTTATTATGCTAATGTCCATAAATTCTTGTATTCTGGTCCACAACACTAGCCTTAACCTGATCTCTATAGCTTCTAAGTTTTTAGTAGAATTTTGCTTTTCACCAGAGCAAACTATTGCTATAGTATGACATGTGGAATTTACAGCAGCCTCACAACATAACTTTTACAACTGAGCATGACTCAGCAAATTAATTGGTCTTCTACTTGGAAGAAGTAAGGGTTTCAAATATAGGGGCATAATTTTGTTTGTTTTTTCTATATATTTACCCATTATGGAAATACAATCTGAGGAACATGCAAACTCTATCAACAAAATCACCACATGTATGTCCTTGTGGGGTGTTCTTGAATTTCATGGGGAGTCCTCGCTTTAGACATGATGATAGCTCAGATAAATTGTACAGGTATGGGACCTGTTATCCAGAATTAACTTATGTATGAAGGAGGCCACAAACATCTGCACTACTGTGCTGCAACTTTTTATTGCAAATTCCATAACATGTGTTGTGGAATTTGGAATAAAAAGTTGCAGAACAGTACTGCGGATGTTTGTGGCCTCCTTCATACTAAGTGAATTGTCGAATAATTGGCCTTTAAGGTGTGACCTAACTAAGAAGGTGAGCCCACTTAATAAGAAGTTAAGGGACGTGCTGCATAAGACTGTTATTCAGAATGCCCAGGACCTGAGGTTTTCCGTATAACGGATCTTCCTGTAATTTGTATCTTCATACCTTCATGTCTACTAGAGAATCATGTAAACATTAAATAAACTCAATAGGCTGGTTTTGCTTCCAATGAGGATTAATTATATCTTAGTTTGGATGAAGTACAATGCACTGTTTTATTCTTACAAAAAAAAAGGAAATTATTTAAAATATTTAGATTATTTGGATAGAATGGAGTCTATGGGAGAAGGTCATCCCGAAATTCAAAGCTTTATGGATAATGGGTTTTCCGATACTGGATCCCATACCTGTACAAATAAAAGCTATACCCTTATATATTTATGTTCCATGAAAGATAAACCTCGCGTATACATTGTTTTGCATGGCTTTTTTATTTTGAGGATTAAGTGAGCCAAAAGTGAGATAGGCTAATGAAATTAAAGCCAGCGAGTGTTTGTTTTAACTATGGAAGGTGTAGGAAATGTAGCTAATTAAAAAAAAGGTAGCAGTACAACAGCGAAACACAATATTATTATATAGCTATAGGACCTGTTATCAAGAATGCTTGGGATCTGGGGTTTTCCATATAAGGGACCTATTATTTAAACCCAACAGAATTGTATTGTCTCCCATAAGGAGTGTTTATATCTGGATCAAGTGCAAGGTACTGTCTTCTTATTACAGGGGAAAAGGAAATCATTTTTTAATTTTTTTTATTATTTTGTTAAAATGGAGTCTATGGGAGATGGCCTTCCTGTAATTCTGAGATTTTTGGATAAAAGGTTTCTGGATAGGGGCTCCCATACCTGTAGCAACATTAAAAATCATTATTTTTTTTAATAACAGGCTGAAGCAAGAAGTAGACACACTGAAGAATGGCTGGGATTCCTACATCTCCCAGATATCAAAAGAATCTGTTAACAAGGACCTCCAGATTCAGGCCCTAAAAGAGGATGAGGAAAAACTGAAAGCTCAGATAACAAGATGCCAGAAGGACATTGAAAAGTAGGTAAAAACCCACCATAGTGTGCCTCTTACATACAGGTATAGGACCTATAATCTAGAATGCTCGAGGCCTGGGCTTTTCCAGACAATGAATCTTTCTGTAATTTGGATCTTCATGCTTAAGTCTACTAGAAAATCATGTCAATATTAAATAAACCCAATAGGCTGGTGTTGCTTCCAATAAGGATTAATTATATTTTAGTTGGGATTACACACAAGGTACTGTTTTATTATTCCAGAGAAAAAGGAAATCGTTTTTAAAAATCTGGATTATTTGGATAAAATGGAGTCTGTGGGAAACAGCCTTTCCATAATTCAGAGCTTTCTGGATAGCGGTTTTCCGGATAACAGTTCCCGTACAGGTATTTGTTTGGTTTCCATACCTAGGCTTCAAACTTTACTTCCATAGTCTATTGTCTGGATTGCACATAATCTGGATGATTAATGGTGTTGGTTTGTATGATGAAACATTCTCTGATGAAAATAAACGCCCTGTTGATATACCAGTATCATATGAAACGGCAGAGTTGATTGTTTTGCAGTGGATAGTTAGCTATTTATAGCAACACTTGTGTACAGGTTGCAGTAACATGTCTGAGCTTGTGCTAAATATAACCCTATAATATGCATATGTAACTGTGACACGGCAAGCACATGTCTTTCATTCTGCTTTACAATAAACCATGTACCTTAAAGGAGAAGGAAAGGCTCTATTTCCTTGCGGGTGCCAAAAGTTAGGCACCCCCAAGTGATTGTATCTACTTACCTAAAACCCCGGGCCGGTGCTCCAATCAGCAGAAAAATGCACGGCCCGGGGGTTCTTCCAGCGGGCACCACAATCAGCTTCTTATTTCTTCGTGCAGTTGTGCATGCGCAGCGGAGCGAAAAGCTGAACTTTAACAAAGAATTCGGCTATTTTGTTTCACTGCGCATACGTCTGCCCTGGCAAATTTGAAGAAAGAAGAGGAAGGAAGATGATCGCTCTGTGGTGTTTGCTGGAAGAACCCCGGCCAGTGCAATTTTTTCCTGATAGGAGCACCAGCCCGGGTTGTCAGATAGGCACTTGGGGGTGCCTATCTTTTGGCACCCCCAAATAAATAAGCCATTTTTTCTCTTTTAAATGGCAGTGGTCTCTAAACAGGTCTTTTTTCCTTGAAACAGCTATGTTTCATAGCAGATCCATATTAAAGGTACATTATACCAACCTGTGATAGATTTAGAAAGCAAATACACATTTTCTATACATACATAAATCAGGGGCATTTCTTTCCTGACCTTGATACTATGATATACTGTGACCTTAAACACTATTTCTGTCAATGATTCAAATACATTGACTGTGCAACCAGGAATGGCTTCACTTGTCTAAATCATGTATAAATGTCAGCAACTAGTCCCTTAGATGTTGGATGGCAGGTATAATAAAGAGAGAAGCCAACATGGAGTGGTTAAATCTACCATGAAACGTATTCATTCTAAAATTCTAAAATGACTTTACATCAGATTCACAATACTAGCCTACTAGTATTATTAGCAAATGTAAAATATATGTATGCAACCTGTTATCCAGAATGCTTGGTACCAAGGGTTTTCCAGAAAAGGGGTCTTTCTGTAATTTGGATCACCATACCTTAAAGGAGAAGGAAAGCCAAAAAACAAAATTACCTTCACTTTGTTCTCCATCAGGCCCCCTCCTGAAACGCCGCAGTACTCGAGCTCGTTCTGTGCACAAGCGTTTTGAAGTTTCGCCAGTTATTTAAGTTTAGCGCCGCCATTTTCAAATTTGCGCTTCTCTTCAGGCCTACTCTCCGTCGTCAATGCGCATGCGTGACGTCGTCATTTGCGCATTAACACTGCAGGCAAAGAGCCACACCAGCTTGAAGATCGCTTAAAGTGTTACAAAAAGTACAGACCGGATCCTTGGCTGCATTTTTTAACGCTCCCCTCCTCAGCTCCTTGCTCTTGCTCACTGACAGACTGTAAATTAAAATCAGAGCGAGCGCAGGAGCTTCAAAGCTTCCCCTGGTTTCCTGGTTGGATTTATGAGGCGGGGGCAGAGAGGTCAGCAATGACGCACCGTCTAGGTCACGTAACCACATCATCATTGCTGCACAAGGAAGCTAAAACAGTTTACTACACATGCGCAGGGCACAGATGGAAGCTATTGCGCATGCGTGTGCCCTAATTCTACGGATTTCTTACAGAAGCAAAGGTAGTCTTTTTCATACATGTCTATACTTTTTAAAAAATTGATTGGAGCAAAAAGTTTGAGGGAAGAAGTAATAGGGGAATGCTTGCTGGTAACTATATATACCATACATTGGCAACACTTAGAGCTAAAGTATTTTTTTGGCTTTCCTTCTCCTTTAAAGGGTTTGTTCACTTTTAAATTAACTTTTAGTATGGCCTTGAGTGATATTCTGAGACAATCTGCAATTGGTTTTAATTTTTTTAAATTATTTATTGAGTTATTTAGCTTTTAATACAACAGCTTTTAATTCAACAACTCTCCAGTTTCCAATTTCAGCAGTCTGGTAGCTAGGGTCCAAATTCCCCTACCAACCATACATTGATTTAAATGAGAGACTAGAATATGAATAGTAAAGGACGTAAATAGAAAGATGAGTAAATAAAAGTATCAATAACAATTAATTTGTAGCCTTACAAACCATGTGTTTTAGATGGGGTCAGTGACCCACATTTGAAAGCTGGAAAGAGTCAGAAGAAGAAGGCAAATATTTAAATACCTGTAAGAAATAAATAATGAAAAACAACTGACCATTCTCTTGTCTTCAGTAAGGTTTAATGCTATTTTAGCTGGCATCAAGTACAAGGTACTGTTTTATTATTACAGAGAAAAAGGAAATAATTTTTTAAAATGTGAATTGTTTTATTAAAATGTAAGTCTATGGAAGATGTCCTTCCTGTACCTCAGAGCTTTCTGGATAATGGGTTTCTGGATAACCAGTCCCATACCTGTAATAGAAATAGTTAAGTGCCCTCTAGTGTTCATCACTGGAATTGTTGACTTAAGAGCATGCAGCAAGCCCAACCTGTATGGAAATAAACCAGGTACCACTGGTTATTCAAAATGTAGATATGGAAAAAAAATAACAACGATAAATTGGAATATTGTACCTAATTAACATAGAGCAAACCTATTTTGCAAACAGACATGTAATGCAGCATGCCCTTTTCGTGATGGGATGTTGTTACAGAAATGTATTGACTTTATTTTTATCAAATTGTATAAACATGGATAAAATAGTAATGCAGATTAGAACATATACCCGCATTATGAGCAAGGTTTGTATTTAGTTTATTATTACAGAGAAAAAGGAATTCATTCAAACAATGGAGTCTATAGGAAAAGGGAAAATTGTTCCATAGTTACCGTGATTTTCCAAGTCCTCACTCTGCGGGATAGCCCCTCCCTCTCCTCAATGAAGATCCCACCCCCTAACTCATAAATTAGGAGGAATACCTCCCCTGGGTGTCTCGTACCAAGCTCTGATCACTCTAGCACCATATAAGGGAGGGAAACCTGACATGGAGAGGGCCAGGGAAAGGAAAATCAAGGTAAGTATGGAACAATTTTCCCTTTTCCCTGGCCCTCGCCATGACCTTACTCTGCGGGACTTAGCAAGCTGCCTGGACCTGGGTGGGTAAAGGAGAATTCACAATGAATTGCAACATGTATTTATTTGGCCACACTGGCTGATTTCAGAATACTATAGCCAAACAGAATATTCAGAAGATCTGACATCCAACTTGTAATATGAAATGAAGGTGTTTGGTGAAGACCAAGATTCTGCCCTACAGATGATGTCCAAGGAAATGCCCACTTCTGCTGCCCAGAAGGCCGCTTGACCCCTGGTTGAGTGTGCTTTGATTTGTTTAGACTCTTTGAGATTTGCCTGGGCATAAGCCTTCTAAATCACGAGACAGCTTGCTGCTGCTTCCCTTTTCTTTCCCTCCAGGAAGAACAAGGAATCTATCTGATTTTCTTATTGCCACTGTACCTTACCCTACACAATATCTTCTGTCATGTTCCGCCACATCCAACTCCCTTAAATCTGGGTCTGTATCCTGATGGTTAAAGGTAGGGACTACTATTTCATCCTTGAGGTGGAACGGGGATACCACCTTTGGTTTAAACGAGGAACAAAATTTCAACACCAGTCTGTCCAAGTAGAAGGTTGGACTGTCGTCCGTGAACTTTAAAGCTTGTAGCTCCCCCACCCTTTTTTGGCTGAGGTGATAGCCAATAAGAACACCACTTTAAGAGTCAGGAACCACAGGGAGATCTGATAAATGGGCCCGAGGAACGCATCCTTAGCACTAATGGTAGGTCCCAGCTTGGGCAAGTTGGTTGTCTTACAGCTGCTTTAAAAAATCAAATATTCAAAGGATGGATAGCCCATCTAATTCCTGATGTAGCTTAAATTGCGGTTACCTGTGTCTTTAACGTGCGGACTTTTAAACACTTTTCCATGCCTGCTTGAAGAAAATTTAGGATGTTCGATGCTGATATAGATTCAATAGAGCTGGGTTTAGCATAAGCCCAAAAAAAGTCCCACACCTTGGCGTATTGGTTACTTTCTGGATTGCAATAATGTCTGTATAACTCTGGAAGAAAGTCCCTGAGCCTCTAACGTTTGCCTCTCAGCCTTCAAGCTGTCAGGGCCAATGACCCTGGATCCGGATGAACAAATGGGCCCTGGAACAGCTAGTTGTCTGATGTTGGAAGCCTCCAAGGTCGGTTTATCGACAATTGGATTAGGTCTGTGAACCACGGCATTCAAGGCCATGCTGGAAAGTGCAAATCACCTCTGCTTGATCCTCCCTGATCTTCTGCAACACCTTCAGAATCAGAGGCAGAAGTCTTTTGGCGCAAATGAACCTGGAACATAAACTGCTGTAAGGTCTACTAGATACTATTCTGCCCAATGGAATATGTGTTGAACTTCTTCCAGGAGCCCTGGACTTCTTGTGCCTCCTTGCCTTCTAATGAACGCTTACTGCTGTAACATTGTCCGATTTTATTTTTAATCTTGTACCTTTGAGCTGGTCCTGAAAGACAAGACAAGCTTGTAGAATCGCCCTCAGTTCTAAGACATTTGACAGCACGTTTGATAAAGGGTGGAGCCAGCGGCCTTGTGCCACTTCGGATCCTAATTCTGCTCCCCAACCTTGGCCTGAGGCGTCTGTTGACATTATGACCCAACTGTCTTTAAATATTTTGACTCCTTTGTTCAGAGAAATCCAGCAGGTGGAGGGCTGGTATTGAATTCTAGCATGTAGCCTTTCCTCACAATTCCCAGAACCCATTTGTCTTCTATGGATTGATCCCAGGCAACCTGAAATTGATTAAGTCTTCCTCCCAAAGCAGGCTCCAGGGTCACACCACCTTCATAACTTTTTACGGCTATTTTCTCCCGCCTTTCCTTTGGACATGTGAAAGAAACCCGATTGACCTGCTTTCCAGCTGTCTTGCTTTGAAGTTTGTCTTTCGGCACGAAATGGCCTACGATCATAAGGCACAAATCTAGATTTGGAGAGGCTTTCCCTCTGAAAGATGGCCTTCTAGTCAGACGTCTCTTTTTCTGGGGAAGCAACTGACTTTTGCCACCTGATGCCTTAGAGATGAGATTTTCCATTTTTTTTTTCCGAACAAGACTTGACCCTGAAAGGGTAGTGAACATAGAGCCAACTTAGAAGCCGAATCTGGCTCCCAAGCTCTAAGCCATAAGGCCCTTCTATCTGATACTGACAAGGACAAATGTTTGGAAGCCAAGCGGATCTGGTCCACTGAAGAGTTGACTAGAAAGGCAGAGCCCAGCTTTAACTCCTTCAGGCCTTCCAGAATTTCTGTTCTATCCCCTTCTCTTCAGGCTGTGTCCACATTGGCCAACCACACCTCCAAGGCTTGGAGGCTACTGAGAGGGTTGCGATTGCCGGTCTGAGGCTTTCCCCCGCTGTGGTAAACAGTCTTTTTCAACTCCAGTCGCTTATCCATTGAATCCTTAATGGTTGCATGATCCTCAATGGATAGTAAAGTATTTTTAGATATGTTCAAAACTGGGGCATCCACTTTAGGTAAGTTACAAAAGTCTTTGACCTAGTCATCCTTGAAAGGATATAATATATATCCCATTCTGCCTTGATTAGATCCATCACTTCTTAATGTAATGGAAACGTCTGTCCTTTAGGTTTCGAACATGACAAAAAGGATGATGAGGTTGAGGTTCTAGATCTCTCTCTAGATCTGGATGGCCTCATGACACTAGAACCAGATAAGAGATAGAATAATCACAAAGTGTTCCACGAACAACTTCCTGAATTTTTATTTTTTTTACCTCAACCAAGGGAAGAAGACTTGTCTGGGGTGGCAGCTGGAACAAGACAGGGGTCAACAGCAGCCTGCAAAAAATAATGAACACAATTCAGAAACCTACCGGCTTCTGTAGCAGGACTCCCCTTTTCTCATCCCTCTAACCTACCTAGTCGCGCAGTAGAACTGATCCACGCTGAGATCTGGCAGCCACGAGGCAAAAGGGGGAAGAACCTGCACTAAATTGGTCTTCCTGTTCCTGTTCCTCCCCATGCAGCTGGCTCTGCCCCTAAGGAGAGCTGTGCAGAAGTGGGGAGAACCGAAAACCTGTGTAAGTCACCTCTAGACACTCCTGCCTTACCTGCGATTGGAGCCGCCTTGACACTGGAGGTGCTTTGCTTCCACCAAAAACATGGTGCCCCCATGTCAGCCTCCCGGTAATGACGATCCTTACTGGGTCCTACCCGCACCAGGTCTGAAGTGCCGCGGGCCCTATCTAACTGCCACCACCCCTCCTGTAACCCAAAAATTAGAATGGGCTGGAGAGGATACAGCCAGTAGCCTGGAGAGGGAATAACCCAAAAAAAGACACCAGGGGAGGTATTCCTCCTAATTTATGAGTTAGGGGTGGGCTCTTCATCGAGGAGAGGGAGGGGGTATCCCGCAAAGTGAGGACATGGAAAGGGCCAGGGAAATAGCCATTTCCTGGAACACTGGTTTTCAGATAACGTATCCCATACTTGTAATACATTGGGAGCCATATTTAACTGCGTATTTGTCTTAATTCATATTCAGTGAGGTTGTAAGGGGCCTGTTGTCGTGCTTGCCATTATTCTGCCCCCCTACCCCCTATGAGAGCCCATTTCAGCTGTTAATGCAGTATGCTTTGCTTACAGCCACCTTAGATCTGTAGCAGCTGCTTATGAGCTATATTCTGGAGAACGTGTAGGCCTCTGTTGTAATAAACCTTAAAGGGGTGGTTCACCTTTTGGTTAACTTTTAGTATGGTACAGAATTCTAATCAACTTTTCAATTGTCCTTCATTTTCTTCTTTTTTGTAGTTTTTTGAAATTATTTGTCTGCTTTCCAGCTTTCAAACTGGGGTCACTGACCCCATCTATAAAACAAATGCATTGTTATTGCTACTTTTTATTGCTCGTCTTTCGATTTAGGCCCTCTCCTATTTATATTGCAGTCTCTCAAATTAATGCATGGTTGCTAGGGTAATTTGGGCCCTTGTAACCAGATTGCTGAAATTGCAAACTGGAGAGCTGCTGAATAAAAAGCTAAATAATTCAAAATCCACAAATAATGAAAAATTAAAACCATTTGCAAACTATCTCATAATGTCATTCTCTTTACCATAATAAAAGTTTTATGGTAAACAGTACCTTTAACCCCTTATGCTCCCAGTGTGCTGCTTTACGGCTCCTTTATCCTCCTTGCCAAGTTTTAAACAATCTTACAAGAAGCCGGAACTCTGCTATGATCATTCGGAGTAAATGTTGCTAAAATCCACTGCCTTGTTGAACATGTAGGTGGCAAATTTTCCCTTGTATCTGTGTCAAAAAGAAATAAAGTATAATACATAGCCACATACTGTATATGTTTGACAAATTTTCCTGATCTGGCAAATGTAGTAACATATTGTGCTAATTCTTAGTGCTTTTGTATCGGTTCAGTTTATAATCAGCAGATAAGGCAGGCTAACTTTTTTTTTTTTGGCAGTATCCTTTATCTTATTATGCAAGCGTAGCAGATGGACAAGTTAATCTATGAATCCGATGTACCCTTTTCCTTCTGCTAACACTGTATGCCACCAGCAGGGCAATTCCTGGCAATCAGAGCTTTATGGAAATATATGGAAACTGGTTGCAAGAAGCTGATATCTTTATGTTTAGCCATCTAGGCTATTGCACACTTTGAGCTTTATTATGGTCTGAAGTTTGGAAATTTGTTGCTTCCACTGATATAAACAGCCTGATGGTTTATACAGGTATGAGATACGTGTATCCGGAAACCCATTATCCAGAAAGCTCTGAATTATGGAAAGGCTGTCTCCCATAGACTCAATTTTATCCAAATCATCCAAATTTTTAAAAATGATTTCCTTTTTCTCTGTAATAATATAACAGTGAGTACATTGTACTTGATACAAACTAAGATAATCTTTACTGGAAGCAAAATCAGTCTATTGGGTTTATTTAATGTTGATATGATTTTCAAGTAGACTTAAGGTATGAAGATCCAATTTACAGAAGGATCTGTTATCCAGAAAACCCCAGGTCCCAAGCATTCTGGATAACAGGTCCCATACCTGTACTGGTTGATGCTCAGAGGCTATTGGCCAGCAAATATCAAAAGCAGAGCATTTCCCACCAACATGTTTCCTATATGTATTTAGCTAGGTAGATTTTTATAGAATAATCTCCCAGAATCTCCTCGTGTGAACTAACCCTTACAGTGTAACAATGCACAGCCTTTCAACTCTTATTCCAGCTGACAACACTCTGATATACAGGTACAGTATGCTTGCCCCCACTTATCTTTGTAAAGCTTAAAGGGATACTGTCATGGGAATTAAAGTTTTTTCAAAATGCATCTGTTAATAGTGCTGCTCCAGCAGACTTCTGCACTGAAATCTGTTTTTCAAAAGGGCAAACAGATTTTTTATATTTAATTTTGAAATCTGACATGGGACTAGACGTATTGTCAGTTTCCCAGCTGCCCCCAGTCATTTGACTAGTCCTCTGATAAACTTCACCCCCTCCCTTTCCCCCCACAACAGAACAATGGGAAGGTAACCAGATAGCAGCTCCCTAACACAAGATAACAGCTGCCTGGTAGATCTAAGAACAGCACACAATAGTAAAATCAAGGTCCCACTGCGACACATTCAGTTACATTGAGTAGGAGAAACAACAGCCTGCCAGAAAGCAGATCCATCCTAAAGTGCTGACTCTTTCTGAAAGCACATGACCAGGCAAAATGACCTGAGATGGAGCCTACACACCAATATTACAACTAAAAAAAATACACTAGCTGGTTCATGAATGACATTTTATATTGTAGAGTGAATTATTTGCAGTGTAAACAGTGTAATTTAGAAATAAAAAATACATTTAAAAAATCATGACAGAATCCCTTTAAAATCACACTCGTGCCATCCATTAAAAAGATTAGCTAATAGTGCCATCTACTGGTTGTTTAAACCCATAACATACTGCTGTATACATTTATAAAAAGATACTTGTATATTCATGTAGCAAAAATGTAATCACACGTGGCACTTATTCTGTGTGGGAATAAAAAAAACACAGTTTATATGTCGAGTAACTACAGCTCAAATATGTATTCAAAGTATTTTATATTTTAAGTATTGCTTGCTGAGTATGTTTGGCCTAAACCAACGACATGCTCCAAAAAAACTGCTGTAAAACATGGGAAACAATTGTGTGTAAACGATACTACTTATAGGTATAACAAGGTGCAGCTTCTGTTTAGTGGTCACAGAAAAGATCTAAGTTATGACCATCAGATTCCAGACAGAAACAGCTGATTTTTTTCTAACCTGGAATCCAAGTGCAGAACTTCCTTTCCCTTATTAGACTAGTATTACAATTGTGTGCACCAACAGGTACCAGCAGCAGTTGGCACGCTCAGTGGAGATAGAGCACAAATTGGAAGAGGCAAGAATACAGGCTGAACTAGACTGGCAGAAACGCTGTGAGCTAGTGGAGAAAACACAGTATCAACACTCTGAGGAACTGATCGAAAGCCTTATTAAAGCCAAGGACAAGGTAAGTGCCAACTGCCCAGATGCAGCCAACAACTTTGGAGCTAGCTTAGACTCTTACTGGGCTCTGTATACAAACATTAATTAGATTGCACCTTAAACCTTCAAAAGAATTTCCTGTATTGTTTATATACTGTAAATGAGCTGCTGTGTAGCAATGGGGGCAGTCATTCAAATCAGAAAAGGGTTAGGTTACACCTCAGATAGCAAATAAACTCTGTAGAACATAAAGGTGTTATCCGTTATCCACTATTTAATCTGTGCCATATAGCCTTTTTTCCATTTCCGCCATTGCTACACAGCAGCTTGTTTATATGAACTATAGTAATGTTTCTGAGGCAGACAGATCAGTTTTACCAGTGCAGGGCAACACTGCATGATATTTTCATTACTTTAAAACACTCTTATTTTTTGGTGTTACACAGGCACTTAAAATGCATATCAGTGAACATTTGCAGTGGTCAGCATAGCTAGGTATTTATTGTGCTCAGACAACGGGGACATGTGCTGTGATCAACCTAGTGGTTCCTAAACCAGGGGATTCAAAGTAGCAGAAAGTGAAGGACTATTGGAACAGTATGGTTAGTCTGCTGTATCTGAAAGAAATGATCATTGTTTATCCAACTATGGGCAAGAATCTGTAGGCATTTAAACACGTGTTATTTATGACAAAAGACAAAACTGTCACATGATGGAAGCAATATTACTAACCAAATTATTGGAACATAGTAGATAGTTAAAGGGCAAGTCCACCCCAAAATAAAACTTTTCTTGATAAAAGAAAACATAATTAATTCGAAGCAACTTTCCAATATACATGTATCAACTATTTTCAGTGCTTTTAAAGTCATTTATAAAAACAATTGCTATTGAAAGCAGCATTTGCTTAATTCCTGGTTGTTACTTTTTGAACAATGTTCAAAAGTTGCTTAGAATTATGTTTTTTATTATGAGGCAAACAATTATTTTTTAGGTTGACATTCTCTTTGAAATCTTTTTCAAAAGGTAGCAGCAGAGCTTAAAGAAAAGGACCGTAAACTGAATGAGCTGGAACTGCTGGTGTCCACTTTATCATGGGAGAGGGACAAGGCTGTAGACTTTCTGAAGAAGCATGGAGCAAAAAAGCTGGACATGGGAGAAAAGGTATGGATGTATAGTTTGTAAATAAACAAGAGGGAAGGGACATAGTCCCTATTGGTGTGCCCAGAATAGACTTTTGTCAGAAATATTAAAAGGAACTGGCCTTTGTATCAAAACTCCCATACAGTAAATATATTGGGTAGTAAGACAATGGGAGGAATCTGTGTGAATGTATTCTTACATATATTTCCAAAGCAGCTTTGCACACTGCATCTACCTGGTCCCTGCTGGGGTTGGAGGGGGGCAACTCATTCTTGCAACCTTTGTCCTGCTGAGACAGTCCAAACCCACCACCCACAAGTCACCATCAGTAAATCTGTGGCCTGTAGAATGCAGTTCAGAGCTCACCATTTGTAGCTAGTGGCAGCTAGTGGCTTGGTTTATTGCTGTTGAAAGTTATGCCAAGGTAATGCACCCATTCTAAAGCCAAAAGTAACTTGAGCTGCTATGCAAGGGAACTTGATCAAGTGCTGAAGCAGGTGCTCACAGTAAACACTCCACTGCAGGTCCGGACGTAAGGTGGCCATACATGGATAGATCCGCTCGTTTGGCGATGTCGCCAAACGAGCGGATCTCCCTCCGATATGCCCACCTTGAGGTGGGCAATATCGGGCAGATCCGATCGTGGGCCCTAGGGCCCAACGATCGGATCCTAGCAATCGGCAAGCGGGCGGTCGGATCGCGGGACCGCATCAACGATCGAGATCTGGCCGACTTTCGGCCAGATCTCGATCGGGGAAGCCCGTCGGGGGCCCCCATACACGGGCCAATAAGCTGCCGACACAGTCTGTCGGCAGCTTTTATCGGCCCGTGTATGGCCACCTTAAGAATTAAAATAGGCCCTGGCATTTCAGGTACACAGAGGCCCAATCAGCCCATATAGAAGCCCAAACAGCTCCCACCAGCCCACTAAATACTGACTTTCTATGGGACCTTATAGCAGCCCCTCTGGCATTTGCCAGAACCCACAGATTGCCAGTCCGGGCCTGCTCCACTGCCTTTTTCCCAGGGCCGAGCACTTAAAGGAGTTGTGCCCTTTTGAATAAACTTTTAGTATTATGTAGTGAGTGATATTCTGAGAAAATTTGCAAATGGTTTTCATTTTTCATTATTTGTGGTTTTTGAGTTATTTATTTTTTATTTAGCAGCTCTCCAATTTGCAGTTTCAGCAATCAGGTTGCTGGGGTCCACCTGAGGGTGGTGGCACACGAGGCTACTGGTGAAGATTAGTCGCCCAGCGACAAATCGCCTCTTTGGGCGATTAATCTCAACCTGAATGCCTTCCTGTAAATCGATGGTGGGATGGCACTCAGATCTCTACGGCTTTGCAAAGTCGCCCGAAGTTTCCTAGTGAGGCGAGTAGGCAGTTTACATTCTAGCCAGCTGGAAGGCATTTAGGGGAGATTAGTCGCCCGAAGAAGAGGCGATTTGTCGCTGGGCGACTAATCTCCCCCACCAGCCTCATGTGCCACCACCCTAAAGAGTCTGAGGATGCTTGTAATGGAATGTTTATCCAGTGCTTCATTGGGTTTTCTTGTTTCCCTACCAGTTTTGATTGCGGGAAAACTGCACATAGCTGTGTATGCACATACGTTTTAATATTACAGTTCAAATACGAGGAATTTTACACACAATCTGCAGGTGGCAATTCACCTTTTATTATAAGCCACAGACCAGTGAAACATGTGTTGGTTGATCTGTTTACAGATGTACGTTGTTGAAGCTGTACAGGAATTTCAAAAACAGTTTCCTTCTGATGAGATACGGAAATTGCAGGAACAAAACGCTGAGTTAAGGAATGTGATTGGCCAAATGAGGAAAGAAATGGAGTCTGCATCTGAACAAATCATACCTCCAGCACATGATACAGCAGAAGCTTCTGCCAATGACAAACAGGACCCTGTATTCACACCAGGTGAGGCTTTAGCTTATACAGCAGGGCAATCTGTGCCCGCAAAGAACAGTACTTATGTATAGATTTCACAGTGTTGGGAAGTGACTCCTGTTTTTCTCATTAATGTCTAATAGTACAGTAATAGACAAAAATAGGAGCATTTGTGCATCAAAGACTTTTAGCCTATTGTAATGTAAGCAATGTATTTGCAAATATATAAACCACTATTATGCAGCTACATTATCTTCTTTCCTTTTTAGCCTGTACTACATCTCTTTATTTAAATCTGCTAAAATCTACTTGTTTAACTAGGTTACCGCGCAAGCACCAAATAAGGTAGATCCAATTTGTTGTTGGACCTCTGGCCAAATCAAGTGCCTTGTACACAGTACGGTCATCTGTAGACCATGTATATTGGCCAGTAATTTTAGATTGGTGGGATTATAGCACCACACCAAAACCAAACTCTGCCACATAGCCACACTGTTCAAAGCCATACTATAGGTATGGGACCTGTTACCCAGAATGCTTGGGACTAGGGGTTTAACGTTTCTTTCTATAATTTACCTATCATACCTTAAGTCTACTAGAAAATCATGTAAACATTAAAGAAAGCTTTTGCTTCCAATAAGGATTAATTATATCTTAGTTTGATCAAGTACAAGCTACTGTTTCATTATTACAGAGAAAAAGGAAATAATTTTTGGATTATTTGGATAAAATGGAGTCTATGGGAGATGGGCGTTCAGTAATTCGGAGCTTTCTGGATAACAGGTTTCCAGTAATGGATCCCTTACCTGTACTGTGGGTTGTAAGGTGAAATTTACCTCTTAAACTATATATGAAGTGGATCAGTCTTCTTATCTTGATCTGGTGTCATGGATGGGTAGTGACCTTGTTGCCATACCGAGGCCTAATCAATAATTGACAATAATGTCAATCAATGCCTAATTTAACTTGTGTGCACTTGTCAAGAAGGTGAACATTTATTGGTACCCAATTTACTTTATTTTATTAATACATTTTGTTGCAACCATGAGATCCAGTTTAAGAGACAAAAGCCAAAATCCTCTGAGCTATTTCCAAAAACTAGGAATCTAAGGCTAGTCGTGGGATGGTGGCACTCCTTTCCCCGCCTTATTTACTGTTAGTATGTGCAACTAAACATCTGTAAAAGCAAATGGGAGATGTGGAACTGGGACGGTTAAGGACTGACACGATATTTCTTTTTTTTTTTTTTTTTTGGTGAAACAAGGAACCACTTCAGAATATGGTATTGGTTTATCGGAAAACCTGTTATCCGAATTACAGAAAAGCCAATTTTAATCAAATAATACAACTTTTTTAAAAATAATTTCCCTCATTTATTGTAATAATAAAACAGTAGCTTGTACTTGATCCTTAGATATACAGTAATTAATCCGTATGGGAGGCAAAACAATCCTATTGGGTTTAATTAAGGTTTAAATTATTTTTTTGCAGACATAATATATGGATATCCAAATCACGGAAAGATCCCTTATCTGATAAACTCCAGGTCCTGAGTATTCTGGATAACAGGTCCCGTACCTATATTATGTCTTCTTGCCTATTAAGAACAAACCCAAGCCCAACAAGACCACATAAATTTGGAGATCTAGCTACCTATTCTGTGACTTCTGACACCCACCTTATTACAGAGAAAAATGTGCTCATAAATTTGTAAATGAAATGGGTGATACATACATTGACCTGGCACCTACAGTACATATCTACAGGATCACGTCATTTCAGTACAACAGCGAAACAAAACTAGACAGATATAAACCCAGCTTCACACACTGGCCTCTGAGACAATGCAAGCTTGTAATACACCTCTCTAAACTGGGAAAAATTTGCATACCAGAATTTCTAATCTCAAACATTAAGGGTAGAACTACACATTCAAATACGATCCGACACGCTGCGACAAAATGCATGCATCAAATCGCATGCGACAGAAATAAGGTAAGAGATAGAAATGTTGGATGAAGTCGCAGCGTTGATCCGACGCGACACGAGTGCCGGATGCAGACGATGAACGATGCGTCTGCATCCGACAGTCGTGTTGCGTCGGATTAACGATGCGACTTCATCCGACATTTCTATCTCTTACCTTATTTCCGTCACATGCATTTTGTCGGATCGCGCCAAAAACATCTGTGCAGTCCTACCCTTACTTAATTTTTGTTTGACAATCTTGAAGATGTAAAAGACTGCAGTAAAATGGATAGTATGAGGGTTTACCAGAGTCTATATAAATCTTGTTTTCTTTTTACACAAATTGAAAGGAACCAGACTCTTTGACTCATAGGAACCATTTTCCAACCCCTCCTTCATCTTGCTCCATTGTAAAGTGATAGATTCTGGGACTTCATGTCCTTCTGCTTTCCATAGTGGATGATGCACTGATTAATTGTAAATCCATGTTGCACGCTCAAGTCAGGAAAACGCTACAACAAAGCACATACAAAGAACTGCCTTGATTATTAAGTACAAAGGGTTGCCCTCATTCCTCTTGCATTTGGGGTCTCCGTAATTGACCCCTATTGTCTTTTGAGATGCCCATCCTTTAAATAGTTCTGGGAAGTAGTAACATCTTTACTAAAAGAACACATCAGGTGTGAACTAGTGAACTAGTGTTTTGCCTTCAATTTCTCCAAAATGGGAGATGTACGCTCCATGAAGGTGGTTGTTAAACATGGAATACCTTTTTCTGTGTTTAGAGATTTAGTTGGGTTCTGGATTCTGGACTATTTTAGAAGGAACTGGTGGGCCAGACACTACATTCCACTGGATCAGCTCACATATTAGAGCAGGCTGTCCTGTGGAAAGGTATTTGAATGTTTTTAGAAGTTTAGGATGCTGTCTCTGAGGAGGGCACACTGCAGAGGAAATACATGTTTGTGAGAGGAACACCCGGTGGGGCTGGGGGTACTCACTTTCCCTGCAAAAAAGCATAAACAGCAATTAAGAACAAAGCCAGGAGGCTGAACAAATACATAA
Organism: Xenopus laevis; assembly: GCF_017654675.1. NCBI lineage: Eukaryota > Metazoa > Chordata > Amphibia > Anura > Pipidae > Xenopus > Xenopus laevis. Next base: position 29,606,068 of record NC_054387.1, read on the forward strand.
AGAAGCTTTAGCTGTAAGTTTGGGTGTGACCAAAAAGTGTGTTGGTAGTGCCTAGAGGACAGAGGTTATTTTTGTCATTTTTGTATGCGGAAATTCAGGGCTGGTCCTATCACATGTGGGGCCCAATTGGGACCATGTTGGCGGGGCCCCTAGACAAAGTGTTGCTGGCTACTGACACACCAAGTATTTAGGAAAATAAGGGCATACAGGCACAAAATAGAAAGGAAAGGGGCAGACAAGGTAACATAATAGGGGCACACAGGGTAAGAGAGAGAGGGAGGAAATAGGAGAGTGGACTGGGCCAATTAGTTTGGGGCTGGGCCGATTCAGCTTGGGAGCAGGCTTGGTTGGATTGGGGGCAGGCAGGGCCTATCAAGGTTGGAGGAAAGCTGGGCCTATGAGAGTTGGGGGCAGGCTAGACCTATGGATTTGGGGATGGGCTGGACTCTCAAAGTTGGGGGCAGGCCAGGCAGCATCATGTGCTGAGGGAAATATTATCTGTGCTGCCCTGTGGTGCGGGGCCCCCCAGAGGTGCGGGGCCCAATTGGGCCCAATTGGTCCAATTGGCCTAAGGCCGGCCCTGCGGAAATTGGTACCCCTGTGCCTTAATATTGAGAAGAAAGAAAGTGTCTACAGAAAACATGGTCAGCAGGTTTTCTAACATATCATGTGGTATAACAGGACATTTTAAGAGGCAGCAAAATCATTGTGGAAGCAAAACCAGTACCTGAAATGAACTTGACCAGAGAGCCCACAAACTTTTGGATCTGGGGGGGTTATAGGACCATAACTAAAGGACACATTAACATGCAATTATATATGATATATATATATATCAAGAAAACATGTTTATTTAAAAGTAATGGAAATTAGATTGAAATGTCCCCTCTTTTAAGGGCATAAAGAATATCTGAAGTTACATGATGAAACTGATGGACATTGGTTTTGGTTGTGATAAGCAGAGGGTCCTTCGACAGATGTTGATTTTTGGTCCATGGGCCTCTAGCTATACCATCGTTTAATATTTTTAAAAGATTATTTTTGCTTCTGATATTAAAGAAAGGATTCTGATATTTTCAATTCTCTTTTTAAGATTATGTCCAGTCTCTTGAAGATGAAATCAGAACCCTAAAGCAGAAGATCAGTATTATAGAGGAAAGGATACAGGAGGAATCGGGTCCCAAGAAAAACTTGCCAGTACCAGCACCAGCAGTTCTTCCTGAGAATGCAGAAAGCCAAAGCTACAAAACCACCGGTAACAAATAATTCCTTTATTACATATAAATTGTTTATCAGCCAATAATCATTGAAACTGATATGTTTCTTCTAGTATTTAAACATTATACCCTCTCAGTTAGTTTTGGCATAGTTAAGATATGAAGCATTGTCTGCACTTTTAATTGATGCCATTAGATGCTGTCGAACAGCAGAATTAGCAACATGTAGCTTTGCATTATGTAGTTTAAGTGAAGCCCTCAGCAAAGTTTTTAAGTTGTAAATGTACATTTACCTTAGAGGTATAATTTGTGCCTGCATATGCAACAGCCTTATGGCATTACTGTTATAGCCCTCAAAAGACAATTACTATGCAACCTCCCTGTTTAGCTTAGTTGATCATCTATACGACTCTTCTTAACTATCTGCTATTGTTATTATTCGGCATTATGTCACCTGCTCATGTGGCAGGAAAATGCTCCTGCAACAAACATCCACCATCATCTTCTCATTTATTCCTGTCATTATTGCCTTCACCTGTGATTATGCATTTTTCAGGTATAATTTTCTGTCCTGTGCACCCACGGGTGCAGACAGTTACCATAGAAATAGAGAGGGGGAGTGATTACAATAATCACGCTGTGTGCCATTACCAAAGTGATGCATTCTGGAACTTAACTGTTTGGAAGTATGCAAAAATGTTTGGAACTATGCAAAATATATTCATGCCCTCTTCTTATTGCATGCACATTGGATTATGTGATTGCTTTTTGAGGCCTATTTTGGTTTGTGGAGCTGCGCTGCTCACAGGGAACAGTTTTATACTTTTTTACTTTTGTTTCTTTAGGTCCCTTGGGAGCTGACAAAGGGCCTTCTGTTGAAACTACAAAGAGATTGGATGCAGGAGCTGCTCATTTAGACTCCATGGTTTCACAGCTCACACAGAAAGTAGGATTTTTTTAAGCCCTGCATGTAAAAAAGTTATTATTTCTTATTACTTCATTTCTATTTCCCAGATCTTGGGTGTAACTTAAGTAGGCAGTATTGATCAGCTCAAGTTCCAGCTGAGCTGAACGGTCATCCGAGGCAAACAGCAGTAACAGACTAAAGGCCCCTTTTACACGGGCCGATAAAAGCTGCCAACAGACCTAGTCTGCAGCTTATTGGCCCGTGTGTGGGGCCATCCGACGGGCGTCCCGAGCGATATTTGTCCGAAAGTCGGTCAGATGTTGATCAGACAGGGTAAAAAATCCCGTCGGATCGCGGGCCGCATCTGACTGACTGCCCATATTGCCTACATTCTGATCCGATCGTTCTGCCCTGGGCCCAATATCGCCACCTCAATGTTTACATATATTGGGGAGAGATCTGCTTGTTAGAACACCGATTTTATGTTCCCCAGGGTATCACGTCAAAATGGTGTAAATTCTGGGTAAACCATTAAATCTGGGAAAGAAAAAGAGCAGCTTGCCTTAATGGGACCACAACAAAATGGTGTAAAATCCAGTGACAAAAACTTCAGTTGCTGGTGCAGGAAGCATCTCCTAATGCTTCTCCATTCTATTGATCTTTTCTGTGGCTCTGGTTGACATAACTAGTAGTGTTATGTTATTTAGCCTTTGTCTTTGGCTGAAATGTGTAGGTCTCTTAAATAATAAATAATAAAATCCCAAACTGTTTTAACAAGGCTCTATGTGTAACATTCTTTGAATGCCCAGTAAGTTCATTTTGTTACTGCTATTTAGCTGAAGCATATGTATTTTTTGTATCTTCTTCACTACCTAAATTTAAAAAAAACATGACTGTGTAAACCTTATGTTTCCCCCACTCTGCTATATAGTGCCCTTAGTATAAATATACAGTAGGTAAAGCTTATATAGGCAGTCATGCGTGTTTAAAATGTTCATGTTTTAAAAATTTTCAAATAAATATTTTGCTTCATTTCAGAGTGTAACAATAGACCAGCTTCGCAAGGAAATTCAGACTCTTCAACATCGGCTAACAGGTTGTAAAGTCCCAAAGGATGTGTGTCCAGAAACCCATGTTTACATGCTCAGTAACAAACTGAGAGAAGCTGCAACGAAAATTTCTCAGCTCAGCCTAGAGAAACAGCAACTGATTGATATGGGGAACAGACTACGAGCAGAGCTTGCATCCATTGAGAGTAAGAAACTTTGTGGTCACTAAATACATTGCTTAAGGCTTGGGGATTTAGTTAAAAAATGTTATAATGATATCAGGCACAACTACCACTTCCAGTACAGACCATTTGGCATATTCATAGGTGCTAATTAGCAAAGCAGATCAATCACAACAAATAACTTTAAGCAGTACTTTCAGGCTTTGCAAAGAGTTGGCCAGTTATCTAATAAGTTACATATTTTTGGTAATAATTTTATAAAAATGATCATGTAATCTAAAGAAACCTACAGAACCTGAGGATAAACTACAAAAGATATATTGAAAGGCTGTATCTGACTCCTTCAGCTGGGCATCCCTGAATTTTCACCCCTGATTTCATATTTCCAGATGCAATTATATCTGCAATTATAGATGCAAATATAGTCTCTGGTTTCATGAATATTAGAAAACTTGAGTTTCAGCAGCAGGTTCCAATTTACCCAGCAACCAAACTGTGGTTGCAATATAAGACTGAAATATAAAAAGTAGAGGGCTCTAATTGAGTTTCCTGACCACCTGACTGACTTATATATAAGCCATATGGGTAACTGATCAGCTCAGTTTCTTAAAGGGGTTGTTCATATTTGAAAGTCATATTTTGAAACAATTTTGCAGTTGGTTTCTTGTTCAGCAGCTCCCCAGCATGGTATTTTAGCAGCTACCTTGTTGCTAGGGTCCGAATTACATCAGCAACCAGAGAGTAGTTTGGATGAGAAACTGGTATATGAATAGAAGGGGTCTGTATTGTAAAACAAGCAATGCAAAGTAACAATAACAATGTACCCTTACAGAGCAATAGTTGTTTGGCTGATGGGGTCAGTGACTCCTGTTGGAAACTGGAAAGAGTCAGAAGAAGAAAGCAAATAATTCCAAAACTATAAAAAAAATAATGAAGACCAAGGTTAACCTCATTAATTTCTTTTGTCTTCATTATTTCTATTATAGTTCATCAGTCTGTCCCGCCAGCTTCTGACATACAAGAGAATGGAGTGCAAAATCGTCTCTCAGCCCTGGAAAATCTTCAATACAACCTAACATCCCAGGTACTTTCTCAAAATGCATATATATATATTCTGGAACAATGCTGTTCAACGTCTGTGGTACAGAGGGCCGGAATTTTCATGGTCTACATGGTGGAGGGCCGATAATGGAAGCCAGTGTTATCCACTCCCTGTTTTTAGAGACCACACCCACTTTAAACCACACCCATGTTACCCCATATCACAGGCGCCATCTTCCAGCTCTTCGGTCTTCTTCATGTCTTCTTCCTTCCTTTTGGAAATTTCCGTCATTTTCGGCGCATACACAGTTGTCAAAAACCGGAAGACTGCACATGCGCCGATACTGCTCTTACTTCCTGAAGAAGGCCGCAGAGCTGAAGATTGCACCCGAGCTCGGCTGCGCTGAATCTGCAATCAGAGGTAAGTAAAGACTTAGGGGCAATTACTGGAGTTTACACCTAGGCTGGGGGGAGCGGGGGGGGACTGTGGAGGGTAGGGATTTTTATGAATAAGGGGTTTGGTTCTCCTTTAAACACCTTAGGGGCCCCTAACAATAATTTTCAAATGCTAACAAATCCCCAGAACAAAAACCAGGCTTATGTTCCACAGGCAGAGCAGGGCACACACAGGCAGCACAGGGAAGGCAGAGTATGGCACACACAGGCAGTGCATGGCACACACAGACAGAGTATCGCACACCCAAGAACAATAGGGCAGGCAGAGTATGGCACACCCAGGGAACATAGGCCAGGCATAGTATAGCACACACAGGGAGCATAGTGCAGGCAGAGTATGGCACACACAGGGAGCATAGGGAAGGCAGAACAGAGCAGGAGGCAGAGAAACCCATCAGGACCGCTCTAAGATGTACTACATACAGTGACAGAATGCTGGTGCCCCTCCAGCAGTTTGTATGAGTGTAGGGGATGCAGGGGGATTACATTTGTGAACAATACAGGGGATTACAGTATGATTATGAAGTTTAAACAATGCAGAGGCCAGTAAATCTCTGTAGTGATACCTATATTAAAGCTTACACATGGTAAGCAGACACAGCAGGCAGACTTCCATGTGGAGGGCCACACAAGGGGGGGGGTCGCGGGCCGCATGCTCCCGCGGGCCGCCAGTTGGACAGCCCTGTTCAGAAAAAGAAAGGCTTCTTAGCAGTTGAAATGTATTTATGTTGTTATTTTACAAATGTTATCTTTTGGAGCTCTATAAGGCTTTTTATAGCTGAAACTAGTTGCCACCCAAAGAACAACACTCACCAAGAGACAGTTGCATCTTCATTGGTTTCTCAGCTGTTCCAAATTAAGCCAACATTTTCTTATAAGGCAGTCTGGCTTGAATGGGCCTAGCCCAAAACCAAAATGGAAGTGGTACTGTGATGTTTCAGTTGATTGGGTTCAAGAGGACATATCTTATCTTTGCTTTAAATGGGCTGGGAAGTTACATTTGAGCAGCTCAGGAAGTATCACCCATCTGTCACTAGGTGAAATGGAGACGGTTGTCTTTGTTGTTGTGGAATTAACTTTGCTGGGCTCAGTTTACAGTTGATGCAGGTATAGTTCTCCACACCACCGACAGTCTGCTGGCATCCCTGCAATAATAGATTTTGTTAGATGGGAAGGGTAAAGCATTCCCATAAGCATGATTTTGTGCAATTCACTGGCAGTTGAGACAGATTTCCTAATCCAGTGTCCTTGAATGATTAATCTCACTCCTGTTGGAGAGATGAGGCTCACTGCCAAAGTAATATTTTATTTGGAAATTACATTTTTAAGATCATTCAAATGCATCTTACCATTATCCTCAATGTCTTTTATGGTCCATTGTGCACAAAACCGCGGCATCATTACTATTTTGCTGCCATATTGAAGATTCATCTGCACTGTGGTCTTCTTTGGGCAGAAACATACCCTTCTGGTTTTAGAGTAAAGGTGGGAGGGTAAAGTTTGGTTTGTGCCCAGAACATTTCTACATTTGGCAATACTGATCATGTTGGTTGATGTTACTGAAATATTGCACAGCAACAGATATTTCCTTCAAAGGGCAGTATAACAAGAGCTTAACCTCCTGTTTAAAGGGGTAGTTTATCTTTAAGATAACTTTTAGTATAGAAACTTGGAGAGGCTTCAAATGGGGTTTTTTTTTGCCTTCCTCTGGATCAACTAGCAGTTAGGCAGGTTAAAATAGAGTTAAAAGGTTGAACCTAATGAACATGTGTTCTTTTTCAATAATTTACTATATTACGAATTTACTATGTCATTTTCTATTTTGGATAGTTCTTTATAATTATGTGCTTCTTCTTCGGACTCTTTCCAGCTTTTGGTATTGTTACTATTTATTACTTATCGTTCTAATCAGGCCCCCTCCTATTTAAATTCTGGTCTCTCATTCAGGTGCTGAAATTACAAACTGGAGAGTTGAACAAGAAGCTGAATAATTCAAAAACCACAAATAAAAAATTAAAACCAATTGCAAATTGTCTCAGAATATCACTGTGTACATCATACTAAAAGATAATATTTAGGTGAACAACCCCTTTAAAAAGATAGAAGCTCCAAATACACGTGCATCTAATTTCTTTTGTGGGCTGTTTGTTGCCCATGCAGAAGTGCAGACTGAAGTGAGGTCCTCGTCTCATACCTGTGTAATAAACTTCAGGCATATTCTATATTTTTACCAATGAAAGTATGGTATCTAAACAGTGACTTTGTTACTCTTACATTTTCATTCATAAGGATATATGCAATTTTATTTGCAGTTTTCAATTTTAAAAATGCATTATTGTCTTCAAGAAAATATTGTTTTCTTTTATAGCTCATTATAGCCTCATTACTGCTTCTAATCACTGAATATTTTATCTTTAGTGTAGTTGTTGTCTATTTATGATCATCAGTAAAGACTTTTCCTCTGGACTGTTTGCTATATATTTTAAGCTCCTTATCACTATATCACTGAATGAAGCTAAAGTAACTTGTATTAGTAATATACTTGACGCTGAGCAAAAAAATGTGCCAAGGGGTGGAGCACAGACTTGGTTGTTCCAAATGTTTCTTTCATTGACTGTCTGCTTTACCGTAGGAACTTCAGTTTGCTCAGTACCAGAAAACCTCCAACTTTCCTTTAAAAGAGCACAGCACTATTAGAGCCAAGAAGCACAAAGACAATGATAATACTCCAGAGATCTTCACAGAGCAGGTGAAGCATACATAGTAATATTACTAATATTAAGTACTGCCTGCATCATTTCTACATGCATATCTATTATACTCTAATTGCGGTGAATGGGGACAGGATCAGAGAAGTTACTTTGCACTCTCTAAACTTAAAGAGCAAACTTATGCTCTTTAAGCTTGGAGGTTTATTGGCAGCCACTGGAAAGGTGCCATCTGAGGCAAGGTTCTTTGCTTCCTCATTACAGGAGAGCCTTGGCAATGTATCTATTCTAGCCTTGTATCTATTCCTTCTGTTGCTATTTAAGGGTGCCAACAAACAGGGTGCTTAGTTGCCCAGCAGGAGATCTCCTCTCCGGTGGGTGATGAAGCGCCCAACTATACCTGTCCCTTTATATTTGTTAGACTCGCCACATGTAAAACACTTTACATGTAGAAATCCTGGGAAAACATTTAAAATGCCTCCTTTTGCATTTTCTGACAATTAACCAGGATTGCGGCATTTAATGTGTTTTACATGCAGCGATTGCAATGAATGTGAGTGGGCAGGTATTGTCAGGTGCTTTATCATCCACAGGAGAGGAGATATGGTGATGAAGGGCCCCGTTTGTCAGGGTCCTAAATGGATGCTGTCATAACATCATTGTCTCTTTTTTAATTATGCCATTTCTAATTTTATGCAAAATTAACATGGTAACATAGATAGGTCGAAAAAAGGCACACGTCCATCAAGTTCACCCTTTTAAGTAATGACATTTTATTATCTGTAACATAGATGATTCAGATTTCATATGTTTGTGTATTAAAACTAAGTACTGCCTCAGATAATCTTCCCTGAGTACATATCAATAATCTCTAAACCATGGAGCAAGGGTGGACTGCTTTGCTAATGAGGAAGTATATCCACATGAGTCATACTAAATAGACTTGTCTTTGCAAACACCAAAATGTAATTTAAATCTTCCAGAAGTAATTTTTGCCCATAAGGCCCTACTTTACACAATGTTTTAAAAAAAAAGTAAACTGCTTTTATTTTGATTGTACTGTATCATACTTTATCTATAGCAGGTTATGTATCTGGGATTTTAAAATAGTTCAGCCACTTTTTAACCTAAGTTGGACTGTTAAGCAAATCTTTAATGAAGATGGACTTTGAGTACTTGTGAATAATAAACAGGAAAGGCCAACAAGGTAGTATCCTGTTTCCCATTCATAAAATGATTATTAAGGGCACTTGTCACCGCCAGAGTTGTTGGTTAACAGAGCTTGTACTCTGGTTGGGGGAAACAATAGTTATTGTAAAAAGAAAATATTCCCCTCACAAATGTTAGGCTGCCTCCACAGGGAGGGTGCATGTTTAGTGGCTGCATGTGCATAGTGAGCGCTTCTCCAGGTGTGCTTTTTGTGCACATGCGTGTGACGCTACCAGGGGCACTGCGCCAATGAGGCAAGTTGACGCCGAACAAGTTCCCAAGGGCGGCAAAATAACTGATAACTCTTGAGCCGAATTTCAGATAAGCACTGAGGGGTGTCATCGCAGGAGCCGCCAATGCAATGCAAACAGAGTTGAGACTTCTAACTCAGAAACCATAATTACTTTCTTTAAAATGATATGTTGAATATAACATGAATTTCTGGATTGAAAAATAGCCATCTGTTTATTTTTTCCCTGTATATTTTTTCCCTGTTTATTTTTTCCCTGTTTAATGTAGCCATATCATACTGTCAAACAGTCTGGGAGTAAAGAGAACAAATATCTTCTGGAACATCAGGTGAACATTGCTCCATCTCCAGTCCCATCATCATCTTTAGCAGAGGCAGACTCCTCCCTGCAGGATGTTTGGAAACTTCTAGATATTGGATCAAGCCTGTCTCTAATCAGTTCTCAGGAAGACAACAAGCAAGGTAATGATGGAAGAGGGGCCTGCCTTCCATTTCTTATTTTGGTGTTAAGGAAGACATTTGCCCAGCCAACTGATGTTGCTCTGCTCAGGAAGGAGATGAGGAGGGACATCTGAGGCTCCTCATCTCTTTTTTGAGCAGAAAAACATCAGAACATTTCTCTGTTTTCCTTATGTAGGTATATCTCTTTGACTGTACAGTTACAGGAACTGACCAGCTGGTGGTACTATACAAAAATCATTATATTGGCAGTTAGTACAAACTTAAATTGCGCTGTAACTGAAAAGAATAAATAATTCATGTAAATTGCAATGTGATCTGATCATTATATTTTATTTGTTTTGTTTTGCTGATATTTCAAACTAAAATTATATAAAGCAGGTGAGATCTAACTCTGTTTGCAACTTGGAGTGCCCTCTCATAACCCTGCAATTAAAAACATACACACTAATCTGACCACAATCTCCTTGTACTGTTTATAATAACATTACTAAAAGATACATCCTGTGGGTAGCAGTGATTTGAATTAATGCAAACCCAGGATTTTGTTTGGGATTCAGCCTTTATCAGAAGGATTTAGATTTTGCCAAGTGCCTGGCCAAACCAAATCCTTAAAATCACAAGACTGACACAAAAACAAAGAAATTGCAGGGTTTTTTGTGCACGCAGCTTATGCGGTTCTTTTACCCTTCTTTATGCTCATTTACATATGCACATTAGAGCTCTGATTCAGTGTGGGATTCAGGTGAATCCTTCATGAAATATTTGGGATTCAACCAAATCCCAAGATAGTGGATTTGGTACATCCCTAGTTTGAATCACATTTTTTTTTTTTTTTCAAATATCCATATTTAAGGGGTTGTTCACCGTTAACTTTTAGTATAATGTAGAGAGTGATATTCTGAGAACATTTGCAATTACTTTTAATTTTTTATTATTTGTGGTTTTTGAGTTATTTACTGTAGCTTTTTATTCAGTGTTCTCCAGTTGGGTCCAAATTACCCTAGCAACCATGCATTGATTTCAATAAGAAACTGGAATATGAATGTGAGAGGCCTGAATAGAAAGATGAGTAATACCAGGCAGCAGTAACAATACAGTTGTAGCCTTACAGAGCATTTGTTTTTTTAGATGGCGTCAGTGAACTCCCATTTGAAAGCTCAAAAGAAGAAAATAATTAAAAATATATAAATAATTCAAAAACTATATTAAAAAAAATGAAGACCAATTGAAAGTTGCTTAGAATTGGCCATTCTATAACATACTTAATATTAACTCAAAGGTGAACCACCCCTTTAAATATATGGTTTGATTATGGGTCCAGGTTTGGCATCAGCAGCCTAACTATAGAGGTGTTTAGGACAGGGGGGCCCAGACCATGGGTTTGCTGTATAGAAATCACCCCTCCCCAGCCACTTTCTAACGTGAAAAGTTGTGGCACGGGTGGGGGAGTGCTGGGGAGGAGATGCTGTGTGCGCCAGTCCCTCCAAAGTATTTTTGGTGGGGGTGCCCAGCACAGTGTACACTACTGTATGACTTCTGTTATCTTTAAAGGAACAGTTCAGTGTGAAAATAAAAACTGTGTAAATCTGTGAAAAATAAAAAATGTTTCTAATATAGTTAGTTAGGAAAAAATTTAATCTATAAAGGCTGGAGTGACTGGATGTCTATCATAATAACCAGAACACTACTTCCTGCTTTTCAGCTCTATATAATTTTTAATAATCTTTTCAGGCCACATGGGACATAACTGTTCAGTGAGTTTGCAATTTTTCCTCAGCATGCAGCTCAGATTCAAAAGCAACAGTTATGACCCATGTGGGCCTTTAGTCTCTGATTGGTTACTGCCTGGTAACCAGGATAAGCAGGAAGTAGTGCTGAAAAAGAGAGCTGAAAAGCAGGAAGTAGTGTTCTGACTATTATGTTAGACATCCAGTCACTCCAGCCTTTATACATTACATTTTTGCCTAACTAACTATATTAGAAACATTTTTTAATTTGCACAGCCTATCCATTTACCCAGTTTTTATTTTTACACTGGACAATTCCTTTATCCAGATGGTTCCCTTGTATGTGATAACTGAACTAGCATGAATAAGTAGTGATTAGAGATTTTCCAGAAAAGTGGTCTTTCCGTAATTTGGATCACCCTACCTTAAGTCTATTAAAATCCAATATGGATTCAAGCATAAAATAAAAAGGTAGTATTTTATTATTACGGAGAAAAAATAAATAATTTTTTAAAAATAAAAATATTTGCTAAAAGTTGACGAGGTAAGGCATTTCTATACCTTTAAACCCATAAAATACATTGGCCAAATCATAACTGACATTGCATACAAAATAAGAACTGGTTTGCAAGATGCATTTTCATATGATCTGTTTCTAGGGTTGAGTTGTTCAGCTTTTTATATAATCACAAGTTAACATTTTAACTGTATGTTGCTTGCATTGTATGCTCTACAACTGTAATAAAGCGGAGCAGTGTCAGTGCTAATCTTCTATTGCAGGTCATTAGCCTTTGTTCATGAGTTTTGTTTGCTGTGTGCCTCATGGTGCTTGTATTGCTTAACAATGGACAAACTCCTCCTGGGGTATATGTGTAAGAGTAACTATGGCTGCAATAGTGCTCTCCCTAGTTGGCTGCCTGCCCAGGACAGTTTTTGAAGCTCTTGTGTCTAGGATACAAATTCCAAGCAACAGCGTTATTCAGCATTGCTTGTCTTTGTATTAAAGGGACAGCAAATAGGTTGAGCGGCACTATGGGAAATCTATTTATTAGTAGATTCTTCTTAAAGGAGAATTCAACCGTTTTCCAAAAAAAATACCCTCCCCCCCAGCCTAGCTGCCCCCCGGGGAAATGTCGCTAACTTTATACTTACCCCTCGGCGCAAATTCAGGCATCGGAGTTCACCGCAGCCATCTTCCAGGTCTTCGGTAAGCTGAGTGGGAGATCAGTGAAGCGGCACATGCACAGTTGAAGCAATTTGCCGGTTTGCAACAACTGTGCTGAAATGGACGGAAATTTCCGAAACGCCTGAAGAAGAGACGAAGATCCGGAAGATGGCTGCGGTGAACTCCAATGCCTGAATCTGCGAGGAGGGGTAAGTATAAGGTTAGGGGCATTTCCCAAGGGGGCAGCTAGGCTGGGGGGAGGAGGGAGGGTGGTCTACATGGGGTGGGGGTAGGGTTTTTTGGAAAACGATTGAATTCTCCTTTAATGTTTGTGCAATAATGCTTCTTATCCTCAAGGTGCATCAATCCATGGGCCACTTTGTTATGGATAGGGCACAACCGTATTCCTTAAAGGGGTTATTCATCTTCCAACACTTTTTTCAGTTCAGTTGTTTTATAGTAAGTTCACCAGAAATAACAACTTTTTTCAATCACTTTCTATTTGTGACCGTTTATCTAATTCTGAAGTTTTGAATTTTTCTGCTTCTGTCTTTCTAAAGCAACTCTGGGAGATGGGAGTCACCCACTCTGTAGCTGTTCTTAATTGATAGATTTAGTTGATACATTTCTTATCTTTGTCCCTGCTGAGCAGAATCCCTAAGTTTCATTAAAGGCACTTGTTAGAATTGATACAATAGTTGCTTAAATTCCACAGATGCTGCTGAGAAATGTATCAACTATGTGCAACATTAAACGTCAATCTTGGGAAAGTGTTAAAAAATAAAATAAGGGAAGCTATTGAAAACAATCTATTTCTGGTGAACAATCTAAAAACAACAGCGTCAGACGACACCCGTCGTGAGGTCAAGTCATTTTAAGAGCACACAAAGCCGCAATCCTCGCTCGCTCCACCCTACGCACTTTATAATCTCCATTGGGACCATGATTGGGAGGGGAGGTCAGAGTGGAACGGGTCTGGATCAACGGGGCCCACACGGCCTGGAGTCCTGCAAGCACAGTAAGATAACTGAAGTGAAAAAAGTGTTTGGAAGGTGAATAACCCCCATTTAATGATAGAGCTCCTCTAGTACTATTTCCCCAATGTTTTTAGAAAAAACATACAACAAGCACAACTAAATATAACTGTAGAAATTCTCATTCTGTCTCAGTTTCCAGGTAGTTTGAGTTAGAATTGCCTTTCGGGGGAACAGATGAACACAATGCCTTTTATTGAGCCCATACATAGTTCTTCATATCTGACCAATTGCATTGAACACTTGTACAGAAATGGATGGTGAAATTGCACAAGATTTATATAGTACATGGAAATGTGGCACCATGTAATAATGAATGTCCGTGTAAGTGCACCAGTGGTCAGCCCAGTTTTATAGTGTTTACCTGAGCAATGACACCTAAAGTGCAGTGGACTGACTGTAAGGACTCTGCTAACCTTTTTGAGGGGGAACTGAAATAAGAGAGCAGGAACCTGGCCATTTCAGGGGCTGAGTTAGCTTGTGCTAGAAGCTTTAGATCAGGGGTGTCCAACCCGCGGCCAGAGGGCCGCATGCGGCGCAGGATGGATATGAATACGGCCCAGTTTGAACTTCTGCCAATCCAGGAAATATCATGTTGCAATATCACACAAAGAGCGCGTACGTACAAGGTTGCTAATTGTGTGCATGTGTGGTTTATATTTTACATGGGGTGTGCGGTGTGTGTGTGGCTTTCTAGAGCAGGAAAAGTGGTTAACAAGTGAGCGTTGGGTTACTTACAAAGGCAGGTAAGCATTCTTCAGCGGCATCGCAAGCTATGCTAGGGATATATGCAGCACCTACATTTGTGAGCAACTTTTTTCAAGAATGAACACACTTGGGGGGTTATTTACTAAGCTGAAATTTTTTCATGAAATCGGACTTTTGAAAAATCACACATGTATCAGAATTTATTAAACCCAGAGGATGGAAAAGTCCAAATCAGAAAATCCGTCAGACCTGTCGAGGTTGCATATAAGTCAATGGGAGAAGTCCCAATGATCTTTTGATGTGCCCTGGTTTTAGTGCAATACCCCCAAAATTTTCAGAGTTTTCAGGCAAAAAGCAGTTTTCGGATGAAAAATCAGAAAAAATTGTGGAAATCGGATGAAAAATCTGAAAAAATCTTGAAAATCAGATTTTTTCCCACAAAGCAAAATTTCAGGAAACTATAACAATAAATAAGTGCAAAAAACCTGACTTAATTTGATTGAAGTTTGTAGCAGAAAATATTGAGATAAATTCGGACTTTTATAAATAACCCCCTAAGAGTAAAATTAGAACCAAATTATCTGATGAGCACCTTGAGAATTCACTGAGAATTGAGATACATTAGTTTCTCAAATACAATGTCAAAAATCCCACTAGGTTTATGATACCGTCTTTCCTTTTACAATAAAATAAATCAAAAGCTAGCGTTAGTGTTTGTGTGTATCTCGAGTGTGGCCCCAGAACATTTTTCTTCTTCCAATGTGGCCCAGACACCCCTGCTTTAGATGAACAGGGCTTTAGTTGTCCATTTAAATAATCCAGAGTATGGAAGTAGGAGATGAAATATACTTTCCTTTTGAACTTTGAATTTGCTATTTTATTAATCTGGTAACAACTGGTTTCAGTATGTGACGTTCCAGACAGGCAAGTACTGCAATTTCGGGCCATGTTACCAAAGCTATTAGCATCATCACGTTGCATCAGTGTACCGCTTGACCCTGCCAGAGGGTTATCTATTTTCCTTTCTCATCAGACAAAGTGTCAACATCAGTCTATTGGGTTATTAGGAGTTATGCGTCTGGGTGAAATGCTGCTCAGTAGCTGAATATAAGTAAATCATTAACAATCCCATACAGTCTGCTTCTGCTCTAGGATCGTGCACATCACACTTCATTATAAGAACATAATGTATCCTATTTTATACCACTTTTAAACCTACTTGTAAATATAGATGGTAAAACGTGAACGCATAATTTAGTTGTATATTTTCATCAGTAAGTGGGAGCTGTCTTATTGCTTGCTAGGGCTGCAACAGTCTTTAGACTATAGTATGATGTCAACCTTAGTAGTCATAACAAGTCAGAGGTATATATTTCCCTTTCAGTCACTTCCCAAATGTCACTACAGTATATTAAAGGGGTTATTTATCACAGGTCGAATTTTAGAGCTTTGTGAGCTTTTTTATACCTTGAATGAACTCACAACTCGAATGGTTTCTTATTTAAGAAAGAACTTGAATAAGTGTAGTCGGGGCAAAGAACTCAAATTGATCGAGTTTTCGGTGGAAAAAAACTTGAATCATTCAAATTAATTGAGTTTTCGAGCGAAACCCACTGGAAAAAACGCAAACATCATGAAGGCTATTAACATCTTCAAATAGTTCAAGTGACCTCTGCCATTGACTCCTACAATTTTCATCTTGTAAACAAGAATGACATCAGAATTATGTAGCCTACAGAATACATCCATACAGTCATTATGACCTTCCTGTGCAGTGATTCAGTGTGTTCTAGAATCAGAATGTTAATGTTGCAACTGACGGATGTGATTAGTACTATGGACAGCAAATACTGTGTGACTAGTAACAAGGCCATTGATGTGCTCTTAAATCGCTGGGAGTTCCAAATGGTAGGCTCCCCCACTGATTTGAATCACTTACCTGATATTTCAGGCTGGTGTTTTGTTAGCTGAAAATGGCACCGGCCCAGGGTACTTTTGTGAGAGCACCACAAAGAGATCTTCTTCCCCTTCGTCAATCTTCTCTTCTGCCCCAGGCCAGGTGCACACACACAATAAAGTGAAAAGTTCATCTTTTCACTCCGCTGCCCAAATCCACCCAGACTGGAATGTAGAACAAGATCCAGGAGAAGATGGCGGCGTTGCTCTCCTGCAGGAGTTCTCCAGCCAGTGCACTTTTCTGCAAACAGAAGCACCAGCCCAGGTTATACTAGGGGGCAAGACTTCACTGAAAAAGTGTATTTTAATTCTGAGTAAAATGAGTAGCCCTATCAAATAATAATCATTATAACTAAGGGGCCGATTCACTAACTTCGAGCGAAGGATTCGAAGTAAAAAAACTTCGAATTTTGAAGTGTTTTTTGGGCTACTTCGACCATCGAATGGGCTACTACGACCTTCGACTACGACTTCGAATCGAACTATTCAAACTAAAAATTGTTCGAATATTCGACCATTCGATAGTCGAAGTACTGTCTCTTTAAGAAAAAACTTCGACCCCCTAGTTCGCCATCTAAAAGCTACCGAACTCAATTTTAGCCTATGGGGAAGGTCTACATAGGCTTTCCTAAGTTTTTTTGATCGAAGGATATTCCTTCGATCGTTGGATTAAAATCCTTCGAATTGAACGATTCGAAGGATTTTATCATTGGATCGAAGGAATAATCCTTCGATCGTTCAATCGCACTATTTGCTATTCGAAGTCGAAGGATTTTAATTCCCAGTCGAATATCGAGGGTTAATTAACCCTCGATATTCGACCCTTGGTGAATCGGCCCCTAAGTGTTGATATTTTTAAATGTTTGCCTATTTAATGTTTTACTAACTAAATCTTTTTTGTCTAGTGACCTCTGCAAGAAATAGATTGGAGCAAAGGCATAGAAGCAAAGATGGTTCATCTACAGACCAGACATTACTCAAACGGCAGAAAGAGAGGACCAGCAAATCCGCAGCAGTCAAGCACAGCAAGCCCAGAGTTTCCCAAAATACCACAAAAATACGGAACTACAGTGTGAAGGACTGATTTTAATAAATCTTCTTGTGTGACGTGATTCTTCATTGATGGACCCATAAGGAACTGTCGTGTGGCTAGTCATGGCAATATGTACTGAATAAACTGAATCTTTCATTAATTAAAACAGGTAATATCTGCTTGAGTTATGGCAAGTGTGTACTGCAGATCTATTCTTCAATTTGGGCTCAAAAAGTATCATTACATAGGGAAGAATAAACATAAGTTCCATGTCAAACCCACCTAGCCCCTGATTGCCTACCCACCAGAAGGGCGTAATATTATTTTCTATCAACTGTTGAGTGCCATCAGCTCTCATAAGCAGCTTGAGAAAGCAACCATTAGGAAGTGGAATGTCTAACTAGTACTCGCTAGTTTTGTGGAAAAGTTATCATTAAAGGATAAGCTCTGTAGAACACCATTATATTCTATAGATCTTATATTTTAATCTGAGCATTTTCCTCCTTTGAATGGCTGCCCCCACAGCTACGCAGGAGCTTATTTAAATGCTACTGTTTAACTATAGCATTGTTTCTGAAGCAAACACTACACTTTAACCAGTGTAAGGCAATACTGCATGAACTACTTTAAAACTTTTGGTGTTACTGTTTCTTTAAATGCACATTCCTTCTATTATTAGATGGCTACAGTCCCTTTAAGATAAAAAAAAAAACTGTACAAGTTTGGAATGCCTTATCCAGAAACCCATTATCCAGAATTCTCCAGGGAAAGGCCACCTTACACAGCATCCATTTTAAACAAATAATTTTATTTTTTTTACAAGTAATTTCCTTCTTTATCTGTAATAATAAACCAGCACCTTGTACTTGATGGTAACTATGCTTTATGAATCCATATTGGTGGCAAAACGGTCAGGTGATCTCTGAGGGAGCACAGTTAATATCGTACAATGTTTAAATTACTTTTAGCAGACTTTAGGTATATTGATCCAAATTATGGATAGACCCCTTATCTGGAAAATCGAATGTTCCGAGCATTCCAAATAATAGGTCCAGCACCTGTACTACTGTATGTAAGCCTAATACTGTAAGCTACCTCCATGGATAACAGACACATTGTCTACCTGAAATCGTGATGTCAAGACAGGTGTCATCTTTCCCATCATGTAAGAATAGCCCTGAGATGTAAAATGAGAGATGCGCTAGCAAAGATCTGCTGCCATATCTGCTTTGGTCGGTACAGATATAGGACCTGTTATCCAGAATGCTTGGGACCCTGTGTTTTTTTCGCATAAGGGGTCTTTCCATAATTTGGATCTCCATACCTTAAGTCTGCTAAAAAATCATTTAAAAATCATTTAAGCATTAATACACACCCCATAGAATTATTTTTCCTCCAGTAAAGATGAATTATATTTTAGTTGGGATCAAGTACAAGTATGGGACCTCTTATCCAGAATGCTCAGAATAATGGATATTTCTGTAATTTGGATGTTCATACCATTACTCTACTGAAAAATCATGTACATTAAATAAATTCAATAGGCTGGTTTTGCTTCCAATAAGGATTAATTATATCTTAGTTGGGATCAAGTACAAGCTACTGTTTTATTATTACAGAGACTATTTGGATAAAATGTATTATTACAGAGAAAATCTTTTTTCTTTTTTTAAATTTGAATCATTTCATTAAAATGGGAGATGGCCTTCCTTTAATTCGGACCTTTCTTGATGGTTTCCGGATCCCATACCTGTTTAATGAAGATTTGGTAGGACGTGATGTGTTCATTGGTTTATCGTTGCAGAGAACATATTTTCCAAAAGAACAGTAGCTATCAAAAATGTTATTACTATATAAAGTAAATGACAATTTAAAAAAGAAAGGGATCATTTACTACCCAAATAGTGGGTCAGGTTAACTTAGAGGAGAAAATGGTGTATCATGAAAACTATGTTGAAGTCAACAGGGTAATGCAGAACTGAATTAGTAGAAGTTTTTCTCCCTAAATTGAATGTGAATTAAAGCATATATTAGTAGAGCCACAATACAGAAAACTAAATACGTCAGCAGCAATATATTTGAACTGCAAAGGCAGACAGAGCATTCTGATCATTATATTTATCCAGGGGGGGGGGCGTTTTGTGTGCCATAAGCAGTGAACTTATCATAGACTACAATAAGTCCCTGCTGCCCCAGTTCAGCACTTTTAAATTAATTCACTATGGTATTACAGGTATAGGATCCAGGGTCAGACTAGAGCACTAGGGCTGCAACATTCAATGGCCGCCTAACTCCTGCACGCACACCCCTCCTGTGAGCCGTGCTCATGCATGAACGTCCACACACAGCGGAACATCTTTTTCTGGGGGGCTGCCTATCGGGGGAGCAGGTCTGGGCCTGGGGTTTTCTGGATATGGGATCTTTCTGTAATTTGCATCACAATACCTTACATCTGCAGAATATAAATTAAACATTAAATAAAACAAACTGGATTGTTTTGCCACCAATAGGGATTCATGCAGCTTAGTTGCCGTCAAGTACAAGGTACTATTTTATTAATACAGAGAAAGGGAAATCATTCAAATTATTTTAAAATTGAGTTTATGGTAGATGACCTTTCTGTAATTATAAGGTGACCTGTAAGCAATTCAGGCTTCGGATAAATTCTGTACTGCAGCAAAATAGAATGATTAAACAAGTAACGGCTTGTGCATTCCCATCTTTACTGAAGTAATGCTTCATTCTTATGCAGAGAGATACTTGGTATTCTTCCCATATGGTTGCATGCATTCTCATTCACAGGGACATTTCCCACTAGGTACAGCTGGCCAAGAGCTACCGAATCCCCTGCTACTGTGCCTCAATGTTAGAGGGATAGCACTGTTTAGCATGCTGTAGGCAGAACATTTGCAATTGGTATTAATTTTTACATTTGTGCTTTTTATCAGCTATATGAGACTGAAATATGAATAGGAGAGGACACAAATAAAATAAGTAATAAATAACAGTAAAAGTGTAGCCTCACAGAGCAAAACTTATTTTTTGCTGCCAAAGTTAGTGACCCCCCATTATGAAAGCAAAAAAGTTGCTAAAAATAGAACATTTTACATTTGCTTAAAGGTGAACTACATCTTTAAAGCTTACATATCAAAGGTGTCAAGCTGTTTATGGAATGGATGACATTTTCATGGGCGTCTGCAGAACATTTTCCAGGGGAGGGCAACGAAGAGAACATATTACACGCAGTGCGCCACAAAATTTTTAGAGCCCATGCTTTTTGTGGCCCCGCCCCCAGCTAAACCAGGATGGCATTACGGCAACTCTGGGGGTATAAATACCCCCAGAACCCATAGCAGGGTAGCACAAAGGCAATTTCATGTATAGATGAATGCAGCCTGTCAGGAGTCGTACTCACACATGGTCAAGCCCGGACTGGCAATCTGTGGGATCTGGCAAATGCCAGAGGGGCTGGTGGAGGACTATTTGGGCCTCTGAGTACTTGGAATGCCAGGGCCTATTTTAACTCCCAGTCCAGACCTGCACATGGTAAAAAGCTGTAGTCACTCCTCTGTCCTGCCATATATCATGCTTTGATCTCCTCTATTGTGTCTTTGTCCTGGCCACAAACTAAGTTGAGATCTTACTCCTCTGCAAAGTGCGTATTTTACTTTTGTGCTCCCCCCTCAGTCGTACTTTTCCTTCTTCTCCCTCCAACTTCAGTCGTATTTAATACTATATTTCACTGTTCATTTTCAATGCGGTGCCCATTTTAACTTCCCGCCCATAATTGTTTACATAATTCTGCAAACTTCCAACCAATAGCCTTTTAATTATTTAATTTTAACCAATCATGTTTAAGCAGGCATTTCCACTCATTAAAAAAGTCAAGCAAAGCTCATATTATTATTTTTATGCTTATGTTCCTATTAAATTTAATGTATGCTAATCTTAGTACTTCCCATTTATTTATCATTGGCTGCAATAAAAAAAACCATAACGTGGCTTTTTTAAAAATTGGAAATGCCTGCTAAAACGTGATTTGTTAAAATTACATGGAAAATGAGCAGTGAAATATAGTATCAAATAAGGCTGAAGTCGGAGGTAGAAGAATGAAAAGTACAGTGACTGAGGGGGAGGTTGGAGCACCAAAGTAAAATATGTGCTTTGCAGAGGAGCACTAAATTACATGTACAGAGAGGGTAGGAGGGAAGCTTGAAGAAGAAGAAGATGTGAAAACAGTACGGAGGGGCAAGGAAGGAGAACAGAGAAGTGAAGTTGGAAGGAGGAGACGGAAAAGTACAATGACTGGGGGGTACATGGAGCACAGAAGTAAAATAAGCACTTTGCAGAGGAGCTGAGATCACAACTTGATTTGTGGCAAGGACTGAGGACGGAGACATGATGGGGGAGATCAGTGCATTATAAATGGCAGGAGTGACTTCAGCTCTGTGAGTACACAAACACACAATGCATATAAGTCCATGTTGGAGGTGAGCCCGAGACTCACCTCTATATAGACAAGAGCAGACAGTGCAGTCCAGATACAGGTTCCCCCGACCAACCCACACTTTGACTTGCGTGCTTTCTTTGCATTGAAACAAGAGCTGTGCAGCAATTGGATGGGAGGCAGGTTCAAATCACTGCAGGCCATTATCGTGGAGGATATAACAGAACAGAATAAAGAAAGAGCGAGTGCGGAACCTTGCAGAGATATAAATAGAAGTCCAGGGCGGCATCGGCAACATAGCTCTGGTATGCACAATCTTTGCATCCCGCCTGGCAAGAGAATATCCTTAATTATAAAGTACAAATCCAAGGGGGGGGGGGCAAGTGCCCCTTGCCCCTATCTGTTGATGTCCATGGACATTTTATTTAAAAACACTTGAGGACAGACCACCAGATCAATTAAAGACTTCAAGTTGTTTTTTGCTATATTACTACTATGTATATTTCCCAGGAACATCTGAGTACTGGGATGTTTTCTGAACAAAGATTTTTAGTGAAGCAGTATTCAGTATGAAGCAGTATTCAGTATGAAATTAAATCAAATGTGAAAAACTGGCTGTGCAAAAATTTGATTTGGGTATCCTTGTAATTTTGCTAATTTGAATGCATGTACCTGCTCAATACTGATTACTGGCAACACCAAATTGGTTGGATTAGCTCGTTAACTACATCCAAGTCGTTGCGGCGCACTCCAAAGTCATGGTTAGCATTTCTTCTTTTTAAACTGATGTAACCAATAAAGGATGAATTTTTAACCAACAACCTATGAGCGATCCTTTGACTTTGGAGTGCGCCGCAACGACTTGGATGTGACTAGTTGAAAACGTCTCCCTTAGCGACAGACTCGGGGCGGCAGCACCCGGGTCACCCCGTGGAGAGGGTAAGCTGATCCTTATGCATACTTATCTATGAATGTAAACAACTGTTGGGAGGAACGTGGGAAAGACTGTGTAATAAACGCAGGGCTAGGGGCAGGTGCACCCTTGCCAATTACCACCAATGGTGAGCGGATCTTAAACCGCTGTAATTTTTTATGATACAGGGGATCAGGCGTATAGAAATTATTTATATCAATTGTAACCTCAGAATTGGTGTTGGGATATATATTTTAGACTGCTAACTGGGATTAGCTCGTTAAGCCTTGAACTTCATAGGCAGGTGTGTCCAATCATGAGAAAATGTACAGTATTTACAGTAAGGTGGCCAATTGCAAGTTGTGCCTTTGTTTGTCTCTCATCTGAAGAGTGGCAGCATGGGATCCTCAAAGGAACTTTCAAAAGGTCTGAAAACAAAGATTGGTTAGTATCATGGTTTAGGTGAAGGCTACAAAAAGCTATCTCAGAGTTTTAAACTGTCAGTTTCAACTGTTAGGAATGTAATCAGGAAATGGAAGGCCACATGCACAGTTGCTTTAAAACCCAGGTCTGGCAGGCCAAGAAAAATACAGGAGTGGCATATGCGGAGGATTGTGAGAATGGTTACAGACAACCCAAAGATCACCTCCAAAGACCTGCAAGAACATCTTACTGCAGATGGTGTATCTGTACATCATTCTACAATTCAGAGCAATTTGCACAAAGAACATCTGTATGGCAGGGTGATGAGAAAGACGCCTTTCTGCACTCACGCCACAAACAGAGTCACTTGTATGCAAAACTCATTTAGACAAGCCACGGTCATTTTGGAACAAAGTGCTTTGGACTGATGAAACAAAAATGTAGTTATTTGATCATTACAAAAAGCACTTTGCATGGTGGAAGAAGAACACCGCATTCCAAGAAAAACACCTGCTACCTAATGTAACAGCCTAGAGGCTGTTACATTTGCAAAATGAGGCTCAACTAAGTATTGATCTAATATCTCTGTTGGGGTGCCAAAATGTATGCACCTAAATTTGTTATAATGCATATTGTATATTTTCTGTAAATCCAATAAACTTTATGTCACTACTGTTTCCATAAGGCATGTTATATAATAAAAGGAAGTTGCTACTTTGAAAGCTCAGCCAATGATAAACAAAACTCCAAAGAATTAAGAGGGGTTCCCAAACTTTTTATATGACTATGTATAACCATGTCGAAATATCACGCTAAATATTAGCTAACCTCCCCTGGACAATCAGATCCTTGCAGTGACCCTGCTACTGAGACGGACTAGAAGATGACCCATATTCTGTCATTCTTTTGTTTGTCCCTTTACAGGAGAACAAAGCCCTTCTGACAACACAGACCTCCCTCCCAAAGTGCACCACAAGGGACTTGCAAAGCAGGAGATATGACTTTATTACTGACCTTTACTGTCCTTTTTGCTGTGATTTGGTCACAGGAGCATGTTCAGTTAAAAATGACATGGCTTCAGTTGCTCATGCTCCGTCTTGGTTATGGCAGCTATGTATGATGGGGTATGTCAACCCCATACTAAAACAAACTACCCCATTAACTATGTCACTTGCTTTCCCACACTGGATGAATTTGTGGTGATGCCTCTGTGCATATGGGTAGTTCCTGAGCCCATGTGTAAAAAGTTGCACCAATTTTATAAAGCTGGCAGCTTCCCAAACCTCCATTTGACATGTTTTTTTGTGCCACTGCCATGACCCATAAATTAGTGAGCCTGGAGTGAATGAGAAAGGGCAGAGGAACAAAGCTGTGAGGCAGAATAAATCTGATAAATGCACATGGGGAATTTGGTAAATGACAAAGGCACACATGAGAAAGTAGTGTGAAATAGGGACCTGCAATTCATGGCTACCCCTCTGATACACAGTGCCCCTTCTATTCATGGCATCTCTGATAGGGAGCTGTTTAGCTCCATAAATCCCAAGCCCTGAATACAGTGCTCCTGTGTTCCAAGGAATAATTCTGGCACGGTTTGCTGCCTGGCGCCTTATTTCAGCATAAAGCAGATTTTGCTGAGGCAGAACTGCACTCAATATAAATTCAAGTGGTTGCAAGACCTTTGGGAAAAAGTTTTACTTTAAACGTTTTTTTTTTCCTCCAAAATGTGAACCCTAATAACCCTGAAAAGCACTCGCACTAGTGAGTTGAATGACCTGAAATAAGACTTGATTCAGAGAAGCTCAGATTGCATCACTACTGGCTTCTTTCTCAAAGTGAGCCCTCCCACTCAGCACAGTCACCACATCACCCTATCTCCTAGCAACACCCACACAGCCTTGCCGATTGGCTAGGAAACTCCCCTCCAAGCACACCTCTCTGTCGACCAGACAAGTAGCATTTCCATTAACAAAATGTACTCTTAGAACCTCTCAGAATATTTGCTGTGAGGAGAATTCTGTTGCTATGCTCGCTGCTCTGTTTCTTTTTTTTTTTTTTTCTTCCAGTAATCTACTGGGCTGCTTGCAGTCATACTGAACACCAGAGAGTTTGTTCATTTCCTACCGTTATTATTGGTCATAAGCATTTATAAATACCTGCATATAATACAATAGAAAGGTGCATACATGAAGCGTACCGATTATGTACAAATACTGACAGATACATGAGGTAAAGAGGGCCCCATTTATTAGATCTTACAGTCTAAAAGTGAATGTTGTACAAGGCACAAGGGAATATATTAATCAAAAGGGTGAAAATAGAGTAAACATCCACAGCGCTCCCTATTCACTTGCATAGGTTTGATAAATATATCCCAAAATGTGGGAAAATGCAATTAGTGAAGTTCTCTGCATTATTATGAGCAGGAATTTAGTGACTAAATAATAACTAAGCATCGGGGGGGAAGGAGCAGAGAGAACATTAGACCGCAAGGTGTGTGAGGGTGTAGGTGTATACCGTATAATATAAAGGAATGCACACCTGTCTACAGTGTAAAATGGAAAAGTATTCATGAGAAAATGTTGCATTATTTTCTTATATTAAACAAGAGCCACAAATAACCTATAAAATATTAGTTGTGTCGCACCGTTCATTGAAATCTATGAAAATTCTATTCATTATCAAATGCAGGGCCAGTTTTAGGGTATGGCTTTAGTGCCCCAAGAATTATATAGGCTGTAATATAATACATTCACATATACATTAATACATTATATGCTGTAATAGCGGTGCAAGTTTATACTTTTTGTAATATTCAGCCTGCAGCCCTCAAAACCTTGAAAAAGCAACTCATTGGGGCAAATTTACTAAAGGCGAAATTTGGCCTCGGAAGGCTCCGCCACACTTTGCGCAACTTCGATAACGTTAATTTGCAGCGAACTTGCTTATTTATGAAAACGCAAAGGTTTTGCCAGCGAAAACTCATCAGCGCAGACATTTCTAAGCAAATGTTTGCTAGTGTTACTTTTTTCCTAGCGAAACTTCGTTAAAATACTTGCATTTACGTCAATCGAAATATGGCAAGTACATATAAGTAATGTATATGTCTTTTTATTAGTGATTGTTGGTAAAGTTGCTGGAAGTGGCCACATTAAAAATGTCCAAGGAATCAAAATAAATAGAGAGATCCTCTATTGTCCTAGACATGAGCCCACCCTAAAACAAATGTGGAATGAGCTTCAAATGGTTAAAAAAAATTAC
The DNA here is from genome assembly GCF_017654675.1 of Xenopus laevis. Classification (NCBI taxonomy): domain Eukaryota; kingdom Metazoa; phylum Chordata; class Amphibia; order Anura; family Pipidae; genus Xenopus; species Xenopus laevis. The sequence goes on from NC_054387.1 coordinate 29,632,216, forward strand.
CATGATGACACTGATAAAAGATTGTTGAGGATGTAGCTTTGTCTCATTATGACAATGAAGAAAAGGGTAATTTACTGGAAAGTTTTGAACTTGTGGAGTAATGATAGTTAAACATTTATGGGCAATTGCTCTTTGGTTGCATAGAGTATACTCTCCATATTTGCAGTTAGACATACAAGTAGTTGCTGTCATATTGCTTGCCTTTAATGAGCTTAAATGGGAAATGACAACCGCACCTTCAGTTATGTGTTTAAGGTGCTAAATCTCCAGAAAAAAATATACTACGGGCATGGGACCAGTTATCCAGAATGTTTGGGACCTGGAATTTTACATATAATGGATTTTTCTGTAATTTGGATCTTCATGCCTTAAGTCTACTAGAAAATCATGTCCATTACATAAACCCCATAGGCTGGTTTTGCTTCCAGTAAGGATTAATTATATATCAGTTTAAATTGAGTACAAGGTACTGGTTTATTATTATAGAGCAAAAGGAAATCATTTATAAAATTTGGATTATTTGGATAAAAAAGAGTCTTTGGCAGATGGCCTATCTGTAAATTCAGAGCTTTCTGGATAACAGGTTTCCGGAAAATGGATCCCATACCTGTACTGTACTAACACCAGCTGTTTTTTTTTCAGTGGCTTTCATAGGTGAAGGAAACCTTTGATTTTCATTGCACAGCACATTATGTTCAGCAGCAGAAAGTAATTTATGCTTAATAAAATTGAAGATCTTAGGGTTCTTATACACGATTGGTTTTCCAGGACCTTTTTTTTTGCAAAAATACAAATTGATTATATTGCATTTGTAAACTATTTTTAAAATGCAACAAAGTTTCTTTGTAAGTTCAAAATGCCTCCCTTTGTTCTGTTGTATTTTGAATGTGAAGTGCAAAAAAAACCAAATGATACGTTTATCCATTAACACACAATGGTGTGTCTGCAAGCTGGCTATAGCCCTTTGGGAACTATCCAGATATAATGGAATTTCTCTTACATGTACCACATCAAATGGATCAGTTACTCATCTGTCTGGGACAAACTGCTGTGTTTTAGGTGAGCCAGTGAAGCGCTCCCCTGGAGATCTAAGGTGCATGTATGTAGAATTAAAAGCGATGTAGCAACTTTCCCCCCCATGATCGCTGACATATTGTATGGTCAGTTTGGAGAGGCCATTTTGCTGCGGCTAATACAGTATATGATGCCATTAAAGGAGAATTCAACCTGTAGAGAGAATTCAACCTGTAGGGAAAAAAACCTGTACCCCCCGCCCTCCTCCCCCCAGGCTAACTACCACCCCCGGGAAATGCCCCATACTTTATACTTACCCCTCGGCGCAGATTCTTCCAGCAGAGTTCCACGCATCCATCTTCCGGCTCCTCGGTAAGCCGACTGGGAGATCGGCATTACATGGAAATTGCCGATCTCCCAGTCAGCTGGAAGAATCTGTGCCAAGAGGTAATTATAAAGTATGGGGCATTTCCCTTGGCGGGGGAGGGGCAGTTAGCCTTGAGGGAGGAGGAGGGTGGGAGGTACGGGTTTTTTTCCCCACAGGTTGAATTCTCCTTTAAGCATAGTTTTCACACTTTGTATTCTGTTACTTCCCTGAACTCATATTGCATTGTAATAAATTTTATGTACACAATTATATATACTAGGGATGCACTAAATCCAGGATTTGGTTCAGTATTCCAGCAGGATTGGGCCCTTTTCAGTAGGATTCTGATTCGGCTGAATCCTTGTGCCTGGCACAGCCGAATCCAAATCCTTAAAATCATGTGATTTTTTTTTGTCAAAGCACTCAGTGCGTGGTTCTGTTTTCCCTTCCCTTTTGCTGATTTGCAAATACAAATTAGGCTTTGGATTTGGTTAATATTCAGCCAAATCTTTTACGAAGGATTCGGGGGTTCACCGAATCCAAATTAGTGGATTCGGTGCATCGCATATATGTAATTGAAACTGCCAGAACAATTATTTTTGTCTGTATAACCAGCTTTTATCTGTGTCTATAGATGTTCCTACTATGTGTATTATGTACAAGATGCCATATGTGTGGGCCTATGATATATACATAGCATCCATGTAGGGAGAGACGAATGTGCCTTGAAGCATTCACTATAAACAGGTATTAGCCCTTTTTCCTGTATCTGTAAGTGTGGGCAGATAGTATATGTACATACATACGGGCATTTCATATCTGCCCACATTTACAGATACAGCAAACAGGGCGAATAGACAAAGAGGAAGATCCAGTAGAAACGCCGCGTATGTGGAAATAGACTAGGTAGATGGAGAAAAGTGATTCGGTGCATTTCCTCATCCCTTCGACCCCTGGCACCCCACACAACTGTCACCCCACACAACTGTCACATGCGCTGCCAAGCCCCGCCAGGTTAATGTCTGTGCACACAACCTCCCCTGGCTTTGCGGTGCCTTCGCATGCACAATTGGGGTGGTAGTGAGGAAACTGGAAGGAGGGGGGTTAGGAATCACCCCACGGCCGAGCCCCAGAGCCCAACCTTCTCTCTCATTGGATGCTGGTGCGGGGAAGCTGTCAGACCATGTGGCGTGGCCGGCGCTGAATGTCTATCATTTAAATTGTGTCAGGCTCAGCTAGAGGGAGCCTGAGAGGGAGGGAGCAGATAGGAAGAGAGGAGGGACACACGCATCAATCGGGGGAACCGAGATCTGTAGCATCAGGACTTCCACCTGCACCCAAAGGAACCCACGGCCAGCATCTGTGTATCTGTAACCTGCCCACTAATCACCACTGAGCCTGATCACCGCAGGAGGAAGGCTGCGCCATTAATAGGTATGGATTGGTACTTCTTTATAGTGTGCGCAGGCCGGGGTATTAGCGATGAACACTGGGAGTAAGCAGATTCACCCCTCGTCTCATCTCTATGGAACCGTCTACCGACGGGCATCCAGTCTCCCTGAGCCACGGGCAATACCAATTACGGGTGCCTAGCGTCTGCCTGTACATCCGCGCCTTTATATTGTGAAAATGAACAAAAAAAAAATCCCATGTTTAATTTTATTCCTATCCTTATTTTACTCATCTAACAGTCTTTCAGACGACGTAGAGATGCCTTTTACCGTATATATAACTGGAATAGGGAAAGCGCATTGTGCATCATCATCATTCTATGGAGCCCTAGCGGCAGGGAAGAGCCGTCCCTTCAGCTGCAATGTCTGTGCATAAGATACACCCTCTCTGCCATAGGCAGTTTCTGATTATATCTGTGCGGAGCCATTTCTGTTTCAGGTGAACTTTTATCTCCGTAACAGAATTTGGTAGTCACGGGAGGTCAAGATTCAATTACAGCAGGAGGGAGCCCTGATAGCGTCTCGTTATCTCAATATTAGGTGCTTTTATGGCGTCGGAAATCCCGCCAGCTGCAAAGCTTTATCTAATCTCAGAACACCTTCTGCAATACGCCAATTCTTTCCTTTCAAAGGGAAGTTGGTGGTATTACGTCATGTGTGCCACGCCTCGTTTTGTGCAGTATGTCAGCTCTGACTCCTCCTCCCCATCACCTGGCAAGATAATCAGGTGACCCAATTTAATTATATGAAATGGGTTGTTCACCTTTAAATGAACTTTAAGTATGATGTAGAGAGCTATATTGTGAGACAATCTGCCCTTGATTTTTATTATTTGTTTGTTACAGTCGAACCCCCATTTTACTTCCCCTGATTTTAAGTTTTCCCTCCTTTTACATTGTTGTTTTGTGGTCCCACCTATATATTGAGCATAATACATTTCCCTGGTTTTACATTGTCCTGGATTTTACACCTTTATTCTCTGGTCCCCTGAAAAACATAAAATGGGGGTTCTGCTGTATTTAGCATTTTAAACAGCAGTTTTGCAGTTTCAGCAATCTGGTTGCTAGGGTCCAATTTAACCTAGCAAGCATGCATTGACTTGAATCTGAATAGAAAGACGAGGAATTCGTCCTGATGTGGCGCTTGTGTACAAAGGAATGCATTATCTAGCTGGCGGTAACATAAAACAAAGGAGCCCAGCCTGAGGCCTTCTGGCTGATGCTAAACTCCTACCAGGGACACTATATAAAGTTGTTAGTTTCATGGATGTGGGATGAGTTTCCTTGAAATAAATGCATCACTAGCATTTTTTTTAAATAATTGTAAGCTCTGAGGACAGTGGGCCTTCTTTTCATTCTGGGTTTATGGGAATTACTCTTAGTGTATTCAAAACTGCAAATATTCATGTTAAAATATTCACTACATCAGTGGCATATATTACTGATAGATATATTACTGGGCCCCACAGCACAGTTCCTAAAATGTTTAGAGGTTGTCCTGTTTTACCAACATTTATTGAAATAGTATATGAATTAGGGACTCATGGGGCCCCTATACCTCCTGGGGCCACCCTGCAGCCGCCGAGTCTGCTTCTTCTGTAGTTATGTCCCTGCATTACATCATGTGTACCATGATAAGAATTACTCACGTTAACACTTGTGCACTGATGGCATTACAGATATGGGATCTATAATCCAGAATGATTGGGAACTGGAGTTTTCTGGATTAGGGATTGTTCCATAATCAGGATCACCTTACCCTATGCCTGCTAAAAATCATAAAAAACCCAATGGGATATGTTTTGGTAATATTGGTTTATACAGCCTAGTAAGGATCAAGTACAGGTATAGGACCTGCTATCCAGAATGTTCGCGCCCTGGGGTTTTCTGGATAATAGATCTTTCTGTAATTTGGATCTTCATACCTTAAATCTACTGGAAAATGTAAACATTAAATAAACCCAATTGCCTGGTTCTGCCTCCAATAAGGATCTTAGTTGGGATCAAGTACAAGGTACTGTGTTATTATAACAGAGAAAAGGGAAATCAAAATCATTTGGATTATTTGGATAAAATTGAGTCTATGGATTAGACAACTTTTTTGTAATTCCATTACAAAATCTGGATATCCATTCTGGATAATGGGTTTCCGGATAATGGATCCCATCCCATAACTGTATTTCTTGACACACAAAGCTACCTTTAAATAGGCAAATCTCAATTCCTCTAAAGGTTGGGGACAGGACATATTCCAAAACAAATGTAGTTAAATTTAATGTTAAATTTGTTTGAGGGAAGATCTTGGGGAATTTGGACATTCCAAGTAAAGATGAATATTTGGGCCCATTTTTTTAACATACTGGCCCTGTTATACAGAGAATAGATGCACATATGGTTGAACAATTAAGGTTGCTATTCCAAGAGAGGGTTCCTTAGTCTGTCATCACCAGGTGCAGCTGTAATAACATTTTTGATAATCAATAATTATTATAGTGAGAAGAAATTACTCACAAAGAGATAGGGCAACTGGTTTACATAGGAACTCTTGTGTAACACTATTAGTGTTACATTTAAGTCTGTAAACCCAAATACAAAACATGTGATTTCTTTGTTAGTCTATTTATATAGCTATAGCTCTGTTTTATGTTTGTCTTTAGACCTACCTCTGAGTGTAATTCAGTATCTGTGACTGTCACTCAAGCTCCATTTGTTGTTTGCCTACTTTGGAAGAAATGTAAAAATCTGATTGTATCCCACTTATGGGTCAGTAGGTTACTGTACAGTTGCTGTGAGTTCATCTGCTAGATCTGCTAGAACTCATAATGGCAATGACTAAATAAAATTGTAATTAGAGTTTGAAAGGTCACTGTACATCTCTCCACGTTGTGCCCTTTGTGTATAACATTACACACGTTATTCCGTTTTTCAGTATTGATCTTGTGAAAACCTGTGTGTTACCTTATATGGCAGGTCATAGAACAGGTATAAATTCCCCATAGCAAAATGTAGAGCAGGATAGTTTATATGAAGGGGCAGAGTTCCTTTAGGGCAGAGACACACGCTGCTATTTCGGGAGATTAGTTGCCCATCGGCAAATCGCTTCTTCTTCAGACGACTAATCTTCGCGAACTGCCTTCCCGCCGGCTACAATGTAACCAGTAGGATGGCACTCTGAACATTTTGTTTTACGAATTCGCCCGATGTTGCCTCACAAGGAAACTTTGGCCGACTTTGGAAAGCCGAAGCTATCAGAGTGCCATCCAACCGTCGATTTACATTCTAGCTGAAGGGAAGGCAGTTTGGGGAGATTAGTCACCCGAAAAAGAAGCAAATTGTCGCTTGCCAACTAATCTACCGAAATAGCAGCGTGTCTCTGCCCTTAAAGGGTTTGTTCACCTTCCAAATACTTTTCCAGTTGAGTTTTTATATTGTTCTCTATAAATAACGGCCAAAATCTAAGTTTAAGGTTCCTGTCTCTGGTGTTTGAGTCTGGCAGCTCAGTAATTCAGGTGCAGATTATGCGCTGTTACAATTTTGCAACATTTAGTTAATACATTTCTCAGCAGCATCTCTGGAGTATTAGTAACTACTGTATCAATTCTAACAGCTGCCTTTAATGAAACTCAAGGATTCTGCTCAGCAGGGACAAAGGTAAGAAATGTATCAAATAAATGTATAAATTTAGAACAGTTTAGAGAGTCAACGACACCCCCCCTCCCAGAGCAGCTTTAGAAAGGTGAAAAATTAGACTTAAGCTGGCCATAGACGCAAAGATCTGATCGTACGAATCGAGGATTCGTACGATTTTCGGACCGTGTGTGGAGAGTCCCGACATTTTTCGTCCGGCGGAGATCGGTCGTTTGGTTGGACAGGTTCGAAAATTTCTGTCGGCTGCCGATAATATCTCTGCGTGTAATGCCGATTGTACGATTTTCAGTGGGAGACTGTCACTAGCTTTGGTTGGACATAGATATCGTACGATTGCTGTCAGGGGCAGAACATTGCTGATCTGTTCTTTAACTAATCTGACTGGTAAGACTTTGATCTGAATGGTTAGTGGCGGGTCGGGAGATGGGAAGATCTTTGCATCTATGGCCAGCTTTAGACTTCAGTATTAGAAAAAGGTCACACATAGAAAATAGAAAGTAATTGGAAAAAGTCTTTATTTCTGTTTGAAAACAACTGAACTGAAAAAAGAGTTGGAAGGTGAACAACCCCTTTAAACCAAAGGCATTTTGATTTGGGGGTCAGGAAGACAAATTTTTCAATTGTGAGTTGACTGAATTTCTGATGTACATTTATGTGTCAGGAAGGAATCTCACCCCCCCAACTAGCAGTTAGGCAGGTTACATTTAGACCAAAAGGTTGAACTAAGTCATTTTCTGGCTGAAATCTGCCCCCTGTATGTACTGACAGATGCATCAATCACATTCAAGCCAGTTCTGGTCCCATCAGCTGTCCTCCACTAGCAGAAAAATGCTGTGTGATAGGGACCTTCTAGTGATATATTTAGTAAGGCAATCCTAGCTGCAACCAGATGGAGCTGTAATCCAACACAGGGGTTAGGAATCCTTAGATTAATCAAAATAGTACAAGGAGCAAGACGAGCACACAAGGACACAATCTTATTTAAGGCTAGAGGAAGAAAAAGCACACGCATGTACAATAGCAGTCTCATTTGCTGATTCCAGGTATTGCATTTTTATAATCACCTATTACACAATAGCTCTTCTCTTGCAAGAACAATGCCATTTTTTTTGTCCTGCATGAGGCCTTATAACTGTTGCCCTACAGCTCTAAAAAATGCCATGAACTGGAGAAATGAACTTGAACATCTCAACTGCATCTGATTAAATATTGGTTAAAATATATCAGTATAAGGAATGTACATATCAAATATACAGGTATGGGACCCGTTATCCAGAATACACAGGAATAAGGATAGATTATATCTTAGTTTGTATCAAGTACAAGGTACTGTTTTATTATTACAGAGAAAAAGGAAATCATTTTTAAATGAGAGCCTGCCGTAATTCGAGCTTTCTGGATAACGGGTTTCCGGGTAACCAATCCTATACCTGTACTGTGCAGCGTTTTCATCCGACAGTCGGATAAATGTAGTTCTTACCTTCGATTTCTCCTTCGCTTCCTGTATCTTCAGAACATCCGACATGTCGCATGCATTTCGTCACATGGCGACGTGTCGGCTTGAGCCGCATCGTGGAGTTCCTCCCTTAGTGGTATCCCCGTCATTAAATTCATTAAAGTGTCTAGCTACATTAGGGTAAGGGCACACCTGGTGATTCGGGGAGATTAAGTCGCCTGGCGACTAATCGTCTCTTCTTTGGGGAGACTAATCTCCTTACCCTTAGAGTCCTCATGAGGCAACTTCGGGCGACTTCGAAATACGAAGCACTGCGTGTGCCATGCCGCAGGGGACTGTTCATTATAGCCAGCGCAAGACAGGGGAGATTAGTCGCCCCAAAGAAGAGGCGATTAGTTGCCAGGCGACTAAATCTCCCCGAATCGCCAGGTGTGCCCTTACCCTAAAGTGATATTCTAGGTGATATTCTGCCATTGCATGCCTGTTCAATACACTCTCATGTGCCCTTTACAAAGTAGCATTCCCTGTTCTCTGCACTTGTAATGAAGTGGGCACACATATCACCATGTCAGTGGTAGATATACCTGCCCTAAAGTACAATGGCACATTGGGTAAATTTGTGCCACCATTGTTGATAGTCAAAACCTGAGCTTGGCAAAAAATGCTTTTTTTAATCATCACCGTCACTGTGCTTTTTATACATCTTATATTGACAGTGGCATTACTACCACTGACTGCCACCGGGCCCCCTCCCCTCCAGAAGTGCTTTCTATGAAATCTTGGGTACCCAGTCCTGGCAATTCTGATGTTTGGTTGGCATCAAGGTTAATAGTTAAAAGATTTACACAGCTGTAGTTTTCCATTACACGTCTTGCTTGAAATTCTTAAGGTGTGCAAATTGGGCACTGAGAAGCTGAAGATGTTGACAAGACCTGCTAATATTGCAAGGCAGATTGAGTTTGTGTTTTGAGCCAGTAAACTATTCTTGACTGCAAAATGGATTGTATTCTCCCAGGGTACTACAGCCTCTTCTCCTTCCCAGAGGAATAAATCATTTTGTCCCTTGAGTAATATACTAGAAGCAAGCCTGGTTTTCTGGAGAGCAGCAATACATATACCCTGCTGTGGCAGGCTCCCTATCAGTGGCTGAAGTCTTCTTGCACTCATCTATTTTCTAATTTTCTATGTTGCAAATCAATGTTTTGGTACTTTTTTTTTATTTTATTTTTTTAATTCTGAGTTGCCTGATACACACGTTCATGTACTTTTACTGAACACTGAGCTCCAAGCAACCATTAGAGCAGGCAGATGTTGGCATTTCATCACTTTACAGAGAAGGCTTGAGGCAGGTACATTGCCACTGACCTCCTGCAGATATGGGCAGTCTGCACAACCCTACGTTACTCCATTCAAGTGTAACTTGTACCCTTTAACTATTATGTGTTAGACTTTCACTTTATTGTGTAGGTGGGTGGAGTGATGACCGCAGGATGAATTCAAAGTTTGTATAATTAATTATTTTCCCCAGACATTCATAAAGTAGTAACAAATGTTTACTAATAGCTGGGCATTTGGATTGTTGGCACCAGGGCATTTTATAAACTGATTGACTATACATACTACCCATATAGAAGCCAAACCTTCACCAAGTCCCTTGCAGTCTACCAAGGGATTAGACTACGTACTAAATCAAATAATCCTTAACCAATTAGGAGACAGCATTAACCTATTCAGTTTTCAAGACAATGGTTGCAAAATCAAATTATCAGGCAGAAGAAACAAAGGGGTCCTGTCTTCTAATGAAGGCAAAAAATTAAATTATTTGGTTGTTCTGTTGCCAAAATATTGAGGCTGAGACTGTCTTTATTACAGGTGACCCAAAACAAAATCACTATTCCCTCCTGCTTATGGTTCAGAGGGACCCAATGTAATATCAAATAGAAATGGCATAAATATGATAAATAATATGTGTAGGCGGGAGACCTGGCACTGCTTGCATTTAAGACTCAAAAAAACCCAGTCTAAAGATTTTCTGCAGCTGTACATGAAAAGATACATATTTTGCATATATTTACTGATATTGTTTACTCTGCGAGATACACATGAAACAGAAAGCTTGATTGTAGCCGTCTGGTGATTAGCAATGCGAGGCTATTAAACAGGTATAATAGAACCATGTGACATTATAGATGTTGCAGCATGTTTTATCTGTTGCATGAATAGTCTGGCTATAAGTATATAGCTTATCTATACTACCCTTTGATATATTGTACCCATTGTAAATATGAAAGAGAATAGGTTAGAAAAGACAGAAATATAGAACTTATAGTCAAAACTTGGTTATACCTAATAGACACATTACTTATTTTAGCTTCAGTTAAGATAGACTTTGTGATAACCTGTGTAGATTAACTAAAGATTATAAAGCATTAATGGCTGCATAGGTATTTTCACCATGACTGTTGAAGCATATCTTCATTCTGCTCTTCCACCTTCATCTACTGCTTTGGGCCTCAAAGCGGGTCAAGCCCCTGTAATGGCAGTCAGGGCCGGATTTACATAGTGGGCGCCCCTAGGCCCACTACCGGTCGTCACCCCTGTTCCCTCTAGGGGGACAGGAGCAATGGGGATTGGCACACGGGAAATGTATTAAATTATTGTATCTCCAGCACATCCCCCGTGTTTTTGAACAAATGTGGGTGTGGTTGGGCAGCATGCCGCCCCCCTAAAATCCTGCCACCCTAGGCCCGGGCCTAGGTGGCCTTTCCACAAATCCGGGCCTGATGGCAGTTATTTTACATCTGTTTCTTCCTGGTTAATATGTGCTTTAAACATCTCCTACACTGCATTGCTTAAATTGTCCAACAATTGCATACATTGATAAATTATTTCTCTCTTTAGAATTTAAACATGGAGGACATAGTTATTGCTGGGATGTCAGGACGCTTACCAGAGTCCAACAATCTACAGGAATTCTGGGATAATTTAATCCAAGGAGTGGACATGGTCACAGAAGATGACAGAAGGTGGAAACCAGGTGAGAGGCCCAACTGAGCATTTAAATTTGGATCTCCTTTCCAGTTTAGACATACCTTTTGATATTTTAACGAAAGGCAATGGTGGAAGGCACAGTGACATTAGCATAAAGGGAAATACTTCTGCCCAGGGTATCGGTTACGATAATTATCAGCTCTATTTTATCCAAAGGGTTCTATATACAATTTATAGGCATGAAGTCAAACAAGTGCCTTCTCAGTATTTGCTTAGAAGTCTAATTGGGGAATGTAATATGTTTTGCAAAGACCATTGCGAATGTTAGCAACCAGGTTTGTGTCCTTTTTGATCAACTGCAGACCTCAATGATTTCCTCGCAAAGATTGAGACCAAATGGCTTTTGCGAACATTCGCAGTGTATGTAATAAAGTTTTGCAATTTCAAATTGTATTTTTGCGCTAACTATGGATGCACCGAATCCAGGACTCAGCCTTTTGTCTGTCTAGACTGACTGCAATATAAGGGTATTGTAGTTTGGTCCATCTAAACTCTCTGCTAAAGCTTCCTTAGATCAGTAGTTCCCAAACTGTGGGGGTGCCCACCCAATGGTCCTAAAACAGTGGACGCTGGACCAGTCTAAATAGAGATCAGGATGAAATATCATGGTTATAATCTGTTTAAAGAGACACAAATTTAAAACAGAGAGAAGCTGAGTAGTTTGATACAAAGGATATTATCCTTTTACATAGAGGAATCATATGGTAACTGTTGATTTAAATTGTAATCTAACGTCTTCTTCTTTCACTAGGACTGTATGGCTTGCCTAGAAGAAACGGG